>NW_027493442.1:0-399062 GCF_021521415.1 Bidens hawaiensis | reverse complement strand
ACTGTGGATGGGTAATACTTCATCATATATTTTATAATTTTGTGCCTTTTCTTGTTTGTGTTTAATAGGAATATTCATGTTATCACATTATACATGATTCTATGTGGGATTTGAGTGCTCTGATTGAATTTTCATTAACACACAGGGATGAAGCTAAATTCATTGAAATAATTGTTGAATGCATTTCACTAGAGCTACGCTTCATCAGTCCAAGCTTTGATGAAAATTTAGTAGGCATCGAGAGCCGTGTAAACAAGATAGTTTCATCTTTTAAAGACGGTTTTGATGATTGCTTCATAGGGATCAAGGGGATTGGAGGGGGTGGGAAGACGACTTTGGCAAGAGCTGTTTTTGATCATATATCCTATCTGTTTGAAGGTAAAAGCTTTGTTAAGGATGTGAGACACATTTCAAAATTATCTTCCTCTTCGTCTGGTTTGGAGAAACTGCAAAAACAGGTTCTTAAAGATGTGTTAAAAGATAAAAGCGTTGATGGAACAAGTATTTCTGAAAGGGAGATGAGAAGGATGTGTAGTACAAAAGTACTTCTTGTTCTAGATGATGTGGATCATATAGACCAGCTTAAGGCGTTAGCAGGTTCACCTAAATGGTTTATGCCAGGAAGTAAAATCATCTTCACAACAAGAGATGAGCAACTGTTGAAGGCACACAGAGTTCATGCTAACAATATTCATGACATCGATCAGTTATTATTATCAGATGAGGAAGCATTGTGCCTCTTCCGTAGGTATACATTTGGGAAACAGGTTCTAGGTCAAGGGTACCAAGAATTATCAGAAAATGTTGTGCGGTATGCTGCTGGTCTTCCTTTAACAATCAAAGTTTTGGGTTCATTTCTTTGTAGTAAAAATGAAAGTGAATGGGAAGATACCATAGACAGACTAAAAACAATTCCAGAAGAGGAAACCTTGGAGAGATTAGAAATAAGCTATGATGGTCTAGCATGTGATCAAAAAGAAATATTTCTAGATGTTGCATGCATGCTGAAAGGTGAAATGAAAGACGAAGCAATCAAAATACTTGAAAACTGTGGATTTAATGCTAAAGTAGGTTTAAGAGTTCTTGAGCAAAAGTCTTTGTTAACTGTTTCTGATGATGGTCGTTTGGGCTTGCATGACCGTATAGAAGAAATGGGCAGAAATATTGTTCGTCGTTTGCATCCTAATGAGCCTCACAAACATAAACTGTTATGGATTAAAGAGGAAATTGAAGATATATTGAACGATGACTTGGTAAGTGTCAAGTTTAATTGTAAGGTAGAATACTAGCATATTTTTTGTATGATATGAAAACAATTTAATGTTAGCTTTTTATCTATAGGGTACTGAATCAACAAGATGTATAAAACTGGAGAATTCAAATCTCCATCCAGCAATTATTATGAAAGGTCTTAGAAAAATGAACGGACTAAGATTTCTTTACGTGAATACTCCTTTTGACGAAGTTGATGAAGTTGACCGATACTTACCAAATACTTTACGGTATCTACATTGGCCTCAATACCCTCTTGGGTGTTTACCTACCACATTTCATGCAAAAAAGCTTGTTGACCTCGCAATGGTTAAGAGCAGAATCTGTCAACTCTGGGAAGATGGAGAAAATAAGGTAGAATAATAGTTGATTGGTTGTTTTTCATGATGCATTATAATGCTATATTCTTGTCATCACCCTAACATTCATTTGTTTTCTTCTTTATATGACAGGCTCTTAATAATCTTAGATTTGTTGACCTCAAATGTTCAAAGTTGAAAACCTTTGACCTTGGGATGACTCTAGATCTTGAGATGTTAGATCTTAAAAACTGTAACGAATTTCTAGAACTTCACATTCCAGGTATTCATCAAAAGCTTAAATTTCTAAATCTAAGTGGTTCTAAGGTGAGCAACCCTAACCTTAGGCTGACTCCACATCTCGAGAAGTTAACTTTGTCAATTGAAGAGACTAGGGATCTTCTAGATAGCATTTGCACGTTGAAACATCTGAAATATCTCAAACTTAAATCTTGTTTGCTTCTCGAGCAGTTACCCACAAATATAAGCAGGTTACAGTGTTTGAAGGAGTTACACCTAATGGAATGCTCAGTCTTAAAAGACATTCCAAGCAACATTTGTATGTTGAGGCATCTTAAATGTCTTAAACTTGCATCTTGTTGGTCACTTGAGCAATTACCCCCAGGATCTTGATGAATTAGAGTGTTTAGAGGAATTGTACCTAACGGAATGTATGCTACAAGATATTCCGAACAGCATCTGTAACATGAGATGTTTAAAATATTTACATCTCCCCCATTGTACTAAAGTTACAAAGCTGCCAGAGGAACTTGGAAAGTTGCATTGTTTGAAAGAGTTAAATATAGAAGGTGCAGGCATAGAGTTTCTCCCGTCAAGCATTTACCGACTGAAAGATCTGCGTGTTGTATGGTCTAAGAGGCGGCTTGAGTGGCATGGATTTACAGCATTGAAAAAAATCTCAGAATACACGGCCTCCTCCTACGTAAGGAGTTGTGAATAATAATATAATACAGGCACTCACAACATGAGTCTCTTCTGTGTACTCAAGGGATGGCTTTAAGGAGCTCTGAAAGGCCCAATTCTCAAAAGAAGTTTTGTAAGACGTATCCTGCTAATGTGTTCTAACTGATAATTTTACTATGATTTGAACTCATAAAAGTCTACTTTGGCCGCTCAAGGAATCGATCTAGTTGTAAACTAATTAATATATGTTCAAGCAACAGATGGTGTGTGTAAGTGTACGTTTTTTTATGGGAAAATTCTCAAAATGTCCTATTATTGAAAAGAAATTTCACTTTTGTTCTGTAACATCCTACTTTCGATCAAATTAATAAAGGAAAATTTCGTTTGTTATTAACGTGTCGTGTATCAGTTTAGCTAAATAAACTAAGAGAATGGGCTTGGACATTAAAAGATGGAATAAGAGGATAAAACGGCTAGATCATTTTTTTTTCAAGTCATGGAAGGTGATATTCTCCTTCAAATTACTCAATACAAGAATGCCCAAGATATATTGACGGCTTTAAAATCACCAGTATGTTGGCGTTGAGTGAGTTCAAAATTCTCGACAACTAATCTGAAAAAGTGAATTTGAGAAACTCAAGATGAAAGAAGACGAGACTATTGACGAATTTGCAGGAAAAAATAACAAGTATGTTTTCAAAGGCAACGAGTCTAGGTCACGTATTTTGTAACATCTCAGATTTTTAGTATTTGAATTCATGTTCGTTTACTCAACTCGAGAATGTAATTTGAATCTTTCTTATTTATAAAATCTTAAATTTATTAACATTTAGCTTGGTTAAACTTAATTTATACTCTCTTAACTTTCAAACTTGTCCAACAACTCTTAAAAACCTTAAAAATCGCTTTAAACATCTAAAAATCGCATTTATAAAAGTACAGGGACTAAGTTTGCCAAAAAAAAAAGTTGGGAAACCCCTCACCACAAGCCACGTCACGCGTGGAGGGAGCCCCCATGTAGGCCACGTGACGTGGGCTATTATCTTTATCACTTTGTGTTTTCTGTTTGACTCGCTTATTCGTTTTAATGCTAAATGGAGCCTATTTTGACCTAATTAACTAACTTTAGCCCCAAGATAAGCCTTATAATGTTATAACAGGTCCAAACTCATTTTCTTATTTTTAAAGTCGAAATATCTAGGTTAATTGACCCGATTTTGTCATAATAAGCTTATTTGGTTTCCTTAAACGAATTATTTCCTAATAAACGATTATAGTGTATAATAATTAATTATAATACATCCCTAAACCCTAAAATCTTCTGTAACTCACCCACCACCTATGCATATCATGAAATCCTTTCCTCCATTGTCGGATCCTTCAAGAACATTAAGCTTTAGTTGACGGTGGTGTTCAAGACCCCTTTGACCTCGATTTACACCTAGTTCTAATCATTGTTCGGGTAAGTTGTCTTATGTGTTTTGTATGTTTTCATTCACTTAACAAAATACCTCAATCAGTTTCGGTGATTGAGGAAGCTTTGATAGTCAATTTGATTCCAGTCCGTTTTAGGGCATAATAGTCAAAACATTTGCCTATTCAGTTTCTCTATCTTCCGGGCCAGAAGAATTTTATGTTTGTTTTGAAACTTTACTATTCAGAACCCGACTCCCGACTCGGAGTTTGGATTCTGAACAGTACCGGCTCTCTTAATTATTAAAACCTCATAACTTGAGTTTACACATCCGTTTGATCTGATTCTAGGGGCTATGTTCTCGTTTTTAATTCTAGTTTAGTGTATCGAAGTTACAGGTTAGTTCGTGTCAGACCAGTCAACGTGTTAAAGGCTCAGGATTCATTTATTATTCTTATTTTATTGTTTAGCCCACCAATCATTAAGGTGAGTAATCACTTCCCTATTTTAACTGTTTTTAAATCTTTTGGGGACTTTACACGTACCTACTTTGTATTCATTTATCACATCTAACTATCAAATCATGACTTGTTGTGTTGATCAAATAAATGCGTACTTGCTTATTTGTTTAATTCTAGCATTTGGAGAGGTCCTTCATTGATTCTAGCATAACTCATTGGTATCGTCTTAGTAGCGAAAGCCCGATTCGCAAGGCAATGGTAAACCGACACCATTATTTGTGTTTCTTTTTTATTAGTAGCCAAAGCCTAATTTTTTATGCAGCTGATATATACTTTTTGGTGTATGCAGCTTTTAGTTCTGGGGTTGAAGTTGCTTGTGGATGTGAAGGTGCCTTGCTAGTCTATATTTTCTTTCGATTTTAACTATTTACGGTTTATTAGTAACTAGGTTTTTGACCCGTGTGTGTCACGGGTGGAAATATAAAAATCGTGTGATAAATATATATAATTTCAACCGACAATATTGCGCACACGGGTGGAAATATAAAAATCGTGTGATAAATATATATAATTTCAACCGACAATATTGCCCATTCTTGAAAGTAAGTTCATTGAACTTGTCTAAAATTGAAGGATAGACAATGTCTATTAAATCAAATATTGGATATAATGAATTGTTAATTAGATCATCTGGAATTTGTACATTCATTCGTCGTCATTTGGAACACCCCCCCCCCCCCCCAACGACATTCCCTTACCTATATCCAATAGTTAATTCGCAAATTATTTTCTCTTCCACATGTAAGAGTTGACATCCAATCGCGAGCCTCGTTTTTTTTATAGTTTAAGTGCCTTGCACTTTGACAAGATGTAGGAAGAACTAATTGAAGTGTAATTTAAAATAAACACGAACAAAAGTCTATACAATTTAACTATTTATTTAACAAAAGTATTATAAATTTAGTATTTACAACTCCTTAAATACTAAATACTGCCTTGTATACAAGGTTTATACTTTAATTTGTAGCATTTCGTTGTTGTCAAAGATTAATTTAGAAAGAAAGAAATTGGTTTTTGTAATAGCTAATAGCTATACACTTACAAACATCAATTGACTTATATGACTTGTTTAACGATTCATAGAGCCATAACTTGTATACACTCTAATATTGACTTGAACTTGTTATGACTTGAACTCAAGATGCTAATAACCCATATTAGCTCAAACATGTTCTAAATCATGACACAGACCTGCACAAGAATACATTTTGACATGCCTAACTACATATCCATATGGCTGCTAATAATAGTCTGGATGTGAAAACCATTTGATATAGTGAAGTATTTTATTTTCCATTAGTAATATACTAATAATGTATTCATTTTTAATACATACAAAATGTGAATAAAATAATATTTAGTGGTTCTCAAATATTTAGTGGTTCTCATTAAGCCCAACGGTATATATATATCAATTTTATAGTTGGATTAGCCTCTAAAAACCTTGCTTCAGATATCAACCAAAGTATATGTTATCATACAAATAGTTGTTTTTGTTAACATCTAATGCAATGTTTAATTTAATAAAACAATAACTAAAAATAAGATCAAATCAAAGCAGTAATACTCACAAATATGAAAATAATATTATTGTATTTTGAATTATTTCATTATGAGAAAAAACTAAGAAGGTTTGGTATATATGAAAATAATAGTGATGAACCAATAAAAAGAGACCGTTTGTTCAAAAAAACCTATTGATTTAATAGTATATGTAGATTGAATCTGTAATGTGAACTTGCAAGTTACATTATATACGCCCTGCTTGCGGTGCACGCATATAATGTATATATGTGTGAACCCTCGGGTGGGCAAAAGCGAAATTGCACTAATTTTGACGTTATTTTACCAATATCGTGAAAATAACGTTAAAAGTGGCGGAAGGTTAATCAGGCATCATGTGGTGGCGTTGATGACCGAAAGACAAGGGTACATGCACCAATCGGTCGGTGTCCCGATGGTTGAGTGTTATGTGTCTTATGTCCAAGGCTTGATGCAAAACTACTATCGAGCCGAGGGTCTCTCCGGAAGCAGCCTCTCTATCCCTATGGGGTAGAGGTAAGGCTGTCTACATCTTACCCTCCTCAGACCCTACTATAGCTTTGCTATTGGTGGGATATACTGAGTACGATGATGATGACGATGTATTGTTAGGAAAAAAATCCAATATACCTTCACATATAAACTGACTCAAGTTTCTTCTGTTCACCTGCAAAAAATAAGAACAACCTAAGTGGTATGAAGTGTTGAAGCCACATAATGTTCGAAAAATCCAGTTTATATATATTAAAAGAAATCAAATTCAATCATTCCAGTAACGTTATTTTCCAAGTTGCAATTTCACTATATAGATTAAAAATATTCATTTAATATGGAAAAATATCTAACTTGTAGCAATTCATCCGAGAAGAAGCAATCACAATTAGTCGATTAAACCCTAGACCCTAAATCATTTAAAACCCACAATCCATTTTAGAGAACTAAATAGAACTTGTAGCAATAACCAACAATAGAATATATAAATTTCAGATCCAATCAAAACACAAAAAGAATGAATAAATGTAGCATTGATTGTAGAAACTATATGACGATTGAATGGTGGAAGACGCTGGAGTGTATCAGACGAATTAGAGAGGAGTAGTTAAGGTTTTGTGTAAATTAATTTTGAAATTGCTCTTCTAATTGAAACGGGTAAAGAGAGTGTTTATCAGTTTCAACTTTCAACATTAGAATTTTTTTTTTATTTTTGATTTATCATAATAGATAGAAATTCTATGGATGAGTGATATTTTTGGAAAACGGTCGTGATATTTTTTGAACCAATAGAAAGGTGTTACTAGTTTAAGTAGATGGTTCCTAATAATTTTTTTTTTGAATTATTTAATTGGAAAGAAAATCAAAGAAGTTGTTATATTTAGAAGCAATAAGGTTGGACTTATAAGAAGAGGACATGTGTCTATAAACTCTATTTCTTTAATAGTATAGGTAGATTGTAAATGAATTGATTTGAAAAATGCTTGTAATTAGCCAATTACACTTTTTTTCAGTCCACTTGATTTACTTTTAGACTACATTTTTCATTTTTGTATGTGTGTTTCTCATAAATGTGTTATTGTCTATTAAACCAAATAGTAATTCACTTTGTGAACAAATAATTATATCAAATTCTTCATTGTGTGTTGACTATTGTAGATTAAAATGTAAAAGGAATGATCCTACAATTTGTTACATATTAAACATCCATTCTATTTTGCTGTGAGTATTTAGTTAGAAATGGTGGTGTTTTCGAAACAAACATTAGGTAAGATGGTTTGAAAAATGCTGGTTTGCCATTCCTTTTCGAAGGCCTTAATCATGAATCCATGATGAAACCTTGTCCGCTTAGTTTGGATGTAGCCTGCAATTCCTTTCTGAAGGCGTAAATCATCATGTAAAGGTTGTTCGTATCCATAGAAAAAAACATGAAGCTTTCTAGGATGTATATGACTTTTGCTTTTAAACTATAAACGTTAAGTTAATCGATGACCAACATCAAGTCCCGGATCGATAATCAAACACGAACTAACGAATAACTCTCGTTTATATTAGTCAAAAATATTACTCAAAAAATTGATTAAAACTCTCAAACCTTTACTCGGTTTGACTCTTGATAAACCCTAACTTGGTTGCATCTAGATGACTCGTGTGTGTCTCTATATGAACCTTAACTCGACTACATCTCACACGTTCTATAATGTCTAACCATGAGTTGGTTTATATAGACTAATCTAACTTGCTAAACATTATCTATTTTAATTATAAAACAATTTGGAAATATAATCATATATGATCGACTTATCATTATTGGTCCCTCAAATTCACTAACTTTTGACTTGGAGTCTGAAATTACGTCCAACACAACAAGCTATATTATACAGTTTTTTGTAGGTTGATTTGGAAAAGATATCTAAATTGATTTTTGGCTGATGAGGTTAAATCATCATCTCTAGTAAAACAGTTATTGTAACACTATAATACAAACAATATTATTGTTACTTTATATTATTGTTGTAACACACTAAAAATTGTATAAAGATATAGAACTTCAAAAATAAATGTAACAATAACATTCTTTCTATATAAAAAGATATTTAGAGATTTAATAATTTGTAATTTTTTTACCTTTCACTATTATATGTCATACACCTTTTTTTATATGAGATATACATATAGATTGCATAATTTTGTTAGTATTTGAATATTTGGATTATACCTGTATAAAGCTAGTAAGAAAATATAATAGAGTTAGTGTTATTGGTTAAAATAGTTACAAAATTCCAACTTTAAAGATGAAATCTTGAAAGAAATAAAATAAAAGGATTAAACATTTTCAATATCGAGGGAGGTCCACTGCTGGCCAAGCCAAGCCAATTTGCACCAGCCGACGACTAATTAACCTTGTTCAGCTCTAGCTAGTGGGCCATGAACATGCATTTAATAATACAATTAAGTTTTGTTAAGACAGCAAATAACATGGTTGAAAATTCAGATTAGAATCTTATGCTACCCTGAACAAGATAACAACAGGCTTTACTTTCTCCACCTAATTGCACCTTAAACCTTTTTTTATTTTATTTCCGATCAAAAAAATTCGTTGGTTTCATATTCTTCTCTTCAATCCTTGAAGCGATGGCATCAACTTCATCCATTCAAAGGAGCTTCAAGTATGATGTCTATTTGAGTTTCCGAGGTCAAGACACCCGTAAGAACTTTGTTGATCATCTCTATCACGCTCTTCGTCAGAAAGGCATCAGAACTTACAAAGATGATGAAAGTGTCCGGAAAGGGGAAAGGATCAGTGCCGAGATCCTCAGTTCCATTGAAGAGTCAAGATTTTTCATAATAGTTTTCTCCAAGAACTATGCAGCTTCATCATGGTGCTTAAATGAGCTAGTAAAGATTATGGAGTGTCAGAAGACGATGGAGCACACCGTCTAC
Source organism: Bidens hawaiensis (assembly GCF_021521415.1). Classification (NCBI taxonomy): domain Eukaryota; kingdom Viridiplantae; phylum Streptophyta; class Magnoliopsida; order Asterales; family Asteraceae; genus Bidens; species Bidens hawaiensis. The sequence continues at coordinate 389,655 of NW_027493442.1, read as the reverse complement.
CCGGTCTACTATGATGTGGAGCCCACCGAAGTCCGCCACCAAAGTGGGGTCGTTGGAGAAGCCTTTGCAACGTTTGTGGATACCGGGAGGTGGAGAGATGCCGGGAGGTGGAGAGAAGCTCTGAAAAAAGCAGCCGACTTGGCTGGGTGGGATTTGACAAACACTTTTGATGGGTAAATCCATTCATCTTGTATTCACTTTGTTTCTTTGTAACCTGTGTACATTATGTTATTACTTCATATATCATTCAATGTCATAGATCTGAAATTAACTATTCATGTGGCATTTTGAGTAATCTGATTGGATCTTCTTCAATTAACGTGCAGCCATGAAGCTATAAGCATTCAGAACATTGTTGAAGAACTCTCAAGAAACCTACATTACATCAATTTTAGTGTTGATGAGAGCTTAGTAGGCATGGAGAAACGGGTAGAAGATGTAGTTTCATCTTTAGAAATTGGTGATGATAATGTTCTCATGATAGGGATCAAGGGGATGGGGGGTGGTGGAAAGACGACATTGGCTAGAGCTGTTTTTGATCATATATCCTTTTGGTTTGAAGGTAAAAGCTTTGTTGAGAATATCAGTGAAGTTTCAAGAGGCTTTGGTTTGAAAGAATTGCAAAAACAAGTCCTTAATGATGTGTTAAATGATCAAAACATAGTTGTAGCGGGTGTTTCAGATGGGAAATATAAGATGAAAATGATGATGCCTAGTAGAAAGGTTCTTTTAGTTCTAGATGATGTGGATGATATGGAGCAACTTAAGGCTTTAGCAGGTGAGCCTAGTTGGTTTAAGCATGGAAGTAGAATCATCATCACAACAAGAGACGAGCAATTGTTGGTAGCACACAGAGTGAAATTTATTCATAATGTCAATTTGTTATCACATGAGGAAGCAATTTGTCTCTTTAGTAGGTATGCATTTGGAGGAGAGATTCCAATAAAAGGGTACGAAAAGCTATCAAGAAAAGTTGTAGATTATGCTGCTGGTCTTCCCTTAACAATCAAAGTTTTGGGTTCATATCTTTGTGGTAGAAGTGAGCGTGAATGGGTAGATGCCCTAGAAAGACTAAAAACAATTCCGTTGAAGGAAACTTTGGAAAAATTGGAACAAAGCTACGATGTTCTAGAGAATGATCAGAAAGAAATATTTCTAGATGTTGTTTGCATACTTAAAGGGGAAACAAAGAAAAAGGCAATCAGAATACTTGAAAGCTGTGGATATAATGCTCAAATTGGTTTAACAGTTCTTGAGCAGAAATCCTTAATAATTGTTTCTGATAATGATTGTTTAGGCTTTCATAACCATATTGAAGAAATGGGAATGAATATTGTTCGTCATATGCACCCCGATGAGCCTAGCAGACATAGCCGATTATGGATTAAAGAGGAAATTGAAGATATATTGGTTAATGGCTTGGTAAGGTTCAAGTTAACTTTAAGGTGTACAACTAACACATTTTTACTATTTACGAAAAAAGTTTATGTCAATTTTTCATTTATAATTTACAGGGTACTAAAGCAACAAGATGTATAAAACTGGAAGATCCAGATCTCCATCCAGATATAATTATGGAAGGTCTTAGTAAGATGAGTGAGCTTAGATTACTTTATGTGGATGACAAATATCAAAAATGGAAAATTAATGAAGTTGGCCGATACTTACCAAATGCTTTACGGTCTCTACAATGGCATGGATACCCTTTTTCGTGTTTACCAGAAACATTTCTAGCAAATAAGCTTGTTAACCTTGAAATGCCTCATAGCAGTATCTTTCAACTTTGGGAAGATGGAGAAAGAAAGGTAAAATAAGCATTCAATGGTTGTTTGCATCATGCATTATAATGCTATATTTTTCACCACACTCACATATTAAACTTCTTTTTTCTTACTTATAATAGGTTCTCAACAAGCTCAGGTTCCTTGACCTCACTTTTTCAAGTTTGAGAACCTTTGACCTTGGGCAGGCTCCACATCTTGAGAGATTAGATCTTAGAGGATGTAATGACTTCTTAGAACTCCACATCCCTATTGAATGTTCACAACTGAAATGCCTCTACCTCAGTGGTTCTAAGCTGAGTAATCTTAGCTTAGAACTGACTCCACATCTCGAGAGGTTAGATCTTAAAGGATGTAATGGCATCGTAGAACTCGGCCTGCCTGTTGAATGTCTAAAGCTAAAATACCTCGACCTAAGTGGTTCTAAGGTGACTAACCTTAACCTCCGAATGACTCCATGTCTTGAGTGGTTAGATCTTAGAGGGTGTGGTGGCTTTGTTGATCTCCACATGCCTACTAAATTTCCATGCCTCAAACACCTCGACCTCGGTGGTTCTAAGGTCAGAAACCTTAACCTTGGGATGATTTCGAATCTTGAGATGTTAGATCTAAGAGGATGTAATGATTTTGTAGAACTTCACATGCCTGTTGAATGTCTACAACTTAGTTATCTTAACCTCAGAGGTTCAAAGGTGAGGCAACTTAATCTTGGGTTGACTCCACATCTTGAGAGTTTAGATCTTAAAGGATGTAAAGACTTTGTAGAACTCCATGTGCCTATTGAATGTCTACAGCTTAAATACGTCGACCTCAGTGGTTCTAGGGTGAGTAACCTTAACCTTGAAATGGCTCCACATCTTGAGACGTTAGATCTTAGAGGATGCAGTGGCTTTGTAGGACTCCACCTGCCTATTGAATTTCCACATCTCAAATACCTCGACCTTGGCGGTTCTATGGTCAGTTACCTTAACCTTGGGTTGATTCCACATGTCGAGAGGTTAGATCTTAGAGGATGTCATTATTTTGAAGATCTTCGCATGCCTGTTGAATGTCCACAACTCACTTATCTCAACCTCAGTGGTTCTAAGGTAAGTAAGCTTAGCCTCAAGCTGACTCCACATCTAGAAAGTTTAGATCTTAAAGGATGTAGTGACTTTGTAGAGTTCAAAATGCCTTTTGAATGTCTAGAGCTAAAATACCTCGACCTCAGTGGTTCTAAGGTGGGTAGCCTAAAACTTGGGCTAACTCCGCATCTTGAGAGGTTAGATCTTAGAGGGTGTATTGACTTTGTAAAATTGGGTATGCCTATTGAGTCTCCAAATCTAAGATACCTTGACCTCCGTGGTTCTAAAGTAACTATCCTTAACCTTGGGTTGACTGGACATCTTGAGAGGTTAAATCTTAGAGGATGTAGTGACTTTGTAGAACTGAATATGCCTCGTGAGTGTCCAAAACTCAAATACCTTGACCTCGGTGGTACTAAGTTGAGTAGCCTTAACCTTGGGCTGACTTCAAATCTTGAGAAGTTAGATCTTAAAGGGTGTAATGACTTTGTAAAATTGCATATGCCTGTTGAGTGCCCAAATCTTCGATGCCTTGACCTCTGTGGTTCTAAAGTGACTAGCCTTAACCTTAGGTTAACTCCACATCTTGAGAGGTTAGATCTTAGAGGGTGTAATGACTTTGTAGAACTTCACATTCCTGTTAAATGTCCACAACTTAAATACCTAGACCTCGGTGGTTCTAAGTTGAGTAACCTTAACCTTGGGTTAACTCCACATCTAGAGAGGTTAGATGTTAGAGGGTGTAATAGCTTTGTAAAACTCCACATGACTATTGAATGTCAAAAGCTTAAATACCTTGACCTCAGTGGTTCTAAGGTGAGGAACCTTAACCTTGGGTTGACTCCACATATCGAGAGGCTAGATCTTAGAGAATGTAGTGAGTTTAGCGAACTTCACATGCATGTAGAATGTCCAAAACTTAGATACCTCAACTTCAATGGTTCCATGTTAAGACGCCTTGACCTTGGGCTGATTCCAGATCTAGAGGAGTTATATCTTATAAGATGTAGTTACTTTGTGGAACTTAATATGCCTATAAAATGCCCAAAGCTCATATCACTCTGCCTCCGTGGTTCTAAGGTGAAAAGCCTTAACCTTGGGATAGCTCCACATCTCAAGAGGTTAGATCTTAGAGGGTGCAATGACTTCGTAAATCTGCACATGCATGTTGAATGTCCAAAGCTCAAATATCTTGACCTCAGTGGCTCTAAGGTGAGTAACCTTAACCTTGGGTTGACTCCACATCTTGAGAGGTTAGATCTTATAGGGTGTTATGACTTTGTAGAACTACACATGTCTGTTGAATGCCTAAATCTCAAATACCTCGATCTCAGTGGCTCTATGTTGAGTAACATTAATCTTAAGATGGCTCCATATATCGAGGAGTTACATCTTGAAAAATGCAATAACTTAGTAGAACTTCACATGCCAGTTGAAAGTCCAAAGCTCAAATACCTCAACCTAAGTGGCTCTAAGTTACGTAACCTTACCCTTGGGATAACTCCAGATCTCATGACATTAGATTTTAGCAGATGTAATGAGTTTGTAGAACTCCACATGCCTGTTGAAAGTCCAAAGCTCAAGTACCTCAACCTAAGTGGTTCTAAGTTGAGTAACCTTAACCTTGGGTTAACTCCAGATCTCGAGGCATTGGATCTTAGCATATGTAATGATTTTACAGAACTTTGCATGCCTGTTCAACGCTCTATGCTTAAATTCCTCAGCTTCAGTGGTTTTAACTTGAGTAAGTTTAACCTTGGGCTGGCTCCACATCTCAAGAGGTTAGAAAGTCTGGAGGAGCTAACTTTGTCAATTGAAGATATCGAGCATCTTCCTGATAACATTTGTATGCTGAAACATTTGAAATCTCTTCAACTTAGATCTTGTTTTCTTCTTGAGCAATTACCCGGGGATATTGACAGATTACAATGTTTAGAGAAGCTGTACCTATCAGATTGTATGTCTTTGCGTGTTATCCCAAATAACATCTGCAATATGAACTGTTTGAAGTATTTGCATCTCCCCTATTGTAATTTAGTTACGATATTGCCTGAGGAACTCGGATGTCTAAAGAACTTGAAAGAATTAAATATAGTAGGTACAAGCATAACGTATCTTCCTCCGAGCATTTTCCAGTTGAAGGATCTATGTATTGTATGGTCTAGGGGGCGGCTTAAGTGGCATGGTTTTACATCCTTACAAAAAATATCAAAATACACCGCCTCTGCCTACGTATATAGTTGTGAATAAGATAGGCACTCACAACATGAGTCTCTTATATGTACTCAAAAGGATGGTTTTAAGGAGCTGATTCACAAACAAGTATTGTAACAGGTATTAATAAATCGTATTACTTAAATTTGAATTTTGTAGTTATTGCAGAGTGTTATGACAATATTGATAGAAAGTAGGCATTTCATGTAGGCATTAAACTGTCCATAGTTGAACATAAATCAAACAATATAACTGATGGGCGTTCTTTCAAGCAATTGATGTTGAAGCACAAGTATCATTCACTTTTCAAGCAATCGTTCGAGCTCAGTTGATTTCATCAGGTTTTGATCATTTTAATCAGTCAATGTAAGTGTTAAAAATATATATTCCATTCAATTCAGTTCTGGTTTATATTAGTTGTTTATGTAATGTGGTTTATGCTAACTTATTTTGGTTAATATCTGGTTAAGCAAGTTAGGTAGCAGCTGGATACTGTAAGGACTTGGATTGTATTTTCTTAATTCTCAGTTTTGTATATATTTTCTATGTAATTAGTGTTGGATTTTTATTGCTCATCTTGTATTTTCTCTATGTAAACTCTCACACTGGTTCAAATAATTTGATTGGTTGTTGATGAGTTGAGATCAGTTCTTTGCTGATCTTTACTCTTTTCATTCTGATTGTAGATTTAAATAATCTACAATCAGATTGTGTGATTGTGTTTGTTTGAGTTTGGGATTTACTTTCTAGCGCTTGTAGTTTTTCGCTTTGAATCTTGAGTAAAATTTGAATTTACGAGTTCTTTTTTGTTATATTTAAGAATAGTGTTGTTACTGTAAATATTAAACTTATGTTATCAGGTTCAAATAATATGTGAATATTTTCAGGCATTTACAATGGCAATTTTCCAAGATCTTTTGTGAGATATTTATTGAAGTTAGAAGAGAAGATTGTTTTATTCATAATATTTAATACCAAATTGCTTCCAGGCAGGTTGTTGTTATCAACCAGCCATGACCTGCATTGGACGGGTTGTGCACGAAGGAATGTGTATGTGTGGTGTCAGATCAGGACAAGGCCCATAGACATGACCTGTCAACCCAAAACACATCAGAACTATCAACCTTATATATATATATATATATATATATATATATATATATGAAACAGTATGTTGTTGCCTTCTAGATTAGTATTTATAGGTTGATTGACACCGATTAATTTTCGATAGATTACTTGAGCGATAAACATATATTAAGGATTATAAAATGAAGTTAGTTTTCATATAAAAATAATTCACAAGAGTATAGCTTGATCGTATTCTAAGTAGTTGATCTTTGGATCCAACAAATTAATTACGGACATGCGATAGCTTGCTTGTGATGTCTTCAATGGGCTCGGTGAGTCGGTGGACAAATTGGGATTTTTCATAAATTGGGACCAGTTCTGTATATGTTCAACAAAAGTCAAGAACCGAGTTTGGTAGGAACCTGTTTCAGGTCTGGTCGGGCTTTTTACCTGGCGTATTAACACGTTTTGCCAGGTTTTAATCGGGTTTTGGCCGGGTTGGGTCTGGATTTTAACCGGGTAGACGTGGAACCAGTTCTAGTGGGTCCAAGTCGGTTTCAGGTACCATTTTTAGGAGGAGCCAAAGGTCTGTACTTGCGGCTCAATTATAAACATGCATTTGAATGAGCCTTTTACGAGCTTAATTTTAACCAGCGAGATTCGCCCATGGCCTTTAGAGGCTTACGAGATTCCAACCACATTTCGGTTTGGACTTTCATCAAACACTTTGCACAACCAGAAACACCATCCTCTAATATAACTTTACCAAACAATTCTTATTTGTAGCATAATTAATCATATTATTATTGATTACCATAGAGGATCTCTTATTTTTTCTTTTATAGAAAATAAAAAAAAATAACCAAAATTATAAGGTCAGATTGCAAAAAACTGACACACATGTTTGTTATTTATATGAAACGAAAATAATAAAAAACACGACGCCGCCTTAACCACTCGGCCAAAGCGTCTTGTTGTGTCTAAGATATTATTATTATTATTATTTTGTTATAATATACTTAAAACAAATTAGAAAATGAAAACAAAAGAACTTAAAAGCATAAACATGATTAATGAGCATCATCTTTCATCAAGACTCACATTACAGGAATGTTGGATATAATTCAATGAAAATTTACATTAAACATACAATGGTATTTTTTAACCAACTCTATACTTCATTAACTTCAACAAAGTACAATCACATACAAAGCATAAATACCAAAAAATTAATAACATACATCCCATAACAAGAACAACCCTTTTCCTCTATATTTTCAAAAACGATCTGATCCCGCTTTTAAAAAGTTCTTCTAAAATGATCGTCGACGACTCATCAGTATCCAAACAATCAAAACTAAGCCTTAAATCCAAAATTTTGATCTAAAACTACGAATTTGAGCATAAATTAGCATAAATTTTGATCCAAAATTTTCAGTTATGAGTCGGCATTTTCGGTTTTATGTACAGCCGTTGCTTCAGCTAACATCTAACGGTTTTATGCACACCCCTAGATCGTTACAGCTTCATACACAAACTCATCCGAACATACTACATAATGCAAAATCCTTCAAACCCACATCCAAACACCCCCAAAACAACAAAACTAAAGCAAAAGAAACATTATAAAACCATAAACATGATCACCATTTTATTATTTTTGCTCAAAACAATAAGTCAATAAAAGTCACATTATTAAAATGTTGGATACACCATTTTAAAATTCAATAAAAATTTACATCAAACATACATTATTAACCAAATCTAGGACTCCATTAGCTTCAATAGACTATAACCACATAATTATTATAAAAATAAATAAAAATAAAAAAAAACAAACAAAAAAAAACCAACATACATCCCATAATAAGAACGAAGATACGATCAAAGAAACCGCCTTTTTTCCTTATTATTTCGAAAACGACCTGATCCCGCCTTGCAAATCTTCTAAAGTAATCGTTAACAATTCATCGGTATCCAAACAATCAAAACTAAGCCTTAAATCCAAATTTTCCCGAGCATTAACCAACAAAGGATCCACCAAACCGCCATTCATCTCCTTCCTTTGTTTCTCGGTCGTTTCAGTTTCTATCAACTCTGCAACCGTTTTTACTGTACACAACGGGTGCAGTTTGAACCCATATAATATACTGTTTTCTGATTGGTTGTTCATCTTTAAATAAAGAATATTGGCTAAATCTTCGGTACTAAAGTCATCAAAGGTGAAAAATTTTGCCACTCGTCTACAAAAACCTTCGTTGGAAGATATTACGCGTTTCATTGGTTCACTGTAGCCTGCAAATATAACTACTACTTTACCGTTATCCATTACTGACATAATTTCTTCGAGTGCTTCCAAACCGTAATCTTTATCGTCTGACTTTTGCATTGGTATTAATCGGTAAGCTTCGTCTACAAATAGTATCCCGCCTTCGGCTTCCTTAAGCTGCATTTTAATGTTAAAGATTAGTTTAGTGGAATATGGGGTTCAACAGGCAGTTTCAGTGGATGTGAATATGAAAATATCCATATGACCCGCCAGGGGTAATTTGATCTTTTTTAGGGAAATGTTAAAAGTAAGCTTTTTGGAATATAGGGTTCAAGCGATCGCTTTAATGGTTGTGCCATGTGTGAAAAAAATCCATACTTCTGGTCAAGGGTAGTTTGGTCTTTTACACCATAAATGATCAAAAGTTGGCTTATTGATTTGATCAAATTAACTCTTTTTTAGGATTTATGTTTCTGATTTAATTTTAGAGTTGGTTTATTCTTTCACAACAAAGTTTTCTTATATACAATAGCCCGATCCATTGCCATCTATAGGTTTAACAGGTCAATTAAAATTCTCAATGGTTGTGCTTATGCCCTGTGTGAAAAGTTATGTACTTCCGTCAAGGGTAATTTGGTCATTGTGCACCACAAAAGGTTAAAACATTACTTCTTAAAATCTGGTATTCAAATGTTTTAGTGGCTGTGCCATGTGCAAAAAGATTTGTGTTTCTGGTCATGGGTAATTTAGTCTTTTCACAGCATGAAAACTTAAACGAGTAGTCAGAGGGTCCTTTCATAGGTTGACCAAAGTGTGAAAAGATCCATACTTACCGTCAAGGGTAAATTGATCCGTTAGCACCAAAAAACGTTAAAAATTAGTTCTTTTGCTTATGGGACTAAAGAGCTATGTCAACCGTTGGGCTGTTTGCGAATAAGATCCATGCTTCCCTTCAAGGGTAATTTGGTCTATTCACATCATAAATAGTACACCAATTGTGGCAAAGTAAAATAAATAAATAACAAACTCAAAATGAGAGATACATACCACTCTCCGAGTCTTGGGTCCGGTATGACCAACAAACTCTCCAACTAAATCCGTTCTTTGTACCTCCGTTACTTTATCGGTCGGTAAAATTCCAACCATAAAAAGTAGTTTTCCAAGAATCCGAGCTACCATAGTTTTACCTGTAAAACACATCATAAATAAATCATCTATGACATGAAAACATTATAAAATTACAATTTCACCCCTGTTTACTACTCACCTGTTCCTGGATTGCCAAGAAAGGCCATATGAGGCGGTCTTCGTGGGCCCACTTTTAAGCCAAGGGCTCGTCGCCTTTCATCTAAAAGCATCCCTTTGGCCCATTTTCTAAGCTGTAACTTAAGCTCATTTAGGCCCACTAAATTCGATAACTCTTTTTCAAGTTCTTCCATTTTAGCTTTTGTTTCACTGCATGCTTCAATGGCTTTACGTTTTCTTTGCTCTTCTAAATGAGAGTTAAGCAGAGCCCGCAACTTCTCGTTTCCGGGCCCTTCTGATAGATGATTCAAAGGAGTCTTACCTTCCTGCACCAATGAAAAGGTAAAATCAAATCAAAGACTGAACGAACCAAATGAACACGAGTGAAGCATGTTCATGTCCGTTCATTTAACTTTAAGTGAACAATTGATCAGACACGAACAATTAGACGAACAATGTTTTTCTTGTTCGTGTTCGTGTTCGTGTTCGTGTTTGTGTTCATTCTTTTAAGGAAGTGTTCATGCTAATTTATGTTCGTTCTCTAACAGTATAAACAAACAAACATAGTTTAACTAGTTCAAAGTAAGTTATTAAAATTAGACTAAGTTGTCACGGGCCGAAAATAATATGCGAGTCTATTAATGAATGTAAACTAATATACTAAAACAAACATAAATTAACTAACATATACGAATTCCAATAAACGAACATTCACGAACAAGACATGTGTTCATGTTCATTTGTTTTATCACTTTTAACTAAATGAAGAAATTTTTTTTGTTCATGTTCGTCCGTTTATTATATAAACGGAAAAAACGAGCGTTTACTTATGAATGGGTTAGATTCAGGTAGGGGTACATAGGCGGCTTGGGCCATTTTAAGCTATAATAAAAAATTCGGTGTTTTAGTTTTTGAAAACCGTTTGGTTTCGGTTTTTTTGGTTTGGGTTCAGGTCAGGTGCGGTTTTAACATCTGGGCTTGAAACTTTTAGCTCAAACCAATAAATACCAAAAAATGACAAAGGTCAACTGAAAGTCAAAATAAACATGAAAAAGAGTAATAAAGTCAAATCAACATTCAACACAACTGACCCATTCTGAGAAACCTTAACTTGACCTAAACCTATTATAACCCGTTACCCAACTCTCCCGACAGGCCCATGTTAACACCTCTAAGGTTCAATTATTTAATGTTTGAACTTGTTCTTTAAAAAAAGGTAAAAACCAGTAATTTACATCATCTTTTGCACTACAGTCGGCGTTATGCTCGAGCAATGTTTTCACAGTTGAGTCGTCTTCGGCTCTAAGAGAGTGCCAAACAGAAAGATGCAATGGAGTCATTCCATTCTGCATATAAAACATTAAAGATTAAATCTTTATCGTTTTCATGGTGTAATTAACTAACTATTATGAAAAAAGTAAAAAAAATTATTAACACGTACATTTGCTTTGGCTTCGGTTGAAGCCCCATGAGAGAGAAGAAGCCCTGCAGCTTCATTACACCCGTTTTTAGCAGCCATATGCAATGGAGTTTCTCCATACTGCAAAATCATATGTATAAGAACATTAATTCCCATCAATAATATGATTGATCAAAAGTTCAAAACTAATTAAAAGTGAATCAATATTTTGTGCACCATATTCTTTGCTTCCAAGTCAACTGTTTCGGCTCCTACTAAGTTTAGAAGAAACTTAACAATTTCAACACGGTTATGACTTGCAGCAACATGAAGAGGTGTATTTGCCATCTGCGTCAAGAAAAGTAACAAATTTAGAAAACTAAAACACAGTTTCAAACTATTAATTCTGGATCAGTATCAGTTGATGCAAATTCTATAATATCTCTCTCTTATAAAAGACCAAAAATTAGGGTGTGCTTGGGTCGGTCCGATTTTGGGCTAAAACAAACCAAATATCGAAATGTCGGATTTTGAGTGTCGGAAAACCATACGGTTTTGGTTTTTGGGTTCGGTTCGGTTTCGGCTTTTTCGATTTTGTCATATGGGCTTGAAAACTTTGGGCCGAAAAAAAAGTTGGCCAAAAATAATGTATTTGGGCTTAAACCTTTTTGTTAATTAATCATTAAATGATTATTATACATTTCGGCTAAAATATTTTGGGTCAAACTACATATTAAACTACTACAAATTACTGAAATTTACAATAAAAATTAGAATTTACCAACAAACCTACAAAAACCACCATCTCAACAACCTTAAAAAACATAAATTTAAGGTATTTTCTTACAACAGGGTTCCGATCATTAACCTGTGCAGGATGATTTCGCCATACTGAGCCGGACCCATGAATTGTGGTTGATCATGCCATTTTGGTTTGAAAGTTTCGGGTTTTTCGGTTTTTGGTTTGGGTTCGTTCAGTTTCGGGTTTTTTCAATTTCGCCATTTCGGCTTGAAAATTTTGGGCCGAAAAAATGTTGGCCAAAATCAATGAATTTGGGCCTAAAATATTTGGGTTAAACTGCATAAACTATTATAAACTACTTAGAATAAAAATCTATAGGTTCGGTTTCAGTTACACGCAAAACCAAAACTGAACCGGTACGGCTTTTACAAAAACACAAAACCAAACACTCGATTTTCTTTCCGTTCGTTTTTACGGTTTCATGCACACCGGCAATTAACTCCACTTATGTTGTCAGAACACTAAAACTCACTCAAATTTGTTACTGAGTCAGTCAGGAATTTCATCAAACAGGTGGTATGCAATCCTAATTACACTAAAAATTATCATACTCAATTCCCGACATTCACCAACAAATCAACAAACCCCATCTACTCAAACAATCATCATATCTAAAAAAAAAATAAGTTTTATTCAAAATCTTACAACTGGGTTCCGATCATTAACCAATGCCAGACTCTCCCTTAACTTCTTCTGCATGCCAACAAGATCACCAGACTGAGCACACCCATGAATCGTAATGGGTTTTGCTGATTTCAAATCCTTAATATTAATATTATTATTATTAATAACCCTGTTCTGCATCTTGGAAATTGGGGTTAATGTGAATTGGGAAAAACTGATTATATTCTCTTGGGTTGATTTCTTAGTGGGTTTGATAGGTTCTGGTAGTGTGAGTGGTTCAAGGTTAGAATTTGATCTTTTCTTCATTAAAGTTTTTGCACACTACCAGAAGATAGATGATGATATGAAATGAAACCCTAATTTGAGATTTGGGATTTATGAGTTTTTTGTGTTGTGAATTAAAATATTAGTAATGTGACGTGAATGGTGAGGAAGATAGCTGGATCTCTATTATTATGGGCATCGGTGCATGTGGGTGTAATAATAATAATAATAATAATAACAATATGATATCATTGAAAATTATTATCGAACTAGTATTAATACCCGTCGCGCTGCGTCCGGGTGTAAATCGTGTGTTTACATATCCACTCCACTCGAAAGTATGAAGTTACCATCACCATCGCCTTCGTTCGCTATCCTTTCTCCCGCAGTTAGTAATTAACGTTAACCATTAAGAAACTGAACAAAAGGTAGACGTAAAAACGTTGAACCACACACGCTCGTTGCGTAACGAAACATAAATTACAAAAAAAAATCAACTTAACATCTACGCTTTGTGACGGGCCGTTAAACGGGGAAAATACATAAACACGTTGAACCACACACATGCGTTACAGCGGGTTAACTCACTAAATTTTGACGTAAACATTAAACAAAAAAACTTGTAAAAGATGAGAAGTATAGAAGACCAAAGTTGAAAGTGGAAAAATGTTGGTGGCTAAAACTAAAAAATATTTTGTGATATATTTGTAAACTATGAAAAGTATAGGGGCCAAAAAGTAAAAAAAAACAAAAAAAGCTTGCAAAATGGTACAACAACTAAAGCATGGTGTACAACTTTAAAAGCCTACCTCTCCCAATTTTGTAAGTATATAAATGTTAGTATAATTTTGCCACTAATTATGACCAGATTAGTGTATGCTACATAGGTTAATATTTATACTAATAAAATAGCTATTTAGGAGACAATTCTATATAATTGGAGTTGAAATTTGGTGTTAGACATATACATATGTTATCCACACGTTTATAACACTCCCTTTGGATGACATAATCCTGGGACATTGAAGTACTAACTCATTAAAAATCTTTTTAAATAAAACTCAGCGGGAAAAACTTTAGCTAAGAGAAAAAGAGTGCAATATATAGCTCCATTTCAAGTTGTATGTCATTTTTCGAACGTGTCTTATGCCAATATCATGAACGTGTTTCTGGAATGTTGTTGTGGGAAGTGCTTTTGTGAAAAGATCAGCTGAGTTGTTGCTAGATTGGACATATCTCATCTCAACCTGATTGTCTTTAGTAAGGTCCCGAGTATACTCAAAGTATCTTGGTGGTATATGCTTTGTTCAGTTACTTTTGATATACCCTTCCTTCATATGCGAGGCACAAGTTGCATTATCTTCATAGATAGGAGTTGGACTTCGATCTTTCTCTAGTTCGCAAGAAGTCAATATATGTTGTGACATAGATCATAACCACACACATTCTCTTGAAGCTTCATGCAATACAATGACTTCAGCATGATTTGAAGATGTTGCAACGAGCGTTTGTTTCTGAGAACACCATGAAATCGCAGTTCCTTCATTCTTAAATGCGTATCTAGTTTGAGATTTTGTTTTATGGGGATCAGGTAAATAACCTGCATCTGCATAACCAACTAACCCTTCTTTTAGTAGGGGATGAACTGAATCTTGGCAATAATTTAACTGCAAAAGAAATGTTAGGTCTTGTACAGTTAGTAAGATACATAATTTCTCCAATTGCACTAAGGTATGGTACTTAATTATGGACCAAGAATCTCTTCATTATTTTCGCAAGGGCGAAATGGATCATTGTCAACATTGAGTGATCTAACAACTATCGGGGTGCTTAAAGGATTTACTTTGCTCATATTGAAACACTTTAAGAGTTTCTTAGTTTAAGTTGTCTGATGCACAAATATCCCATTATGCATGTTCTTAATCTGCAAACCAAGACAATATTTGGTTTTTCCAAGGTCTCATTCCAAATTATTTCTTTAAAAGAGCAATTGCTTCATTAATTTCTTCTTGTGTCCCAGTTATATTTGTAAGTCCAAGAAACCGGATCTATGCAATATGATATCAACCCAAACACGATGTTAGTGCGGAATCCTAACACCGTGGTGATTCAAGAACGAGAATACGAAGAACAATATAATGTAATGAACACAATAGTACTCCAAATGCACACAATTATATTAATAAATCGTCTGGTACATGAGATTAACCAAAATCGTTTTTTTTCTCTCTAGATGGTGGCTCTCAAAGTGCTCAACCCCTAAACCCTATACAATAAGATCTATTTATAGAGTACCCAACACATTAGCCCAACCATAGCCCAAAGCCCACCGAGATCCATAAGGATCTCGGTTTACATACATAGCCCAACACGAAACCCAACAAACATAGAACTAAGTACAAACCACCAAATATGGACCCAACAATCTCCCCCTTGGTTTATAGATTCGTTCTTGTTTATTTCACTTCAATCTTGATCATGTCATGGTCTTTTGATATGCGTCAGTCTAACCAATTTATGACCCAACAATCTCCCCCTTAGACTGATGCTTTCAAACCTTCAGAATCTTTACTTGAACATGATCAGCAACTTCAGCATCTGCATCCAGTACTCTACCATCTCCCCCTAATTGACAACATCATCCAATTTGAATCTCAGATACTTCATATGCTTCTGTTGCAAGAAATCAGTCTTGAAAGAACAATCAACTTTGATAGAAAGATCAACCAAAATATTTTGAAAACAATCAAATAAAACAAAATAAGACAGACATTTTTTTTAATTTTTATTTTTCTAATTTTTATGATTTTCTTGAAAAGACTTGAAATGAGATCATACCAGCTAAACCAACTATAACACAATAACCGATATCATATTTCATTAGCTGAAGACAAATTTTTAAAATGATTTCTTAACTCATTTGTTTCGGCAAGAGTAATCAGGAAGTAAAAATAAAATAAATGAGATAAAATAAAACTAAAAACAAATAAAACAAATTTAATCACCCCGTCTTCTTGTAATTTAGCAAAATTTTGGGATCAAATTTCAGTTTTTGATGAAAACGCCGCCTTTTATGAAAAGATCCGAACATGGAATGATATTGTTTAAGGTGTTGTCACAAGGATTCATGTTCAGCGTTATTATGACATAAAGAGACAGGTTGATAACAGGTATAACGAACTTGGCATGATTTTCATTGCATCAGTGATATGAATTAGGTTCAGTTCGGCATAAAGCTTAGATGGACATCACTCATGGACCTGTGATGCCTCCTATCTCTTCTCAAAGCGCATTTGGTTTTCCCCAGATCACCCCAATTTGACTCCAACCCCTTAGTGCTTGATCAAAAATTTAGGAAGCAATAAAACTTTGAGCTTTAAGCTTATTGAAAGACAACATCACAAATTAAATGCATACTCAACTACTCAACATCATTCATCTTTTTTTGTTTGTTTGTTTTTTTTATAATAACAACCAAGCACCTGTAAGTCCCGAATCTGGATCGTGACAGTAATACAACACAATATCTTTGGTGATCAAGACACTAACGGGCTCGTGTATGACTGGATAATTGCCTTTCTTCCTAACATTCAGAGAGATTTGTATGGAGATATGCACATGTCTTCAAAATGACTCTCCACAGTAAAGCATATTTAGTTATCACTTCTAATTTTACGCATCATGGAAAGCTACCATACAAATCAATGACTGTTCTAGAGCCTTTTAAGCTTAATAGCTTCACCCATAAGGCACACAAAAACAATTTATCTATCATTTTCCAAAGGTTGGATCAATTTTCATTTGAAAATATTTTGAAGCTTCTAAAAAGCTGTTAACTGAATAGTTATATCACTTCCTAGAAGGCTACAAAAGACACACATGTTAGGAACTCAATCACCCCGGTCACTCTTCAGTTTTGAGGTAAATGGCTATTACGTATGACCACTAGTGGTTAACAGGACCAAAACACATATGAGAATACGTGTCTCTCCAACTTGGAATTACCGATATAATTTTAAGTGAAAGAATTCAAAACAAAAACACATCACAATTTCCCCAGATGCTTTCGGTCTTTAGATAAATGGCTATCCTGTGAATCTACAAGTATATCACCGGACCAAACATATACAAGTATATGTTCTTCAAACTTGAGCAACTAACATAATTTTAATCGAGAGTGAAGTTTGAAAGACATAGACAAAACTTTTATATAATTTTTAATAAAAAAAACACACACACTCTTTTTGAATTTTTGTTATTTATAAAACGCACACACACTCTTTTTGAATTTTTTAATTTTTCTCCCCCTAAAGTTGTGCAAAAATTTTAACCGAAGGAAAAACTTTTATGTACAAATTTAACCTAAAAAAGACCCAATCGTCGAAACGTAGTATTTAATAATAAAATAAAATGAAGTGTGATAGTCAGCCAACTGATGTATTATCATTTATCATGTACGTTCAAGTCATTTTCTCATTTTTGAGAAACAAAATACACTATACTTGAAAAACTATACGTGAACATATTTTTGTATTTTAAAAAAAATCAAAATTTTAAAATCTTTTTGATTTATCAATCTTTCATACCAAAGTGATACGGTTACCTTTTATCTTCAAGACATCATTTTCCCATTTGTGAGAATCTCCCCCTAGAAATAAGCTTGTTTTAAAATTCTGCATCATTGCGAGTTGAATGTCTGGAACAAACTTTTAATATGCAATGTATTCCCTGATTTGTTCCTGCACGTTTAGAGAACCGATTAAAAACGTTCAATCACCCTAAAATCCCGTCCAGGCAACAAATAATCCATTTTATGGTTTAAAGAAAAAAATGTATTTGCCCTGTCATGTGCCTAGAACAACCCATTTAATAAACAATGAATTTGGTGGTTGTTCCAACACGCATAGCGGGATTAGTTGGACATAGGAACCCAAGTCATAAATGTCTTGAGGTTCCCTTGTGCATCAACATATGTGACCTCTTGCCAACTCATATCTTTCCCGTATTTAACAGAATCATTTGTCATTATAGATTATGTTTGCTGAGTTTTAAGTTTCCAAGTCTGTCTTGGTTTAGTGAAATTTGATAGAACAGACTTTGGAGTGGAGCAATTCGAATTCGAATTCGAATTTTTAGGACTCTCAACACGCTTTGACTTCTGAAAATTTATTTTCTTTTAACAGTTTTTAAATCATTTGAGTGCAAACCTGTCATATTAACTTTGAATCCTTGAGTATCTGTGACCCGTTGTACAGATACTCGTGGTTTTGTAAAATAAGCATTTTGTTTAACCACTGGATTCGGTTGAAACCTGTTACCTTTCATTTGAGAAGCTTGTCTATTAACAGCACTGTAGTGACACTCCTTTTCCAAATGCCCGGCGTTCCCGCAAACGAAACACGCCTTCATCCTTCTTCTAATGTCAACGGAAGCACTTGCCTCATGTTGGAGTTCCTTCTTAGGAAATGTTTTTCCATTCTTCTTGCCTCTTGGTGCAGCCCTCTGATCTTGCTTGTAATAGGGAACATATAGACGATGAACACAATTTTTGGCTATATGTCCTGGCCGCCCACAATGGTAACATATATGCCTCTTAATATAAATAGCACCCAATGATTTATCAACACATGGAGATCCGGAGGATCTATGAGGACGACACTGTCCTTGTTGTGTTGATTGCTTATGCGCCTTCCCTTCGTTGCCACAACTCTGTGTATTATTATTAGTACAATTTTGTGTTGTGGTGTCATCTGAATTTGATGACACGTTAGAATAAGATTCATTTTCACTAGCCTGAACCCCTTCACTATCAGAAGCAACATCATTTACTATATCTGCACATGAAATAGAAGCATCAAAATTGTTCACACATTTAAAAACAGGCTTGATTTCCTCTAGGGATCATGATCCAACAATTTCAGATAGAACCTGTTTACCATACTTCATATCTTTTACCTTTTCTTCCTTCTCTTTGGTAAGAGGAAGACTAGTATAGTTGTCATTGTATGGTGGGGGTACTTGACTATATCTTATACCCTCACCTTCGTTTTCTTTCCACCATAATTGATTTTCAATCATTGAATTGACTACTTTACTGGAACCCTTGAATTTTTTGAATTCAAGTTCAGCCCTTTCAAATTTACTAGTTAGATTAAGAATTTCTAACTTGGAGGCTTCCAGTTTAGCAGTTAGTTAAGGTATTTCCTGTTTGGCATCTAGGTGGTGACAACTTTTTATACTGAAATCAGACTTAAGCTTAGAGATGTCCTTTTTTGTGCTTCTAATTTGTCTAGGAAAGATTTTTCATTTTTCTTAAGTTTAAAGTTTTCAGATTTTACTCTTTCCATGTCTCTAATCAAGTTAACATTGTGGAGCTTATATAAATTTATTTTATCAATGCAATCTCGAGAACATGATTGAAAACTTACCTCTGTAGACGAACTCTGAAATACTACTTGTGAGGGAGCAGACTGATTAAGAGGACTTTCAAAAATTGAGATGGGTTGTGGAGAATCCATTGATTAATTAAAGGAATTAATCTGATTTTCCCGCCAAAATTTTTCGAAAAAATATATCGCCAAATTTCTCAAGGAAAATGTCCCACTCAAGAGAAGCGTCTAGGAAAAATTTCGTTCAAGACAAATTTTTTGGATTCCTCCCGCCAAAAATTCACCGAATATCACCCGAAAAAAAATTGTTTTCGCCAAAATTTTCAAGAATGAAGTCTCGCCTATAAGGAATATTCAGGGAAAATTTTGTTCAAGAAATTTTTTCCCGCCAAAATATTTTTTTCTTTTTTTTACCGAGAACCCAAAGCTTGACCGAGAACTCCAAGTATTGACCGAGAACGCAGGTTTTTGACCGAGAACGCTTGTTGTTGACCGAGAACGCTTGATGTTGACCGAGAACATGTAGCGTTGACCGAGAACCCAAGACGTTGACCGAGAACCACAAAGTTTGACCGTAAACTAGATGATCTGACCGAGAACTCTTGTTTCTGACCGAGAACAATCAAATATGGCCGAGAACCCTTGATTCTGGCCAAGAACTCCTTGATTTAAAGCCGAAAACTAATAAAGTTGGCCGAAACCTATGAAATACCGCCAAGGACACCCGAGAATTCGTTTGACCAGAAGATTTATGTAACAACTAAATCCCTAGATTAATGGGATTTGAATTGTTTCTAAATATAATCCAAACTTTAACCAAATATAGCACTTTTTCTTCTCCGAATCACATATCACCAGAAAACTCACCAAAAACCACCAACCAAAACGAGATCTTGAATCTGTTGATATGAAATCGAGCCTTGAAAGGTTCAAAAGGCTTTGATACAGATTGTAAGTCCAAGAAACCGGTTCTATGCAATATGATATCAACCCAAACACGATGTTAGTGCGGAATCCTAACACCGTGGTGATTCAAGAACAAGAATATGAAGAACAATATAATGTAATGAACACATAATACTCCAAATGCACACGATTATATTAATAAATCGTCTGGTACATGAGATTAACCAAAATCGTCATTTTCTCTCTAGATGGTGGCTCTCAAAGTGCTCAACCCCTAAACCCTATACAATACGATCTATTTATAGAGTACCCAACACACTAGCCCAACCATAGCCCAAATCCCACCGAGATCCATAAGGATCTCGGTCTACATACATAGCCCAACACGAAACCCAACAAACATAGAACTAAGTACAAACCACCAAATATGGATCCATCAATCTCCCCCTTGGTTTGTAGCTTCGTTCTTGTTTATTTCACTTCAATCTTGATCATGTCGTGGTCTTTTGATATGCATCAGTCTAACCAATTTATGACCCAACAATATTTAGATCATCAACATACACAGCTATGATTACATATCCTGATGTTATCTTCTTAATGAAGACGAATGGACCAATAAGATTATTTGTGTATCCTTTGTTTATCAAATAATTACTCAGACGGTTGTACCACATCCTTCCAAATTATTTCAATCCATATAAATATCTTTGTAATTTGATCGAACACATTTCTTTGGGTTTTGAGCCTAATGCTTTAGGCATTTTAAAACCTTCTGGAACTTTCATATAGATGCCACTATCAAGTGATTCATACAAGTAAGATGTAACAACATCCATAAGGTGCATTTCTAAATTTTTAGAAACTGCTAAGCTGATTAAATATCTAAACGTAATAGCATCCATAACAGGAGAATACGTTTCTTCATAGCCAATTCCCGACCTTTGAGAAAAACCTTGAGCTATAAGTCTTGCTTTATATCTTGTAACTTCATTTTTCTCATTTTGTTTTCTCACAAAACCCATTTATATCCTACAGGCTTTATTGAATTTGGTTTAATGACAATAGGTCCAAAAACCTATCGATTGTTTAGTGAATTTAATTCAGCTTGCATGACATCTTTCCATTTGTTCCAATCTTGTCGATTTTGACAATCATCTGCAGATTTTGGTTCAGGATCATTATTTTCTTCCATGATATCACTTGCCACGGAATAAGAAAATATATCTTCAATATTTTCTATTTCATCTCGATCCCATATTATATGTGTTTGACCATAGTTGATTGACAACTCTTTATTGGAATCGTTTATTTGTTCCTAAGGGAAGGTTATATCATTTACTCCTTCCTGATGAAAGGTTTTGTCATTTATTAATTCCTTCCTTAGGGAAGGTTTTGTCATTCATTCATTCCTTCCTTAGGGTCGGTATCCTTTTTCAGAGCCCTTTCTTTTTCGAGGATTTTTTTTCTTTGAACCGATTTGTCTCCCACGTTTTAAACGTTTTTGAGATTCATAAGGTGTAATATTGTGGTTTACTTACTCGGAATCTCAGCTTGAGTTGGAGCATTAACAGCTGGTATATGAGATTTAGTGACCCTATTTGTATCAATAAATGCATTAGGTAACTGATTTGCAATTCTTGTAGATGTATTATCTTTTGAAAATTTGTCTCACTTTGTTTTGACCATGGATCTAGGTGTAACAATGATGGCACACACCATGATATATCACTTTATTTCCTTTTCATTTCTCCCCTAATGACGGGAATATTGCCTCGTTAAAATGGCAATCGACAAAACATGTTGTAAATATATTATCACTTCATGGTTAAAGGTTCAAGGTACCTTATGATGGAAAACGTTTCGTATCCAACATATATTCCTAACCTTCTTTGAGGACCAATTTTTGTGTGTTGTGGTGGTTCAATAGGAACATACACAGCACACCCAAAAATTCCAATGTAGATGTTTGGCTCATTTTTGGAAACAAGTTGTGTGGGAGAGTGTTTATGATTTTCACTTGGTCTCACACTAATTAATGATCCAGCATGCAGAATTACATGACCCTAAATAGAAACAAGGAGTTTTGTCCTCATTATTAACGGCCTAGCTATTAGCTGTAGGCATTTGATCAACGACTCGGCTAAACCAATTTGTGTGTGTACGTGAGCAAAAGGGTGTTCAACAACAATCCCCACAGACATCCAATAATCATCAAAAGCATGAGATGTAAATTCTCCCGCATTATCAAGCCTTACTCTTTTAATGGTATAATCGGGAAAATGTGCTAGTAATTTGATAATTTAGCAATAAATTTTGCAACAACGACATTACAAGTCGATAATAAAGACATAAGACCATATGCTGGACGTGTCTATTAAGACCATGAAGTATCTAAATGGTCCAAATAGTGGATGAATTGGTCCACATATGTCACATTGAATTCTTTTAAGAAACATTGGTGATTCTTTATCAACTTTTAATGGCGAAGGCCTTGTAATTAATTTGCCAAGAGAACAAGATGTACAATGAGGCATTTTATCTATTTTGTGGATCTTTTGATATTTCAATGGATGCCCATGTGTATTTTCAATGATCATTTTCATCATTGTGGATCCTGTATGGCCTAATCTATCATGCCATAAGTTTATGATACCAGAATCACAATAGTTTTCTTCGACTGCCATATGTGCTTGAGGCACATTTATATATGTATAATGTAAACCATAATGAAGCATTGGCAGTTTTTCCAATATATGATCTTTACTTATGATATGCAAATATTTTTCATTACCAAAAGTCCTTGACTGAGTATCAATCTATTATGAAATATGTTTTTGAAACTCAACAAATTTTTTGTTGATTTTGGGGAAAATAAAGCATTTTCTATTTTTAGCTTTGTACCATTTGGTAATGCTAAATTAGCTTTTCCCACCCCTTCAATCCAGTTTGTAGGACATGATATTGTATTAACGATCCCTTTTGTTGGTTTCAGTTCATAGACATATATTTTAGATCTAAGTGTAGTATGTGTGGCTCCACTATCCGCTATACATATATCTTCTTCATTTGCTTGATCTTAATTTTTAATAAATTAAGAAATTTTTCTTGATCCAGTGATTTTCTTAAGAAAATCACTGGTTGGTTGGAATTGTTATTTTGTGAAGCGATGTAATTGGTAGTTCTTTGATTTCGACCACGGCCACGACCACGTCCACGACCATGAAAATTACCTCGGTAATTATTATTACCTTTGAAATGATGGTTTCAACCATTAGAGTGGCTTTTATCAAAATGGTCACGACCACGACCTCGTACCCACCTTTTTTCTTTAATATCATTATTAGTAGCAATATTTGCTTCTGGGATTGCTAGTGATCTGGTGGGACGAGATCGATGACTTTTTATTAAAAGCTCGTTATTCTTTTCTACTACGAGGAGAAATGAATTTAGATCAGAATATCTTTTAAATTTTTGTAACCTATATTGTTGTTGCAAATTTATATTTGATAAATGAAATGTGGAGAAAGTTTTCTCCAACATATCTTCATCGGTAACAGTTTGCCCAAAAATCGGAGCATTAAGCATATTCTTAACAAAGCATAGGTATACTCATTTACTTTTTTGAAATCTTGGAACCTGAGATTGTTCCATTCTTCTCTAGCAGTGGGAAGTAGAACTTCCCTTTTATGATCAAATCTGTTTTTTAAATCTTTCCACAAAACGTATGGATCCTCACAATTTGAATACTCAGATTGTAACAACTCGTCAATGTTTGTGGAGGAAGACATCAGCTTTTGCATTGTCTTTTATTTTTTCACAGTTATTTTCCTCCATTATCGTCTTCAAAAAACCCATTGATTTGAGATATCATTTAACATGTGCCATCCACTGCATATAATTATCCCCGGTGATGTTAAGAGCCGGAAATTTAAGTTTTACAATGTTTTCCATTTCATTACTAAACACAAATAACATAAATATTAAAGCAATATACTTATTTAAATTGAAAGAAAATACAAAGGTAAAGCTATAAATAGATAAAGGAAAATGAAAAAATCAAACTCCTTAGGTGAGATATTACAATTAAGAATAATAAGATTATCAGCATTATGGTGGTTAACATCGAAACTGGGTGAAACATCTTTCAAAATATTAACTTGAGTATTCCTAAGAAGAAAATTTTGTACTTGTGAAAAAAATTGAGATTGATAATTGGTTATTTGTAGTAAAAGTTTTATAACCGTTTTATAACGGCTATATTACTGGTTCATCAATGGTTATACACACACACACACACACACACATATATATACAGGGGATGGTTCATGAAAGAAGTGATATTATCACGAGAAGTGCGAGAAATGAATCTCATCCATTGACTAAACACATCAATGATTTCAATTAAAAGATGGTACTTTTGTAATTATCTCAATAATGTAATCAGATGTTTTAGGTTAAAAAGGGCAAAATCGTCTGAATGTGTAGGATTAAAAGTTGTAACTTTAGTAATCCCTTCTTCAAGCCCATGTATCACTAGCAAACTGTTTACAATAATCATCGCTCAAAATCCGTCCACCACAATTATGTTTAATTTCATTCTTTTGGTATTTGGTAATTCCAGAGTGTTATTTTAGTATATTTCTCATTTACCTTATATTAAAAGTAGGCTTTTGTATACCTAGTTGCTCCCACTGTGCAGTGACATTCACTAATTATTTATGGAAAAACCATATTTTTACGTTTATACACATTAATGCATAAGTTTCTTTTGGTTAGTTAAATATGGAGTTTATTTGTCTATATGTAGATATAGTCAATTGATTTGTTTATTGTATATGTCACATATTAGGTGTGTAGGTATGCCCATGGATTTGTGTACAAGTTATGTGCATTTCATAGGGATTACAATAAGTTGTGGGGTTATTTAAATTGTTGTGTTGGTATGTACGATGTAACTGTGTATGTAGTAGTTGTACTATGTAGGGATTCTTATTAGATGTGTATGATGTATGTGCCAGCTATGTATCTAATGCTGATGATTAGTATCATTCGCAAAAGGTTTGAGTAGTAATCATCAATGTTTTCCGTATTCTAAGTAAATCGTTTATGGAGGAGGTTATGTTTCTTAAGCAGGAGATAAATTAGTTTTAGTAACTGAAATGATAGATAAATACTATGTTTGTAAATAGGTTTTTCTATTGTGCATGTCATGTATTATGTGTGTAGGTACGTGTATTATATAGGATGTTTAGGAAATACTTATTACATGTATATTAATATTGTCTATCTAATGCTTTTGATTGCGTTTACCGATAAATTTGACTATTAAGTAACATTGTGACTGTGTATGCAACTAAATTATTCAGTTTAGGATGTAAAACAATTTCAGTGTAGAATATATGTTTAAAAATGGAAGTGTGTATAACATAGTATTACAATTATGTTGTGTAGGTATTTATGTTTACTATGTAATGTTTATATTAGGTATGCATGTATGTTATTGGATGATGTATGTATCAAGTAGAGTGTGTAGGGGATAAATAAACTATGTAGTGTAAGAACGCATGTAACTTAGTTGTTTATGTACATAATGTATGGATCACGTAGAGTGTGCAGGGATAAATAAACTATGCAGTGAATAAACAAAATGTAACTATGTAAGTACATAATGTATGGATCATGTAGACTCTGTAGGGGATAAACAATGTAGGAATAAATATAATGTAACTGTTTATGTATGGATCATGTAGAGTGTGTAGGGATAAATAAACTATGTAGTGTATGAAATAAATATAATACCTCTTTATGTACATAATGTATGGATCATGTGGACTGTGTAGGGGAACAATAAACTATGGTGTGTATAAATAAATATAACGTAACTGTTTATGTAAACTTAATATTCTTGTTTATGTATGGTAAATACTATGGTGTGTAGTTTATCAATATATTGTGTAGGTAGCAACAATGAAATTTATCGTTGATGTTATTGATAGACACAATATTAAATAATAATAATGTCGATATGGTGCTGACTTTTACTTTTTAAAGTTGTTGTGTTTGAGTTTATTATCAAACCGTGCCTTAATTAGTTATTGGGTTTATGGAATATTATTGTTAATTGTTTGTCTTTAGATTTTAGCTATCGCCATTTTGGTGGGTCGGTCATGGGGATTTTCTCTAAGGGTTTCTTCTGCTGGAAGGTCATGAATTCGTGCCTTTAAAGAGAGAATTTTTCCAGTATTGTGTTATTTGTTATAAAAAAAAGTCAGGTTAGTATAAATTTGTTGAATTATTTTTAAAATGCATAACTTAGATATATATGTTTTCAAGTTTATTATTTGATTTGTTTTTGTTTTGTTAACTTTAGTTTTAATTTTTGAATAGAATGCGAGACATTTGGCATTTAAAGGTTTTAAAGAAAGTAGTGGATTGCCTTTGACAAAAAAAGAAACACAAAAGTACTGACAATGAAGGATAGTGGCATTAATTTTTCACATTACATCATTAAAATTATTTATCTTTTTAGTTTCTTGTCAATGTTATCCATTTTTTTTGAGTGATTGTAACGGAGTTTATAAAATGTTCAAACCCAATAAACCAAAGCAAGTTGAATAGTTTGCTAACCATGTGGTATGATTTTTGCAGTTAACAGATTTGTTTAATCATTATTATGTATAACTCTCTCAAAATTTTTAAACATGTTGTGTATGTATCTTTTTAAAATATCTTAAAATCAAATCTCAATACTCAAATCATTATACGTCGATGCAGTATAAATAAGGGTTTGTGTTAATTTTGTCGCAAATATTTGAAAACTATGGAAATCCATTTTTGTCATTCAAATAAAATGTCTTTGGGGAGAAATATATGTTTCAAATTATTGGAATTTTGGTTGGTTGACAAAGAAACAAAAAATGAATTTAAATATGATAATAGATTTTGAATAAGAAAAGATTACTAAAAAATATAATACTATAAATCTGTACAATATGATTCTATCTAGATTTAATTTAAACATAAATAAAAAACAAATAGAAAGAATTAATATATCTTGTAACCCCATACCATTATTAGTTACCAACAATAATTTTTAGAGAGATTACAATGATACCTCTATATATAATTTAAATATAAAATAAAAAGGAAAAAATTGATTGGTTGTAATGACTTCTCGCAATAAAAACACTTCTGAAATGAACCTAATTATATATATATATATACAAACATATATGTATATGTGTATACTCTTTATTGTTTTTAATTAGAGGCTAAAAGGTTTGGGCCCAAACCAATAAAATATCTTTCTATGAATATGGGCCGTCGTGGGAGGTTATAGAAAACTTTGGATTAGGGTTACGAAGCCTTCTTATATAATTGAATAGAAGCCAGTTTCTATTGTAATCACTTTCGCCGCAACCTCATTTCTCACCCATCTATATCTCTCCTCAAAGACGGCGAGACTTCTTATATAATTGAATGAAAGCCAGTTTATATTGTAATCACTTTTTCCGCAACCTCATTTCTCACCCATCTACATCTCTCCTCAAAGACGTCGTCTTCAATATGTAAGCACTTTTAACTATGTTTTACTTAATTTTATTTGCCTTATAATATTTATTTGTTTCAAAATCATGGCGTGTTTTGGTATTTTTATGGACATATATTCATTGATTTT
This sequence comes from Bidens hawaiensis, assembly GCF_021521415.1. Classification (NCBI taxonomy): domain Eukaryota; kingdom Viridiplantae; phylum Streptophyta; class Magnoliopsida; order Asterales; family Asteraceae; genus Bidens; species Bidens hawaiensis. The sequence continues at coordinate 361,949 of NW_027493442.1, read as the reverse complement.
GCTGGTTACTTTTGTTTGATAAATGACGTAAATCGATATCAATTATTTTCCTTGAACATTTTGGGAATTTTGTTTTCTGTGACATAGATCGCAAACAAATAAAGAATAATTTGTAATGGAAATATCTTTTAGGTTCAATATTTGGTATGTATAATGTATCGGTGATTTAATGATTTCTACTTGTTTTGTCGATTTTAAATGTTAGGTTTGATGTTCCCTATCTCATATTACACTCAGATTTGGGTAACCAATTAGAAGAAGAATATAACATGCTGATTGTTCATAGCATCTGGATAGTTATCATCCGGAAAGGTATCATTTTTGGCCTCGTAATTAACAACCATCCTTGTTAAGGTTTCAAAAATTTTTCAATTTTACATATATTCATGAAAAAATACTAATTTTTTTGGTGTTTGAGGAAAGTTTCTGGGTTTTTGATACTTGGTGTTTTTTGCTGTTTCAGATCGTGAAGCGATCAAGCCTCTCCTCAAACCCTACTCAAACGCAAGGGCCTAGGTACGCCCTATATCATATATTTTTATTGTAAAAAACTTAATGTATATGTTGGCCTCCATAGAGTAATTTTTTTCGGCAAATTAACATATTAGTCATATGTTGAAAGTGCAACATAAACTATATGAAGAAAAAAGGTTAAGCCAGTAAAGGATAAACAACTAAAAGGTTTACACTTTAATATCAGAGCGTTCACATCGGATTCTCCATCCTCAAACATATATATTAGCAAACAAGCATATAATTTTTTAAAAAATTTGTTTCTCTTTCATCCACTCATGTCCACCCATAAAATGCATTAAAAAAGATATGGGAAAGAATAGCTAGAAACAAATTTATTATTAGTTTGGTTACTTATAAAAAAAATGTGGTAGTGGTGTTGTTGGGGGTGGGGGGTGGGGGGGGGGGGTTTGTGTTGACACAGAATAAGTTGGAATATTGAGATGTTTTTCATGTTTTTTTCTTTAAATTTAAGAATTAGATTATAAACCAGGATATGATGTGAATGCTTTGAAAAGATAAACATTTAAGTGAAACACCAAAAAGTATCAAAAACTAAATTATGTCGTGGAATATAAAATTATAAAATTATCAGTTTTAAAATTTTCGCAAAACACCAAAAAGTCCCTATAAATTAGAATAAATAATTTAAACATTTGTTAAAGTCTCTTCACCATACCATCTAAGTTTTCTCAACAAACTACCTATCATAACTTGTAAAAAAAATTAAATTAAAACAAAACATGACATATTATCTTGATGATGGTAGCTCATTACTCTGTATATATCAACGTTCATTTAGGTAAGTGATAATATTATATTAGCAGAGCAATTAGTTATCGCTTATTCGTAATATAAACGTTTTTATAGGAACATTTGCTCGTATTACGATTGCACTAGATCTCGGTGCTCGTAAACTTGGAAAAATTCTGCAATTGCCAAAGGAGAGGATTCCGGAAGAGATCTATGACACGGTGAAGATACATTCGTCTAGAGTAAATCTCAGTCCCAGAAGATTGGCACGTCTTTTTGGAAATTATGAAGACAATGAAAGGAATCTGCTAGCCGTTCAATGTAACGAAGGTTATCCTAACTACTCTCCATTGGTTAACCATCAGATAAACTGTCCTGCGAGGTAGTTTTGAAGCAGGCTCATCTTCAGGTGCACCTTGCTTAGTGCATACACCTAATACTACGCTTAAGTTTGGGCTTTTTGATCCTGATTTCATGTCCAGTTTTGAGTCTGAGCCGACTGACGTTAGAAGATGCATCAAAAGGTAAACTGAATAAATATTTACCCATTTTTTGGTTATTTTATTTCATTTTCACTCATGATATGTTTTTGCATGTTTTTAGAACGCGCCTTTGCTGATAACCATTGATGCAATCAGCTCTCTCCTTTGTCAACAATGATTAATACCTTAGTATTTTGGTTATTCGAAAATAGGGCTGACCTATCTTGTACAAGATACTGATGATATTATGTTAATTCAAAAATAGAGTATATATCTTGTGATGCTAATTAACAACTCCAATGCTTATGGATTTATGTTTATAAAATGCCTCCAAACTTAACCATTTTTCTACTATATAATAGAAGTAAAACACAACATTGTATATCAACATGACTAAGATAAGTAGGTAGGTAAGGATGATAATATGTCAGTTTGATACATTTAATGGTATTCAAAGCAAGTGATTACTTGTGTGCATGATAAAATAAATAAAAACCTCAAAATAAATACTACTTTTGAAAATTCTTTTAGTGTGAAGGGCATGTAACCCTGAAGAATTCAAACTATCCAGAGACCTGATTCCTGAACATTCGTACATTGTCCCTCAATTTAACCTGGATTACCTAATGGGTGATGTCATTACTCTCCATCATCTTAATTAAACAATTTTAATTTTTAGTAAAAATTACTAAACAAAAAAATTAAAAATAAATAAATAAAAATTCCCACTATAAATAAAAATGACATAGTTCCAACTAAAAAAAACATACTAACATTTAAAAAACAAATCCACAAATCACAACTCCTATTGTAGTTTTCTGCTGTCTCACGTATTCTCTTAAGAACAAATTCCAATTTTATATCGGTTAAACCGTCGCGACTACCCTGAAACCCGAACATTCCTGCACCGCCCCTCAGTTTTACCCTAAACTACCCTAGATTTTCTAAGGGGTGACGCCATTACTTTCAATCATCTAAATTAAAGAATTTTATTTTTTAGTAAAAATTACTAATAAAACAAATTAAAATAAATAAATAAAAACTCTCATTATAAATAAAAAATACATAATTACAACAAAAAATAAACAAGCATACTACCATTTAAAAAACAAATCCAAAAATCACAACGCCAATTATAGCTTCCCGTTGTCTCACATTTTCGCTTAAGAACTATTTCCAATATCATATCGGTCAAGCTGTCGCACAACTCCCTAAACTTCTCCAAGTCACTGTCAAACTGTTGTTGTGCCATAGCCGGCCATTGCTCCAATGTTAATTGCAAAACTTCTACCAACCCCTCTACCGGGTGCTCCACCTATAGATTTATTTGAATACATATAGTAAGGTGCATGCAAAAATTGAGTACACAATGTTTAAAAATTGAATTGAATGTTATGTTTTTTGTTTGTGTTTGTAGATGGTGTAAAAAAATGGTAGACATGTGTAAGGCCCCGGTCCCGGTGTTCTTCATTGGACGTTGGATTTACTCATAAACACAGTTCTAAATATCATAGATAATTAAAACTTTTGGCGGAGTAAAAAACTTCATCATACATTACATAGCATTTAAAATCTTGTCTTAAATAAACATATTCTGTATTTCAAAATTAAACATAAATCATAATAACATCAAAACATTTTACTCAAGATGTCAGTGTCTTCAGTCCAATGCCATGTGTCCTTATTAAAGCGAGTTGCCTCAACCTATTCACTGCGTGCATACTAAAAATCAGCTACACTGAGTGAGTTCTAGTTAATCAAGCAACATACAACACATTCACATACTTACATAAATACGTATCTAAAGATACATACTTTCATCATTTCTTTCATACTTACATACATACATACATACTTCCATTCTTTCTTTCATACTTATATACATACATACTTTCGTTCTTTCTTTCATACTTATATACGCATGTACGTACATACATACATACATACATACATACATACATACATACATAATCATCGTTACATTTTAAAGAGCCTTCCGGCCTATAACATCACATATATTGTAGGGTCTGATCCCTAACATCACATATATTATAAGGGTCTGGTCCCTAATATCACAAATATTATTAGGGTTTGGTCCTTATACTTACAGATATTATTAGGGTCTGGTCCCTATCCTCACAAATATTATTAGGGTCTGGTCCTTTTATTCCGTGAAACCATACCATACCTTACTTTACATACACATTCCATTACATACTTTTATATATACATATATCATACTAGGCATACTACACATTACCTTCCCTTACGATACGTGCAATATCCGAAGATTGTTCACGCACCGACAAACATTCATTCATAACATCAATATAATATAACTATCACCTCAATCATTATGGCATACACTTACCACTTAAGGTAAGTGTATTAACATTCACATTGAATATATACACAACCCCGAAATCATAACAAGGAAGTGGGGCTAGAAACTCACCTGAATCTTGTTCTTCTCCAAGTTAACAGTAACACCCTTTCTTAGTTGTGCACGGCTAACTGTGTAATAATTATAAGTATCAATTAACTACCTCTAACTATATCATCTAACCGAATCATCATTCTGACCGAATCATCATTCTGACCGAATCACAATTCTAATCGAATCACAATTCTAATCGAATGACAATTCTAAACGAATGACAATTCTAATCGGATGACCATTCTAATCGAATAACAGTTCTAATCGAATGACCATTCTAATCGAATGAAATTTCTAATCGAATGACCATTCTAATCGAATGACAGTTCAAATCGAATGACCAATTCAATTCGATTACTTTGTCAATTCGATTCGATTACTTTTTCATTCGATTCGATTACATTTCTCATTCAAACATGGTTTTTCATATCTTTTCTTCCAAATCAAATCTTTACATTCCGTTACGCCCATTTTAATGATAAAACGAGTTATGAGCCATAAAAAGTTCGTTTTCGTACTTTAACTCGGTCCAAACGTCACCCATATTACCCGTTTCATTCAAAACAACTTTTTTATGTTCAGGTTTACATTTTTCTCATATAATATGGTCCGATTTACTATCCTACCAAGTTACATGCAAAACCGACTTTGTTTACCCGTCCTTTTCACGAACCGAATACTACTCGTTTTACCCGAAACGAGCCAACTAACCTGTTTGCTAGCAAGTTCATTACTTTATCAAAAATCGTGACCCGTTCTAACATCCTACCAATTTTCATGTAAATCCGTACACGAAAAGTAAACCTTTTTAAGAAAACGTACCTTTGATATTTATGTTCGAATCACTTGTAACATCCCGTTTTTCTAGTTCGGTTAATAAAATGAAAATACGAGTCATTATGAGTCGGGCTAGTGTTGGGTTAAATGGATATGAGTTATGGACTTGGGTTAGGAAGGAAAGAGGAAAAGACTATGGGCTTAAGCCCATGATCTATAATTATATAAGCTTTAATTACCCATTTATCATTCATTTACACATATTTCATACACCACCAAAACACACACTTAAGCTCTCTCTCTCTCTCTCTCTAATTTCTCTCCTTTCTCTAGCCTAACCAAGATAGAAAATCGATCCCGATCCAAGGTAATGATAGTATGATGTTGTTTGAACTCAAACCCGTTAGATTTAGTCACGAGACGACGAGCCGACACCTTAAAACTGTTAAAGTCACGAGATCCGGGTGGAATCGGGTATAAATCGAACCTAAGATGAGCTTAGGGGTCACCCTAGCTAAGATCTGGATCGAACGGGACGAATACGGTGAAAACGGTGGTGAAACGGCTAAGATCTCGCTTTTCTGGCGAGATCCCGGTTTTCCGGCGACGGCGCCGGAAAGGCGGCGGGTACGAGGAAGATATGTCAGAGAATGTTTCTGACATTCTCTGACCTAACCCTAATTCTTTAACGGAGAGTTAACGAACTAGGGTTAACTCGTCAGATGATTTCGTTAAAGGGAGCTTAACGAACTAGACTTAGTTCGTGTCCAAGTTCGTTAAGGAGAAGATAACGAACTAACCCCCAATTCGCTATGACCATTCGTTAAAAGGGGTAACGAATTAAAAGGGTCTAATTCGTTACATGGACTGATTCGTTATATGGACTGGTTCGCTATCTGATTCGTCAAACGATCAGTTCGTTATAAGGTCCAAATTGTTACAAGGACCGGTTCGTTGTGATAAGTCAATTAGTTAAAGAACTGGGTAACGAATTGAAAGTTTAATAGAATGACAGAGTACTTAGAAAAATAATGATTTAATTACAAAGAAGTCCTTGAACTTTTAAGTTAGAAAATTAATTAATGATTCAAAATTCTAATGGAAAATGTGTTAAGACAGTTAGCAAATTAATTAATGTCCTTGAACTTTTAAGACAGCTCGACCCCGGCCAGGGGCTCTGCCCCTTGGACCCTGCTAGGGGCTGCCGCCCCTAAACCCCACTGCAAGGGGCGCTGCCCCCGGACCCTTGTTTCGTTGAGGGTTATAACTAGACTTGAAACGCGATGTGTGTAGTGATAGTTAATTGATACGTGTAATTGTTATACAGTTAGTCAAGCACATCTAAGGAAACGAATAACAATTAACGGTGAGCGTAATCGAGTTCATGTGAGTTTCTAGCCCCATTCCTTGTTATATTTTCGTGGCTGTGTGCATACTCGATGTGATTAGTTAATACACTTACCTTATGTGGTTAGTGTATGTCTTATATGATTTATGTATGAATGAATGCTTGACGATGCATGAACGATCTTCGGATATTGCATGTATCATTAAATGATAGTTTAAAGATATGATTGATATATATGATGTATAAATGACGTATGAACGTATGGAAGTTGTAGTTATGAATGTATAGAAAGGTATGGTAGGTATAGTTAGAAAAGGGAACCGACCCTAATAATGTCGGCGAATGTAGGGAACCGACCCTAATAATATCGGCGAATGTAGGGAACCGACCCTAATAATGTCGGCGAATGTAGGGAACCGACCCTAATAATGTCGGCGAATGTAGGGAACCGACTCTAATAATATCGGCGAATGTAGGGAACCGACCCTAATAACGTCGGCGAATGTAGGGAACCAACCCTAATAATATCGGTGAAGGTTATAGGGCGGAATGCTCTTTAAAGCGTATATGTATAAATGGAAGTATGTATGTAAGTGTGAAAGGAAGAATGAAAGTACGTATGTACGTAAGTATGTAAGTAAATATGAAGGTATGTACCTTCGAGTGCATATGTAAATATGTGAATGTATTGTATGTCGTCTGATTAACTAGAACTCACTCAGCATAGCTGACTTTTAGTATGCACGCAAGTTAACAGATTGAAACAACTAGTTTGAGCAGGACACATGGCAAGATTGAAGAGGCTGGCATTTGAAGATTTGTCATGATGTTTTGATTCTATGTTTTATGTTATGTTTTTAAAAGATAAGTTATGGATGTTTTTAACGAATGGTTGACTTTTATATTAATCCACGAAAGTTTAAAATAACTCTGATATTTAGAACTGCGTTTATGAGTAAATCCAACGTCCAAAGTAAGGTACCGGTGATGGGGCCCTACATCACTCGAATAGACCAAAACCATATAAAACGAACTCGGATTTGAGTGATTAAAGCGGAAACGGAACCGTCTCTCCCCAATCTACAAACCCATCAGCTCGCCGTCGCCGGAAAACTCTGCTACAGTTGCCGGAGAAGCTGAACTGCCGCTGGAATCTTCATTTTTGAGCTGCTACGGTTACTAATAAAAATAAAACTTCGTTACCTCTGATCGGAGATCTGATTAGTGGAAATCTTCATTTATATGCCATGAACACGCGGTTAAAATTTGAGACCGACCCGACGGTTAGATCTCTGAGAATCGTCGTGTCTTTGTGGGGTATTTTCTCAAAAACGGGAATTGGAGAAGTGTGTGTTTTCTTGAGGTGTGGAGGCAAGGATGATTATTAATGAGATGATGGCTATATTTATAGGAAGAGGGTATTCCAAAAATCAAGAACCATCTTGGACTCTTATATTCCAAAAATCAAAGAATTGTGTAATCAAATCAAACCGAAAATTGGGTATTCGTGTATCACCACGACTTGACATATTTTCAATTAAAACACATTGTAAAACATTGAGGGTCAGAGTCACATGTCGCATAAATCACCATGACTTGCATGAAATCCTTAGGAGTGTAACCATATTCTTTTCACAAAGAGAACATGGCCACATTTTAAAGCTTTAAAGTTGTGACTTACATGGTGTTGGGGTGGTATGTTTTGGCCTAATAAGTGTCATGCCCTTTCTGAACTCTCCAGGTAAGCAATTGGGTCCTGAGTCTGATTGGGATTTATGCGTATTATCCTTAGGTTTCAATAACCATGGTGTCAAGAGTTCAGAAAACAAGCACAATCCCCTTCCAGTTACTGCATACGCGCCACGTAGAACCATCTTTAAGAAGAAGAAATATCGAAAACCGTAAAAATATACTGCTATAAATGTTTGAAAATATTTGCTTTTAAGCATAAGCCTTGGACTTGTGTGTGTGCTTGTGTATATGAAGCGTAAATAAATTGATAATAAAATAATAAGCAAGAGCATTGAACAATCAAATAAGGCTCATATAATTTCTAATTATGCAACCCTAAACAAATAAGCCAAACTAACTAGAACACTACGTATAATGTCCTATTTTATAGTCCACGACTCTTATACCAATCTGTAACAACCCAACTTAAGTGGAAACGCTCGAGTGTGACATAACAAAATTACTCAAAACACATGTGACACTATTAAGTGACAATATTATCATTAATTCGTTAAAGGCATCAAATACACAAGTTTGAAAATAAAGAAATTCAAGAAAATAAGAACAATTCAACAACTTGTCCATTTATTTAAGAAACACTAAGTTCTAATGTCTTCTCCAAAATTCGTCCTCTAATAACCGTTCATTAACGTATATATACAATAAAGTCAACTAAATGGATAATTGGTGAAACCACACAAGTTTGATATAACACGTAAAAACCAAACAATTCCATAAAACGTGTGAAATAATAGCGCATGTAAGGGTACTTTCCAGTAGGTAACAACCAACGTACTCACATCGGGGGTCCCCTCAAAACAAAATGGTCTTTAGTGCAAGGGGGTGCGGGGCGTATGGTCATACTTATTGAGGAAACCGCGTGCAAGTAATTTTGAGCAAGTAACAAATAACACACAAGTTTATGATTTGAATTGTAGTATGATAATAATAGCAAGCAATCGGTTTGGAATAGGATATATATGTTACCCTAAAGTATGTAAAAATGTTAAAAAGGGGGATGTGAGAAACTAACCTTTGAAATTGAGGATAAACTTGAAATAGAATCGAAAGCGCATTAAAGAACCCGAAGCCATTGAACCTCACGAAATATAATTTAAAAATACAAAATAAAAGACTAACTAACTAACGGAATTATAAATGTTAAATACTTTAGTTTTAGAGATTATGCATTATTATAATATATTTTATTATTTTGTGGCATTTTATATTATTATATTATTTTTAAACTTTAACGGAATTTTAATGGTGAAATATTATATATTTACTAGATTAACACTAATTTGAGAGTTATAATGTTTATGGAGTATTGATTTTAACGGTAAATTTTATCTCGAAAAAAAATTATATTAACGTATATAAATTTAATGGTATCATAAATAATAGTATATAATATTAATCAGGTATTTTTTATGAAACTTGACGGATACAAAAGTTGGTTTGTAGGTGGAAAATGTTAATAATAGTTTATAACCAATTTTATTTAATTTAAAATAATATTAATAAACTTATGATTTTGAATATATTTATTTGATTTATATAATAAATAAATAAAAGAATAAAGGTTTAAGAAAACAAAATGTTAAAAATGGCTTGACCCGGGTTTGAACCCGGGTCCTCTTGTTAACACCCACGTGAACTAACCACTGGAGCAACTTATTAGTTGTGTTTATAACAAAAACAAAAATATACAAACAACCCAACATGTTCATCTTCTTCATTAACAAACCCTATATTTCAATTTTGTTAATTGGTTCCATGTATGGTTAATATTTATTAGGGGTTTTGTTCTATGGCTTAAAGTGATTCATAAACATGTAAAGATAACCTGAGAATGTTAAGGAATGACGATGAACCATGGTTCGCCGGAAAACTAACTTTCATGAACAAGACTAGATTACAGAGAGTAATTTAGTGTAAATTGATGATTGTAGCAGTTTTAGTTGAAGTCTAAGGTTCTTATTATAATACAAATTGGAGCGTATGGTGTTAAATGGTCGTTATTGTGTTTTAAGTTATACTCAGGTTGTTTCGCTAATTGATTCGCACATATTAGTTTGTTATAACACGTTATTATCGTTGATTTGCATTTGTCGTTACAGTGTATGGGAGCTTTAATTGATTTTAATTTGTGCTTTGAAAAGGATATGGGGTCGCCAGAATGTTTTGGGCCGCAACCGTGATGGTTGGCTAGAAAAACGCGGGGGGGGGGGGGGGGCTGGGTTGGTTTGGATTAAAATAATATACTTTACATTAATTTGACTCTTTTGGCCCCTCTAGTTTCAAGTTCGTTCAAAACATAATTTAAAGTATATTTACAAATTAAACCTTGAACTATTAAATGCTTTATAAATGGAATAAAGTTAATATACATGGATAATTTTCAAAGTTTGGAAATCGTTTAAATAAATTCTTTAAGTAATCGTATATAATCGAGAATAATATATTATTGGTAAACGATAAACAAGAATACATTGAAACGACTAAACGGATCGGTTTAACAAATATAAATACAAATACAAATTGACAAATGTCACAAATACGGAGAGGAGGAGAGTGACGCTCGTGGGGAAGCGCCACTTCAATTATGGGCGTTATGATGGGGAGAAGGGTCTAATGGCTGAGGCCATAACTTTTTCAACCAATCAAACTCAACTATTCCTATTTTAATTAAAAAAAATATTTGATAACTTGGTTAAATCATTACACACGTTTGATGATTTAGATAGTGAATGTCGCTCCTCCTGTGTGGCAGTAACATGACATTATTTTTTATTAGTTAAAAATAAAATAAAAAGGTGTTTTTGGGTCAAGTCAGCCCAATCCATTTTAGCCTGCCTCAAAAGTTCAAAACTTTTCCCGTTTTGTCTCATCAAAAAGATAATTACATTTTTTTTATAACATAATACTATACTTAAAATCATATTACTTTAGAGTATCTTAAATCTTATATATATATATATATATATATATATATATATATATATATATAAATGTGTGACATTTGTCAAAAAAATTTTATTTGTATTTGTATTTGTATTTGTATTCGTTAAACCGACCCGTTGTGTCGTTTCAATAAGTTCGTGTTTATCGTTTATCATTTAATATTAATTACGATAATTTATAGTTATTATTTGTTCATTATCTATCCTTTTAGTTCAAATAACAAATCTTCGAGCTATACAAGTTTATAAAATAAACAATCTCCAAACAATACGGGTATGAAACGTAAACAATCTAAGGATATTAAAAAAATGTAATAAGTTTAAACTAGTTAAGAAGTCCAAGGTTTAAAGTATAAATAAAGTTTAAAAACTAAACATAAAGGTCTTGATAATTCAGGGGTTAAATGTGTAAATATGATTTAAATTATAATATAATAATAATAATAATAATAACCCACCAGCCCCCTTTCCCCCCACGTTTTTCCAACACTGGCCTCCGGCGACGGCGAGCAAGATCCGGCGACCATTAAAACGCATCAAAACGCCATCTTTAATCCATTTTTAATGATATAAACTCGTTTCTCCATCATATTAAAGCTTAATCAAGACCCATTATGTGTATTAACACACTACAACGTTCGGATTTATCTCCTAAACCGCCGAATAATAATTAAGTTTCATTAACTCGATTTAATCAACCAACGGATCAATTACAACTATAAATAGCATCCTATTACCATCCTAAACATGCTACAACGATAATTATACACAAACAAACTCCCTAATGTCACTGATTGTTAGTCGAAATTTCGCTCCGGTCAACTTACAGCTCTCTGTAAAATCATAACATTGGAAGGTAACTGTAATATGAATTAGTATTGTTTTAACCCAGCAAACAAAACCCCTAACCTAAATCTATCAAACATGTGATGGTTATGAAGAATTGAAACCCTAGGGTTAGGGTAAAGAAGATGAAGTGTGGGTTTCTGCTTATAATTAATTGTTTTCATCTATTAACATAAGAGATGGTTTGGTCCAGTGGTTGTGTCTGCTTGTTGTGGACGTGGAGACCCCGGGTTCGAACCCAGGTCACAGCAAACCATTTTATATATTTTCTTTAGGGATGATAATCTTCACCCAAACCCTTTCAATGAGTCAATTTGAGTTGTTTTAAAAGTTAAATGAGCTGGTTTGGGTAAAAGGTTTTAACTAAATTGGTCAAAATGAGTCATTTGAAATTCCATTCTTTTATTTTTGGGTCAAAATGGGTCGACAAGTTCAAAGAAATGAGTCGATGTGGGTTAGTGTCCTAAGGAAATGTGACAGGTTTCGGCACGATACGGTTTCAGATTGGAACGGGTTCGGTTAAGGTTTCAAGCCAACACGAGTTTTCACCCGTGACGTGTTGGGTTTTGGTTTCTTTTGTTTCTTTCTGGTCGATTCCGGACTCGTTTTTGTTCGTTTTTTCAGTTTTGTTTTTGTTCGGTTTGAATTTTTATAGTTTCGTTTTGATTGATTTTTTCTATTTCGATTGATGTGGTCCGGTTTTGGCTTTTTGTTTCTTTGTTTCATTTTCGTCGATTCTTTCGGTTTCGATTTCGGTTCGATTCTAGGTGTTTTTTATGGAACGAGGATAACGTACGAAACATTTTAGTGTTTTTACTTTTTTTGTTTATGATTTATATTTTGAGTTATAATTTTTTTATTATTATTCTTGAATATTTTTTTGAGGGTTTTTGATCTTAATAGAAAACCCCTAAAAAAAAATTCAAAAAAAATAATAAAAAAAATCATAACTTAAAATATTAATAAAAAACGAAAAATCTAAAAAAACTAAAATGTTTCCGCCATTATTCTTGTTCACAAAAAAAAAACTCAAAACCCGGTTCGACTTTAACCTATTTCGACCCAAACCAAAACAACCCTTTTTTTAATTGACTCGTTTTGACCCAAACTCATTCTGACCCATACTCGTTTTAACCCATGACTCGTTCGACCCAACCCAACCCAACCCATTTGCCACCTCTAATTTTCTTTAACCATTTTATCATTTTTAATAAATCTGATATATATTTATAATTCATACAAAAATAAATAAAATTAGTTTTATAGTTAAATAAAAGTTGTTTTAATTTTCATTAGTATTTTCGTTCAAGAACCAACTTTTACAAAACCAAACCGCTTGCTAAAACTCGTTAAATAATTATATAGATAATATATATATATATAACGTTGTAATCTTATAAATCCTAAACCGACAAACGCTTATACAAATAAAACAATACCGGCAACGTTAAATTTACGTAAATATTATTATAATCAATATTCACCTTATAAATAATATTATAACTTATTAAAATCCGGTAGACTTAATTAGTAAAAATACTCTAAAATGGGTAAAAGTATATATACATAATGATGCATCAACCTTAAAACCAACCTTTTATTTTCCATAAAATTAGTTAGTAATTCTTGTGTTTTTATTATTTCTAGCTCGTGAGACTCGATCGTTTGGTTTCATATAACGCGCTTTCGTTTCATTTTCAAGTTTGTCATCCCAATTCAAAGGTGAGTTTCTCCCCCCCCCCCCTTTTTACTTTTTTTTTTAACTATTTTGGGGGTAGCATATATATCCTATCAAAAATGCAATTTATTTTATTTATTATTTACAAACTACAATTCGCACCATGGACTTGTGTGTTTACTTGTTACTTGCTCAATTATTACGTGCATGGATTTTTTCGATAAGTATGATCATACGCCCCCCTTTGCACCCATGGACCATTTGTTTCTGGTGGAAAAGGGACTCCGATCTGAGTACGTTGGTGCACAATCCCAACTGGAAAAGATCTTCATTTATTCTTTACACTCATAGACCATTGTTTCTAGTGTAAAGAACCCTTATGTGTTTTTCACAAGTTTTCATGGAATTTTATGTTTTTTTTATATATTATTTCAAACTGTGTGAACTCACCAACTATTAATCTAGTTAACATTATTTTATATATATGCTACATGTACTTTCATTAGAGGATGAAATGGACGAAGTCACTAGAAGATAGGTTATTTCAATAATAAATAAATAAGAAATGGGTTTTATTGTTTTCTTTTTTATTTGTTTTATTGAACAAATTGTGTAATTGGGATTTGAATGAATTAATGATATTATTGTCACTTAATAGTGTCACATGTGTTTTGGGCAATCTGTATATCACACCCGGGCGTATTCCACTTTAGCCGGGGTGTTACAGATTGGTATCAGAGCCGTGACTATAAGATAGGACATTAGACGTAGTATTCTAGTTAGTTATAATTTATTTATTAATTGTTTAGGTTGCATGATTAGAAAATTATGTGGGCCTTATGTGATTGTTCAATGCACTTGTTTAATATTTTATTGTCAATTCCTTTACGCCTCATGTATACAAAGCACACACAAGTCTGACGTGAGGTCGAAGACTCACTCAAAAATAAACCAAATACAACTAACTAGATAGCGGTAAATGGGTATCGAACACAGGGAGTTTATGGAAAATGCGTTACTGAGTATCTATAAAATTAATCTAAATTAATATAAGTGCAAAATGTAAATTCAATGATTTGGTTGTTTGATTTTTGATTAACAAAATTAACTAAAACAATAAACGAGTTTTAAACAATATAAAAGAAAGAATGCTCTCTCCCGATTTCAGGTTTCCAATGTTAATCAAGTTAACGCTTATTTGTGGGATGAACTACACAAATATAGTTCGTGTAAATGCAGTTGGTTGTGACAAAAGAGGACTAAGTACTTGGGTTGTAAAAACACAAGGTTATCACTCGATAATCAGTTTAGTATAATTAACCCTAATTCTCTTCTACTAAATCCCGATTGCCTATGGCACCAAGAACGAATAGTCAAGAACACGAATTCAAATCATACTAACATATACAACACAAACTCCCAATCACCATAGCAATATATTCATAAGATCAAAAGATTATCTCACAAATAACATAAGCGAATAACAAGTAATCCAATTGAAAACCTTACAATTCGGGAGAGAACATAAACATGATTAGCCACACATGGTTTGATTCATCATCATATCAATTGGGTTATAAGAATGAATCCCAAACATCAACTAATGATTAAAATCACCAAAAACTTGTTCTTGGACTCCAAAATTCGTTTCTCAGGTTGTTTAAATGCAAAGATAATGAAAAGCCAGCCCAAAAACGAGTAATAAACTAAAAAGAATTCGGCAGTTACGATCTGGACCGTGGCCCACGGTCTTCACCGTGGGTCACGGTGATCTTCTTGTTTCTTCAGGACCGTGGCCCATGGTGGAATCGTGGGTCACGGTGATCTCTGCGGCCACCGTACCAGCCACGGTACGGTGGCTTCTGTTCGATTTGCACATTTGGACTGTGGCTCACGGTCTGGACCGTGGGCCACAGTGGATTACCACCGCACCTTCTCGTTTTCACTTCTTTTGGCCACTCGTGCGTCTTCGGCTCATGCGGTTGCCTCGGTATACTCCATAATAGCCCCAGAACCTCCTTTGAGCCTACAATTCACCAATAATACCGTAGTTATCTAATTCCACAAAATAAACAAATTCAAATAATGATTATTACGGCTTTAAATCAATTAAGGGTTGTCCCATGGACCACCCGTCACATTCCCACACTTAATCGTTGCTTGCCTCTAAGCAACATCTCAAACAAAAACTTTCTATTCCATTCAACTTGTATCCACCAATCTTACCACAAAACCGGTTCAGTTAGGTCCCAAGTCATACCCTATTCCTAAGAACTGACACTGTCCAAGTTGATAACCCTCCAAATAATTTGATGTTACAATTTAAAACTATGGAACCGCCCAAACGAGTTTACTTTGTTTCCGGTTAGGGCACACATGATCACACCCCTCATAATATAACATCTCTCCTCTCGGTTTAATACCTGGACCAGCATAAAATGTGCTAGTATCTCTCTGCCCTCAATACCAAGTATGAACACAATGTAATAAGCTTGGAAGCAAGTCATATCTCCACCCATTACCCACCGGTTGCATAGAGAATAGAACTAAGGGTTTTGTTGTGGCTTAGGTTAGGGTGTGGAAGCGGATTTATTTAGTGACTTATGGTGGATGAAACCCAATTTATTCGACAAACAAACAACTCACTCACAACTATTTACAAACGATACTAACTCAAACATCGACTCTTTTTGAGCTTTTCTTTGCTTTTCCAACTTTTTTTTAGAACAATACTAACATTAATATATACAAACAACTGACCCGAGACATAAGTACATTGTGTACTATGCTCGACAAACAACTTATATACAACTCTTAACATACCAGGTTTCATCCACAGGGTTAAAACAAAAGGTCAAGGCTAACACTGCTTGTAATGTGGGTTAAAAAGAGCAAAGAAAAATGGAAAATGCAACAATTGGCTCCTAAGGGATAATGTAAGGTAGGGATTTTTTATTTTATTTTCAAAGGCTAATATATGTGGGTTTCTATAGTCCTATTTCTCCATACAGGTGGTGGTATTAAGATCTCGAAATGCATGAGAAAACCAAGTTCTAAATATCATGGACATACTGGTTACTCTCGATAATGGAACTCATATGACATGTGTGTATACTATATATTATATGTGTATTATATATAAAGAAAATCTCACACACGTACCGGAGGAATTAGGCTGACGATATGAAACATGTGTACCCGTCCCCATGACTCGTTATCCCCATCTAAACGGTCCATTTTAATTTTCCTTCTTTTTCTTTAAAAAAAAACTAGGCACATGTCATTTAAGGAATTGTGACCATGAAAAGGGACCCAAAACTTCACCCCGCCATCTTACCGCTTTCCGGTTTCATTAAAACATTTTTAAAATTTTTGTTTTTTTTTCTGATTTTTTTAATTTTTTATGTGATTTTTTTTAACAAGATTTTTCAAAACAAACGAAAATTTTCTCATCCCCACACTTGGGATACATTGTCCACAATGTACGGTTTCGAGAAAAATAAAACACAACCTTCTTTCTAACACAACCCTTAATACTTATCAAAAGTATTTTGTTCACCACCCATCCACCCAAAAACACATAATGACACAAAACAAAAAAACAACTATACAGTAATATACAGAACAGTGTTAACCTGGCATCACGCGGCTCGATCAGTTGTAAGGAGGGTGGGCCGGCCCAAAGATAGATGTCATAAACTCTGAAAACTGGCCGAAGTTAAACGCCCCATCGCCGCCGCTGCTTCTTTCTTCTTGTGGTGGTGGTGACGCCATTGATTGCATCGGGCTGATCCACATGGAGTGATGAAGTGGTGGTTCGGGATATCGTACCAAACCGTTATACGGGGGTAGATTTGTGTAATCTACCATTTGTGGATCCGACACGATCGGTTCACCTGCATGCCACTGATCATGCATCCTCCAATTACGATCATCCAAGTACCTCATGTTCATCTCATGTTCTCTCCCACATGCATTGGCACGGTTCCACATTTCCAACCGGTCGTTCCTCTTTTTTTCGGCCCGTTCAGCATAGGCCCCCATAAAAGTCTGATGGTCGAATAATGCGCTTGACTCATCCGACAAATTCTCATATGCGGACGGCCGATGTCTCTCCACCACCTCATTCATGGACCCTGCATGGGCCCAATTACTACCATAGGAATTATAACCTTCTGAATAATCCCAACCCCCGTGTTGCGTGTTGGGAACTACTACCACCGCCCACATCCATGTAATCGGGCTCACCTATCTCTTCCACCTGTTCTCTCTCCTCATCCTCCTCCACTTCAACATCCTCTCTTACTACACTCCACCTCACCTTATCACTCACAAGCACGTGGTGCCTATCGGTTCCTGTGTAAATCCAACCCGGCAAATCCGACAACTTAAATTCCTTGAACACCTTGGTTAATCCCACCGACTCATCAGTTATCACACCATGATTCTTCAGCAATGCTGTAATCAGTCGACAATGCGGAATTAACTTCCGCTTGTTACTTTCTCGACTGTTCCAAATGTTGTGCATTACTAAATATCGGAAAGAAATGAGAGGCTTTCCACACATCAAAGCATACAAAACTGGAATATCACTGTTCCTCACTACCGAAATGTCCCCCCGAAGAGGCACCACATTATATAAGAAAATGGACATCAACAACTTCGCTTTAATCTTCAGATCTTTTCTCCTAATCTGATCACTAAAACCGTCTCTTGGTCTAACCACCGTTGTTAACATGTTGTACTATTGGGGGTGCTTGTCGGGACATTCAAACAATTCTTTGACAGAAGGGTACATATATGAGGTGCTTGGTTTACTGTCAAAAAGAGCGATTTGATTGAATGTGTCAAAGGACATCACAACTTCCTGTCCGCCCACTGTTCCAACTAATTTCATATCGTGTCCCTTCTTGTAGGGGGGACATCTCAATGTGGACACCCGTTCTTCAATTTCTCTATCATACAACGTGTTAACTTCCTCATCGTAACACTTAAGGGCTGCTTCCCAACCCAAAGCTTCAAATTTGTCAACTATCCCAAAAGCCTCAAAACCGGGATCATTTACTTCCTTCTCACACATAAATCCTTCAATTCGGTTATGCAACGTGGCAATCTTATCAATGAACAACTCCGATTGCCATTCCAACGCGTACTTTGACAACCCCCCACCTTTCCAAGTGGGTTTTACCATTTGTACTGGCACATTTGCTTGTTCTTCCTGCATTCTTTGCCTCTTTAATTGGGCTGCTCGACCACTAGAAGTTGATGCCTTTGACTTTCCCTTGTCAGCGGTTCTACCCATCTTGATGTTATAGGAGATGTAGATGAAGAAAGCCTTAAAGTCAACCAAAACCCCCAAATTTCAAAAATTTTCGGACTCTATATGTCCAAAATCTACCAACAAAACAAATTATTCTCTCAAATGCAATGGTATAATTGTAATCCTTGTGAAATTCTAGCCAATTTAGACTCAAAAATCGGTTTAATTGATGGAGATATGAGGAAGTTATGAAGGTTTGAAGTTGGAAGTTAGGGTTTGTGAAGAAAAGTTTTGGAATGAAGAAGATGATAATAAGAGTAAATAATAATGTTAGGTGATTTGTGTGGTTTAGAATTGGTGAAAAATTTGATTTTTTATTGTTTATTAAACACCAAACCCGGTTCCCCCTTTTATTTCGTCGCCGGACCATGGCCCACGGTCCAAGCCGTGGTCCACGGTTGACTCAGGTCTGTTTGATGGTTTGCAGTGGACCGTGGACCACGGTCCATACCGTGGGTCACGGTTGAGTTGTGCAAAAACAAACAGAGGGAACCGTACCGTGGTGCGTCCTCCCACCGTGCTTCACGTTTCCCACCGTGGGCCACGGTTCACTGTTAAAAAATATATATATATATATATATATATACTTTTTATATGAAAAAAAAAGAAACCAAGAAAAACAAAAATAATTTAAACTTATTTACCCAATTAAAAAATAAAAATTACCCACCCCCATGAAAAGCCCAAGTTGTCCCCAACACGGTAAAGAAAAACAAAAAGTCTTCCCCACACTTGATTTGGACAAGCTCCAAAAAGAGGAAGGTAATTTTTAAAACCAATTTTAAATAAAAACTAAATTAACCTAAACTAAAATATACAACATACCTTGGCCTTTTTAATTCGTTTCCTCATCCGGTGAGCGTAACAAATAACTCACCCGGTCCACATCGAGCATGTTGATGTCCTTTCCTTCCAAGTAAGGTTTAAGTCTTTGACCGTTCACCACTTGTTTTGTTTGCTCTTGGACATATTCTATCTCCACATCACCAAACTGACCCACTTTTGTGATGACATATGGGCCCATCCACTTGCTCTTTAACTTACCCGGAAATAACTTTAACCTTGAATTATACAACCACACCTTTTGACCCACTTCAAAAGTCCGTTTTCTCAACTTTGCATCATGGACTTTCTTTAGTTTGTCTTTGTACGCGGAAGCACATTCATACGCTTCATCCCGGATTTTCTCGATCTCATTCAATTTCAACTTTCTCAATTCACCCGCTTCCTTATAATCCGCATTCACGTTCTTAATCGCCCAAAACGCCCTATGTGCCAACTCCATTGGTAAATGACACCCTTTTCCATAAACTAACCGATAAGGAGTTGTGCCAATAGGAGTTTCGTAGGCGGTCCGATACGCCCATAATGCATCATTCAGCTTAGAAGACCAATCCTTCCTATCGACCTGCACCGTCTTCATCAAGATTTCTTTGATTTAGCGATTGGACACTTCAACTTGTCCACTTGTTTGGGGATGATAAGGAGTAGCAATTCGGTGATTCACATTGTACCTTTTTAGAAGCTTCCCAAAGTTGAAATTCTTGAAATGTGACCCACCATCACTAATAATAACCCGCGGGATACCAAACCGAGCAAAAATTTTGGATTGAACGAATTTGCAAACTACCGAATGATCATTAGTTCTTGTTGTTACCGCTTCTACCCACTTGGACACATAATCAACCACAACCAAGATATATAAAAATCCATTCGAGTTTGGAAACGGGCCCATAAAGTCAATTCCCCATACATCGAAAATCTCTAACACCAAAATCGGTTGTAATGGCATTTCATCCCGTTTCGAGATACTACCCAACTTTTGGCAATTCAAACAATGTCAGGCATACTCACTTGCATCTTTGAAAATCGTAGGCCAATAAAACCCACATTGAAGCACCCGGTAACCCTTCTTTTGACCGCTAAAATGACCTCCATACGCCGATGCATGTGCATGAGTCAAAACCTTCAACACCTCGGAATCGGGAATGCATCTCCTTTTCACTTGATCCGAACCAATCTTGAACAAATCCGGTTCATCCCAAATATATTGTTACCGTTGTCTTCTTTTCTTCACCCAATGAGTTGGAATAGACCCCGTTGCTAAATAGTTCACAAAGTGAGCATACCACGGTGTAGTTGACATGGCTAACAATTGTTCATCGGGAAACCGTTCATTTATCTCTATCGAATCGTCAATACATTCAAGTGGAATCCGAGACAAGTGATATGCCACTACATTCTCACAAGCTTTCTTGTCCCGGATTTCAAGATCGAATTCTTGCAACAATAACACCCATCGAATCAAACGCGGTTTCGCGTCTTTCTCTTCCATCAAATACCTGACCGCACTATGATCCGAGTACACCACAACTTTACTTCCCAAAATATACGACCGAAATTTATCCAAGGCGTACACCACCGCAAGTAACTCTTTTTCGGTAGTGGTGTAATTTAATTGCGCCTCGGATAAAGTTTTGCTTGCATAGTATATTACCACCGGCTTCTTCTCTACTCGTTGACCCAATACCGCTCCAACCGTGCTATCACTAGCATCACACATGATCTCAAACGGGCTTGACCAATCCGGTGATTGTAGAATTGGTGCTTGTACCAACTTCTCCATCAAATTGTCAAAAGCTTGCAATCATTCATCAGTAAACTCAAAGGGGACATCCTTCAATAAGAAATTACATAAAGGTTTTGAAATTGCACTAAAACCTTTAATGAATCTCCTATAAAATCCGGCATGTCCCAAAAACGATCTCACCCCTTTAACATTTTTTGGGGGTGGTAAATATGAAATTACTTTTATTTTAGCTTGGTCAACTTCCATTCCCCTACTTGAAACTACACGACCCAACACAATGCCCTCTTGCACCATGAAATGACTTTTTTCCCAACTCAACACCAAGTTTGTCTCAACCCATCGTTTTAAAACTTTTTCTAAATCAACGAGACACGACTCGAATGTTGAGCCAAAAATAGAAAAATCGTCCATAAAAACTTCAAGTGATTCCCCGACCATGTCAGAAAAAATGCTCATCATGCATCTTTGAAAGGTAGCCGGGGCATTACACAGTCCAAATGGCATTCGCCTAAAGGCAAAAGTACCATATGGACACGTGAAGGTGGTCTTATGTTGGTCATCGGGATGAATTGCAATTTGATTGTAACCCGAATATCCATCCAAAAAACAATAATATTTTTACCCGAAACTTTTTCAACTATTTGGTCAATGAATGGTAGTGGAAAATGGTCTTTTGA
This sequence comes from Bidens hawaiensis, assembly GCF_021521415.1. Lineage (NCBI taxonomy): Eukaryota > Viridiplantae > Streptophyta > Magnoliopsida > Asterales > Asteraceae > Bidens > Bidens hawaiensis. The sequence continues at coordinate 339,834 of NW_027493442.1, read as the reverse complement.
GGTTGCATTATTTAATTTTCTATAATCGATGCACACTCGCCACCCGGTTACCGGTCGGGTGGCGATTTGTTCACCATTATCACCTTTTATTACCTGGATGCCGGCTTTCTTGGGCACTACCTGTGTCGGGCTCACCCATGCACTGTCTGAAATGGGATAAATGATCCCCGAATCCAACCATTTGATAACCTCCTTTTTCACCACCTCTCGCAAATTCGGGTTCAACCGTCTTTGAGTCTCCCTTGTGGGTTTAGCCTCCTCATCAGTAATTATTTTATGCATAACAATGGAAGGACTAATACCCTTTAAATCCGCCAACGTCCATCCAATAGCAGCCTTATGCGCTCCCAACACTTTTACCAACGCCCTCTCTTGTTCTTCCTCCAAGTTAGAAGCAATGATAACCGGAAGAGTTTCATTCTCCCCTAAAAATGCATACTTCAAGTGACTTGGGAGTTCCTTCAATTCAACCTTTGGTGGACACTCCAAAGACGGCTTTGTGTCCGAATTGATCTCCGTTGGTAAATTCTCAAATTGATGTGTCCATGGTGGCCTTCCCTCTTGCATAGCTAAGACATCCTGTTTTTGTTCTTCCATTCTCAAAGCACAGACGTGTACCTGTTCAGAATCATCACAAATACAAGCTTCTACACAATCTTCATCATATTCATGATGAATACAATGGTCCACCAAATCTGCCATAAAACATTCTTCACCACTCAAAGAATTAGAAACGTTAGTAAAAACACTAAGGCGCATTTTACGATTACCAAACGCCATGTCAACGGTACCAAATCTTCAATCAATGATTGCATGAGCAGTGTTCAAAAACGGTCGACCTAAGATAACATTTTGTTGTTGACTTGGGTCACCCGAAGAATAGTCTAATACCAAAAAGTCCACAGGATAGTAAAAATCCTCCACTTTCACAATAACATCCCGCACGATTCCATGGGGGAAGTTTATGAGACAAGTCCGCCAATACAACCGTGGTCTCAACATGTTTTAAAGGACCAAAGTCATATTGGTCATATAAACCCCCAGGAGAATGCTTACTCCGGCCCCAAGATCTAGTAACGCCCTAGACATTTGAAAATCGCCTACTTGAATATTAATTAAGGGTGTTCCCGGATCTTGAAGCTTAGGAGGAAGATCTCCTTTTAAAACCGCACTTACCTGCTCAATTAAATCCACCCGTTTAGGCACTTTTTGTTGCCTCTTTTTGAATGCATAGATCTTTTAAAAACTTAGCATATGCAGGCACTTGTTTTATTGCCTCAAGTAAAGGTAAATTTACCTTTACTTGCTTAAAAACTTCCCACATCTCTTCTTTTTGAGGATCCCTTCTAGAAATGATGTTTTTCTTACCCGGGTCGAGTAAAGCCGAGGGAAATGGGACCGCAATTGGTTCAACTTCCTTATTTTTATTATTTATATTTGAAGTTTGACCCGGATTTTGAAACGGTTTTTCAAAAGTGACATGTTTAGTGGGTTTATTTGTTACAATTTCATCATCACTTTCATTACCCGTAATATCCTCAACTTCCCCATCAACCACACCCGGTGATAAATATTTTTTGTATTCTTTACCACTTCTTAAAACACTAACGTGGTTAATAGGAACATTAAGAGAAGAGTTATGAGAAGGATTTACCTTCGTGTCGCTTGGCAATTGACCTTTATTCTTCTTCAACTCGGACACTTCAGTTGCGAGTTGACCCATTTGTGTGGTCAAAGATTGGATGGCCATATCTCTAACTTCATCCTTTTTCATTCTAACCTCATCAAGTTGATTTCTTCGTTGCATGTCTTGTTGCATCAACTTCAACATGTCCATAACCTCATTTCCACTCGATGAACTTTGACCCGTTGACCCTCTTTGACCGCCACCCCCTTGACCTTGAAACCCTTGATTGTTACCGCCATGATAATTACCTTGGATATTATATTGTTGGCGAGGGACATAATTGCTTTGACTTCCTTGAAAATTGGGTTATACTGAGTGGCCTGATTTCCATATCAAAAATTTATGTGATTTCTTAACCCGGGGTGGTAGGTGTTGGAGTTCATGTTGTAATTTCTACCACCTCCCCCCTTGAAGTGCATTCACCTCTTCCACCAGTGCTTGACCTACCGTACACACCTCCGTTGCATGACCCAACTCGTTGCAATTTGTACACACATCAATTACTTGATTAGTGGTTTGTACATTTCCTTCTTCCACGGCTTGCACTTGTGGTCTACCAACCGCCGGTCTTGCACTTCGTCCGGTTTGGGCCTTTCTCTTTGAAGTAACTGCCATTTGTTCCAAATATGCCCAATCATCTTGTTCATAATTGGTACCAAATGTGCCATTCGTGATCGACCTCAAATCCCGTTCATCCTCCATACTCAACCCTCATGAAACGCATTTAACAACTCCCATAAAGCGATACCATGATGAGGATAATTCTTGATCATCATATTGAACCTCTCGAATGCTTCATGAAACATTTCCCCCGTTTGTTGTTGGAAAGTTCTCAAACTTCTTCTCGCATCATTGGTCTTTTGGGCCGTATAAAATTCTTCCAAAAATCTTTGTTGCATCTCGGGCCAAGTATAAATAGACGCGGAAGGCAAAGTGTAAAACCATCTCTTTGCCTTGTCTTCCAACGAAAAATGAAATAAAACCAACTTTAACTCATTCGATGTAAAACCTTGACCCCCAATTGTGTTGCAAATGGAATCATATGCCTCCAAGTGGAAGTAAGGTTCCTCCGTTGCTAGACCCTTATACTTCGGAAGACTTTGAAGGGAATTGGTTCTTACTTCAAATGTCCTACCTTGTTGATTGTGAGGGATAACCACCGGAGATGGATTATTAGTAATTATGGGTCGGAAATGGGCTTCAATCCCCATAACCATCTCTCTTGCGTGCCTTCTTGGTACCCCCATTGGTACTCTTGGTTGGCCCATTTGCCTATAAACGGGCCTTGGCTGCACAAATTGTTGTTGAAACTGTGGTTGAGGCATTTGTTGTTGAAATTATGGATCTTGAGGTTGCCCTTGCGGTTGTTGACTAATTGGTGGCGGCTGAACTTGATTAACAACAACCGGAGGTTGTTGTTGAGCTTGTTGAACAACCGGCGGTGGTTGTTGTTGAATAACCGGCGGTGGTTGTTGCCATTGACCATAAGTCAAATTTCCCGGATTTACCCTTTGACTTCCATCACCTCCCATGTAGTGACCTTCCACTTCATACCCATCGAATTCACTGTCAAACCCATATCCGTACCCGTCACCTTGTGATCTTGAATGTTGCATAAAAGGTTGATATTGGTAGCTATATTGTGATTGTTGAAAGGTTGGTGGTTGATTTTTTTGAGATGATGATGCACCAAATGTAGGGAAAAGGTTGGAAATAGATGGCAATGTGGATGATGTTGCGTAGGTGTATTGAGCAGGAATGGGTTCGGTTGTGTGAGGTGGCAATTCACTTGATGTTGTGGGTATATTAGTGGTGATTGGTGGAGGTGGATTTGGTGGAGGTGTAGTCGGGACTGGTTGACTGTAACACCCAGGCTAAAGCGGAATACGCCCAAGTGTGACGTACAGATTGCTCAAAACACATGTGACACTATTAAGTGACAATATTATCATTAATTTATTTAAACAACAAGTACACAATTTTGGAAGTAAGAGAAATACAAATAAATACACATTTAAGCAATTCGTCCATTTAAGTTGAATATCCTATGTACTAATGTCTTCGTCATTTCAGCGTTCACTAAATAAGGTACCTGTAACATATATATAAAATAAAGGTCAACTATATGAATAGTTGGTGAGGTCACACAAGTTTTGATATAAATACATAAAAATCTACAATTACATGAACAAGCGTAAATGAGCAAGTAAGGTCCTTTCCAATTGGGATTGTGCACCAACGTACTCGGATAATAGCGCAAGTAAGTGTCTTTTCCGTTGGTAATAACCAACGTACTCGGATCGGGGGTCCCTATTCCACTCATAACATCGAGGTCCTGAGTGCATAGGGGGGCGTATGATCATACTTAATGAGGAAACCATGAGCACGTAATCTTTGAGTAAGTAAGCAAATAAACACACAAGTCCATGTAGCGAATTGTAGTTTGTAAATAATAATAAACGAAATTTGAATTTTGATAGGATATACATGCTACCCCCAAAATAGTAAAAAGGTAAAAAGGGGGTGTGAGAAACTTACCTTTGCAATTGGATGATAACTTGATATATTAACCGAAAGCGCGTTTAAGGAAATAAATGATCGAACCTCACAAACTATAATTAAAAAGGAAATACAAAATTTAAAGACTAACTATCGGGATTATAAAAGTTAAATAATATTAGTTTTAGGAACTATGCGTTATTTAAATATCTATTTCATTAACTTATGCCAAATGGGGACTTGAGAATTTTTAATTAGTTAACAACAATGAATAAAGTTTATAAAAGTCATTTGATATTTATTAGTTTAAAAATGAGTTGTAGATACATAATTATAACTTATTAATATAATATTAAATAACAATATTAATAACAATTTTTGATTAAATGTTTTTTTTTCAAGTAGCATAATTAATTAATTTACTAATTAATTAACTTAAATGTTTTGCATGAATTCTTTTAAAGAACTTATAAATATTAGTTTATGTTGAAATAAAATAAACAATAATTAATTTACTCAATTATTAATTTAAAGATATGAAGTATGTTATATCTATTGTGTAATGTTTTAAATAAAATAATTTTTTATAAATCATCATACTTAAAAGAAAGTTTATAAGTTTACGATGATCAAAAAATTATAATATTTAGATAAATATATATTCATGCTTGTTCTTGCATAATAACTAGGTTTGATCCAATATTTAGAAAATCATAGTGTTTATCTTGGATATCCATGATCATATTGATTCTTAAAACCACAATATAAGATTTTTATGATAAAAGTAACATGATCATGAAGAACAACTTATGAACAAGTATGAACATTCAAGATAAATATCAAAACAATAGCTATAAAATGGATGAAATGGTAAAAACTTACTTGTTAGTGCTCTTAAGCTTAAGAAAATAATGTATTGAGGTGTGAAAATAATGGAAGATTTGTCCTCCTTTTATAGTGAAAATATATAGTTGTTATGTCTTATGGAATTAAAGAAATTAAATCATGTTTAATATAATTAAAACACAAATTAAAAATAGGTTAATGGGTCATTCAAAAGGTTTAACTATTTTAATAAACTTTATGTAATTAAAACATATATTAGTTTTTTTTATTAGTTAAGTAACATAATATGAAAAGATGATGATGATAATAATAATAATAATAATAATAATAATAATAATAATAATAATAATAATAATAATAATAATAAAAGTAGTAGTAGTAGTTAAATAATAATTCTAGTAAATTGCATGGGACATGTACATAAATATTTGATCTTGATTATAATTGTTTTAAATTTGTATGTAATACTACAAGGGTGGTGAAAAATATAATTGCTTAGAAATGATCACATAAAATACATTAACGAAAATTGAGATTAATTAATAATATTATAAAATTATATAAATTTAAATAGAAACAAAACTGAATATTTGAAACGGGTCGAGTTTTCGGGTTTGAAAAGTAACGAATGTTACAGGACTTACAACTTTTAGAAATTTCGTCCCGAAATTAGAATCAAAATAAATAAAAAAATTTAAAAGAGAACAACTAATAAACGGAGTTGTTGGAAATTTTTGCAATTTTATACATGCACAATTAAAATAAAATAACGTAGATCCTTGAATGACCCGAAAGAACCCCACAAATAGGAAATATGACAAGGACACTTATATATAGGATGTACCAGCGGCGTATCCACCATGCCCTTATCATATTGTATTTGCCCCGTTCTCTAAAAATCATTCCAAGTTCCAAGTTATTTCACACTACCGTACTTATTATATTTTCCATGCCAGGACTTTCATAATTACGTGTCGACCCATAATTACCTCTATCGTCGGATGGTCCATATAGCTTGCCCTATTGTGTGGTTTTAAGACATAGACATTTGATAAAATAAATAAAATTATCATATAGAACGTTGAAAATCAAAACTAATGAATAAAAAGGGTTAAAACATTACAAAAGACATTGATAGACCATTCAGGCCAAAGACAAAGTGAAACACTAAGTTAAGAAAATAAAGTCATCGTGTCTAAAGCATGTAAACGATGTTGAAAACGAAATAAACGAGGTAATGAAGTTAAAGAATGAAACATTTAGAATTATGAACGTCGTAACATGTAATTGAAATAATGGGGTCGAGAATAACGTGGTAAGTAAACGTGGCATTTAACCAACAAAATATTAATATGTAACTTGATAACGCATTAGGTTCGAGAATAGCTTAAATAAACGAAACTTTTAAGTATCAAAATATTATGATGTTTAAAATGAAAATCTCCAATAAAACATAGACGTGACCAATGGCAACATCGAGATGAATACACATTTATATCTTATAAACATGTAAATTGATAATAACTCGAAATGAAATGGATAAACGAAATTTTGATATTAAAATATTGAAATCGATTAAGTTTGTGAAAAGAAAATTTTCCAATAGTAACTTTGTGCTTATCAAGTATATAATTAGAACTTCAAAATTAAAATAAAGTATTTGTCTTAGATTGATGAAATCAAGAACAATAAATTGGTTCAAATAAAACATTGGAATGAAATAAAGTGAACATTACAACATATAAATTAATAATTTAAAATAAAATAGATAAAAAATATTATACTATCACAATATGGAAATCCATTAAGTTTGTGAAAGAAAAGTTCCAATAGCAACATTGAGTTTATCAAAGTAAACAATTGAAATTTCGAAATCAGAATAAAGAATTTTTTCCCAAATTGATGAAATCAAGAACAACAAAATGGTTTAAATAAAATATCGAGTGAAAGAGAAGTACACGAATAAACAAAATAATTTGTGTAACAATATAACGTAATATAAACTCGGCATGTACATGGGACACAGTCCCGATTCTAAGTAAACGAATTCGTTTGGAGAGAACCGGTCACCGATAGTAAAATGTAGAAAAAAATGAAAATATGGTTTCTATTAGGTAGCTATACATACATGTTCATAGTTCCAAATTTCACCTAATGGTTACGTTGATGGGAAATTGGTCATAGATCACAAGATTTGAAATAACAAACGTAACCCAATTTAGCAAAGCGAATAAGAACGATGTACGAATTTACGTTTCGTAAGATACAAACGAATATGGATCCAAGGTCAATGGACAATCAAAATGAACTTCGTAAACAATATTCTAAAGAAGTGGATGTAAAAACTCACTTTGGGTAAGTTCGAAATATACATTAAAGAGAAAATAAAGAAAAGTAAATGTAGCTTGCGACGCTTGTCTTCTTGAATGTAGGTTTGTTTGTGGCATAAGGTTGTCGTAAGGGATGGTGCCATGATTTCTTAGCCGAAACTCATTGGCGTTAACGAAGAGGAAAGAAGGGAAGGATATATCATATATTTTAATTTACGAAAATCGGTTGTAAATCGTGGTGTTTTTTTTATATCTCATGGTGAAATAAGATTATTCTATTTTAGTTAGGCAAAACGTTTTTAACTAGTGCTAAAACTTGAGAATTTTATGAAATCCTTAACGTAAAAATAAATGTTTTCTTCTAGCCAGCGGCCTGGGAAAAAGATTGTCAGATAACCTGACTTGTTGAATGAAATATAGCCTCAAAAGGGCTTAAGATTTGTTTGAAACAAAAAGTTTACTTTAAATACGGTTTGAAACAATAATTACATTATTATTAGAGGTGACGAGAATACTAGTAATAATAATATTACTAATCATAATAATAATAAAAATATTATTGAATAAAAAAAATAGTTTCAAAAGTGCTCAAAACTTGTTTGAAGCAAATATTTTACTTTAATTATTATTATATAATAGTAGTGACGATGATACTAGTAATAATAATATTACTAATATCAATAATAATAACAATTCTAATAATAATCATATTGATAATTACCGTAATAATAATAATGATGGTGACGGTGATGGTACTAATAGAAATAGTAGTAGTAATATTATGGTAATATTAATAACTTTAATAATAATAATAATAATAATAGAGGTAATAAATTTTTTTTAAAGAAAATCCATTTGACTGAAGATTAAAATAACTAAGTATTTGGGATTAGGCGCGAGGTGTTAGTAAAAGAGATAAAATGTAGAAAAGTATGCAAAAGAAATATAGACGAGTTTGATGAGTTTTGTAAAAATCTAAGTATTGAAACCGAAAAATCGTATAAAGTCGACAAAGGATGCGGGGTTAGGATATTGCATGGCGGAAACAAGTTAGGCCTTCCAAAGTATGGCGAGTGTGCTAAGGTCACCACAATGTTAGTAGGCTTAAAGCATGAGGTTAAACACGTGGTTGAGACAAATGGTTAGGTACAGGTCTTGCAGATGGGTGAGTGGCGTTGAGTTTGGGTAGGTTTTAGCAGTAAGTGGTAATTGAATCTACCATAGATTGAAGTATATCAACATTTCAGGTAAGTTAAGTGGTGGAATTTACACATACTGTACAAAGGGTGTGTTTCAGCGCGAGGCCTTTCGGTTGGGTTTAGTTTGCGTTTCCAAGAATGGTGTTGGGTTTGAATTTGAATTAACTATAGCGATGAAGGTAGGTGCGGTCAAACGTGGGGTGATCGGGTTCACGGAAGCCATTTACTTGATAACTTGGATTGTCATTTCGTGAGTTGAGTGTGACAACTAGGAAAACAAGGAAGCATGATACGAAACGTGAAGAATTCGTGTGACTTGAGACGTAAGTATGAAAACGACTGATAGATACAAGTAAAGAAAAGAAAACAAATCGCATGAAACAAATTTGAAATCGAAATTGGAATTCCCATGAAACGTCATGAGTTTTCACCTTTCAATAAACTCATAAATTATTGAATAATCATATGGAAAAAATATTGAACTTACAATAAATAATGAAATCGAATGTTCGTAAACCATCATGACTTTTTAAATTTTCACTTCTAAAACATAAGGGTAAATAAATATGGAAATAAGGTAATCGAATTGAAATTCGACCATTCATGTATCACCCTAACTTTTATGAATTTTCAATTCTAAAACATAATAGTAAAATAACAAAGGAATCGTTTGAAATTCGGTTATTACTTTGCAAACTTTTAAAAGTTTAAGCCGTAAATGAGCGTATAAATAAAGAAAACGTGTCACAAAATTTATTTAAAACTTAACTATTCTCGTATAAAAATGCGTAATTAAATCGAACCGAAAGCTGGGTATTCGTGTACAGACTTCCAGTTAAAACACATTGTAAAACATAGAGGAGTGAAACCATATTCTTTTCACAAAGAGAACATGGTCGAGTTTGAAAACTTATAAATTGTGATTCATATGGCGTTGAAAGTGGTATGCTTTGGCTTAAAAGAGTTCATTCTCTTTCCTAACTCTCCAGGTAAGCAACCGGGTCCTGCGTCTGATTGGGATTTATACGCATTGCTTATCCTTAGGTTTCAATAACCTTGGTGTCAAGAGTTTCGGAAAACAGGCACGTCCCCCCTTACAGTTTACTACATACCCGCCATATAGAACCATCTTTAAGAAGAATAAATATCGGAACACCATAATAAAAATCAATAATTGAAATGTTGAAAACTCTTTGTTTTTAGGCATAAGCCTTGGACTTGTGTGTGCTTGTGTAATTGAAGTAATTGAATCATCAGTATAATAGTATTTGCGTACATGAGGCATAAAAATTAATAATAACCAAATAATGTGCATTGAACAATCAAATAAGACTCACATAATTTTCTAATCATGCAACCTAAACAATTAAGCAAATAAACTATAACATACTAGAACACTATGTCTAATGTCCTATCTTATAGTCATGGCTCTGATACCAATATGTAACACCCCGAATAAAAAGCGGAATACCCCCGAGTGTGACGTACAGATTGCTCAAAACACATGTGACACTATTAAGTGACAATATTATCATTAATTTATTTAAACAACAAGTACACAATTTTGGAAGTAAGAGAAATACAAATAAATACACATTTAAGCAATTCGTCCATTTAAGTTGAATATCCTACGTACTAATGTCTTCGACATTTCAGCGTTCTCTAAATAAGGTACCTGTAGCATATATATAAAATAAAGGTCAACTATATGAATAGTTGGTGAGGTCACACAAGTTTTGATATAAATACATAAAAATCTACAATTCCATGAACAAGCATAAATGAGCAAGTAAGGTCCTTTCCAATTGGGATTGTGCACCAACGTACTCGGATAATAGCGCAAGTAAGTGTCTTTTCTGTTGGTAATAACCAACGTACTCGGATCGGGGGTCCCTATTTCACTCATAACATCGAGGTCCTGAGTGCATAGGGGGGCGTATGATCATACTTAATGAGGAAACCATGAGCACGTAATCTTTGAGCAAGTAAGCAAATAAACACACAAGTCCATGTAGCGAATTGTAGTTTGTAAATAATAAATAAACGAAATTTGAATTTTGATAGGATATATATGCTACCCCAAAATAGTAAAAAGGTAAAAAGGAAGTGTGAGAAACTCACCTTTGCAATTGGATGATAACTTTATATAATAACCGAAAGCGCGTTTAAGGAAATAAATGATCGAACCTCACAAACTATAATTAAAAAGGAAATATAAAATTTAAAGACTAACTATCGGGATTATAAAAGTTAATTAATATTAGTTTTAGGAATTATGCGTTATTTAAATATCTATTTCATTAACTTATGCCAAATGGGGACTTGAGAATTTTTAATTAGTTTAACAACAATGAATAAAGTTTATAAAAGTCATTTGATGTTTATTAGTTTAAAAATGAGTTGTAGATACATAATTATAATTTATTAATATAATATTAAATAACAATATTAATAACAATTTATGATTAAACGTTTTTTTTTTCAAGTAACATAATTAATTAATTTACTAATTAATTAACTTAAATGTTTTGCATGAATTCTTTTAAAGAAATTATAAATATTAGTTTATGTTGAAATAAAATAAACAATAATTAATTTACTCAATTATTAATTTAAAGATATGAAGTATGTTATATCTATTGTGAAATATTTTAAATAAAAGAAATTTTTATAAATCATCATATTTAAAAGAAAGTTTATAAGTTTATGACGATCAACAAATTATAAGATTTAGATAAATATATATTCATGCTTGTTCTTGCATAATAACTAGGTTTGATCCAAGATTTAGAAAAATCATAGTGTTTATCTTGGATATCCATGATCATATTGATTCTTAAAACCACAATATAAGATTTTTATGATAAAAATAACGTGATCATGAAGAACAACTTATGAACAAGTATGAACATTCAAGATAAATATTAAAACAATAGCTATAAAATGGATGAAATGGTAAAAACTTACTTGTTAGTGCTCTTAAGCTTAAGAAAATAATGTATTGAGGTGTGAAAATAATGGAAGATTTGTCCTTCTTTTATAGTGAAAATATAGAGTTGTTATGTCATGTTTAATATAATTAAAACACAAATTAAAAATAGCTTAATGGGTCATTCAAAAGGTTTAACTATTTTAATAAACTTTATGTAATTAAAACATATATTAGTTTTTTTTATTAGTTAAGTAACATAATATGAAAAGATGATGATAATAATAATAATAATAATAATAGTAATAATAATAAAAGTAGTAGTAGTAGTTAAATAATAATTCTAGTTAAAAGTAGTAGTTAATAATAATAACATATATTAGTTTTTTTTATTAGTTAAGTAACATAAATATTTGATCTTGATTATAAATGTTTTAAATTTGTATGTAATACTACAAGGGTGGTGAAAAATATAATTGCATAGAAATGATCACATAAAATACATTAACGAAAATTGAGATTAATTAATAATATTATAAAATTATATAAATTTAAATAGAAACAAAAATGAAAATTTAAAACGTGTTGAGTTTTCGGGTTTGAAAAGTAACGAATGTTACATTGACCCGAAGTGGGAACTGGTGAATCCATGTTGTTTGATGCGGTTGGAGAACCCAGAAGCTTGTTCTCTCTAAGTAGAGCTCGGTTTCTTCGAAGCGTTCTGTCAATTTCGGGATCGATTACTAGTGGTGATGACTTGTTAGATCTTCTAGTATGCATACACATGTAGGTACATGCACACTAATACAACCAGCGTAAACCCGAAAATAACAAACAAAAACTACTAAAACTAACACACGTTGCGCACTACTCCCCGGCAATGGCACCAAAATTTAACGTGACGTCGAAAACTCACTCAAAAATAAACCAAATACAACTAAATAGATAGCGGTAAATGGGTATCGAACACAGGGAGTTTGTGGAAAATGCGTTACTGAGTAGCTATAAAATTAATCTAAATTAATCTAAGTGCAAAATGTAAACTCGATGATTTGGTTGCTTGATTTTTGATTAACAAAATTAACTAAAACAATAAACGAGTTTTAAACAATATAAGAAAGAATGCTCTCTCCCGATTTCAGGTTTCCAATGTTAATCAAGTTAACGCTTATTTGTGGGATGAACTACACGACTATAGTTTGTGAAAATGTAGTTGGTTGTGACAAAAGAGGACTAAGTACTTGGGTTGTAAAAACACAAGGTTATCACTCGATAATCAGTTTAGTATAATCAACCCTAATTCTCTTCTACTAAATTCCGATTGCCTATGGCACCAAGAACGGATAGTCAAGAACACGAATTCAAATCATACTAACAATTACAACACAAACTCCCAATCACCATAGCAATATATTCATAAGATCAAAAGATTATCTCACAAATAACATAAGTGAATAACAAGTAATCCAATTGAAAACCTTACAATTCGGGAGAGAACATAAAGATGATTAGCCACACATGGTTTGATTCATCATCACATCAATTGGGTTATAAGAATGAATCCCAAACATCAACTAATGATTAAAATCACCAAAAACTTGTTCTTGGACTCCAAAATTCGTCTCTCAGGTTGTTTAAATGCAAAGATAATGAAAAGCCAGCCCAAAAACGAGTAATAAACTAAAAAATTCGGCAGTTACGATCTGGACCGTGGCCCACGGTCTCCACCGTGGGTCACGGTAGTCTTCTTGTTTCTTCAGGACCGTGGCCCACGGTGGAACCGTGGGTCACGGTGATCTCCACGGCCACCGTACCAGCCACGGTACGGTGGCTTCTGTTCGATTTGCACATTTGGACCATGGCTCATGGTTTGGACCGTGGGCCACGGTGGACTTCCACCTCGCCTTCTCTTTTTCACTTCTTTTGGCCACTCGTGCGTCTTCGGCTCATGCGGTTGCCTCGGTATACTCCATAATAGCCCTAGAACCTCCTTTGAGCCTACAATTCACCAATAATACCGTAGTTATCTAATTCCACAAAATAAACAAATTCAAATCATGATTATTACGGCTTTAAATCAATTAAGGGTTGTCCCATGGACCACCCGTCAAAGTCCAAGGCTTATGGCTAAAAACAAAGATTTTTCCAACATTTTCAATTATTGATTTTTATTATGGTGTTCCGATATTTCTTCTTCTTAAAGATGATTCGTTATGGCGGGTATGTAGTAACTGGAAGGGGGACGTGCTTGTTTTCCGAAACTCTTGACACCAAGGTTAATGAAACCTAAGGATAAGTGTATAAATCCCAATCAAACGCGGGACCCGGTTGCTTACCTAGAGAGTTAGGAAAGGGCATGAATCCTATTAGGCCAAAGTATACCACTTTCTACGCCATATGAATCACAACTTTAAGTTTTCACCGCGATCATGTTCTCCTTGTGAAAAGAATATGGTTGCACTCCTCTATGTTTTACAAAGTGTTTTAACTGGAAGTCTGTACACGAATACCCAGCTTTCGGTTCGATTTGATTTCGAATTTCTTTGATGTTTGGAAAATAAGAGTCCATGGTGGTTCATGAAAATTTTAAAGTTTCATACAAGATTTATTACCATTGTTATGATTTTTATTTATTTATTTATGTTTATTTATTTATTCTTTTTAAAGCAAACTTTAACAAGGATTTTTATACCACATCCCATTCCGAGTCTTACGATTTTAGTCACCATTGTTCGCAGAATGTCTCTCCGTTTCAACAAACGCCATTCTTCCGGATCCTCTAGTCGCAAGTTGACTGCTCAAATCACCAAACAACTAGTCGCGGTCATCCCTGATATGATGACCCGAATTCACCAGAACCTTTCTGCTAGTATTGCCTCTGCTTCAAGCGAGCCTAAACCATCTCACTGTTCGTATAAGACTTTCACCAGCACAAAACCCCCAGAGTTTGACGGGACTGAAGGTGCCACTGCCCTACTTCAGTGTTACGAACAAATGGAGAGCAAATTCCTCCACATTGAGTGTACCGATGATAAGCGAACCCGTTTTACTACAAGTGTCTTTGAAAAAGGGGCACTTACCTGGTGGGTGAAGGAAAAGACAACCTGTGGTGCCGAAGCTGCCATGGCTATGCCATGGGACGAATTAAAAGAACTGATGACCAAGTAGTTCTTGCCTCCAAGTGAGCTTATGAATTTGGAAGCTGAGTTTTGGAACCTCCAACAATGGAGTGGTGAGCACGCACCTTACACTTCTCGTTTCAATGAACTCAGTGTGTTGGTACCTCACCTTGTTACCCCAACTTCGCGTGCCATCGATAAGTACATTCGAGGACTACCGAGACAAATCCAAGATTGTGTTTTGAGTAGTTCTCCTAAAGAACTTGGTGACGCAATCAACCTTGCTGCAACCTTAACTGATAATCATGTTAAAGCTGGGACTTTGACATCGAAGAAACCTGCTGATAAACCCTCTACCAAAACCAAAGAGTCGAAGCCCGAGCCATCCAAGCCTTCCCATTCATCAAGCCACAGGAAGCGCAAGAATTACGCGCTAACCCAACAAACTGCAACCCAACCCAACTTTGCCCCACCACTCAGGAAACCCTATAACGGACCTCACCCATTGTGTAACAGTTGCCAACGACATCATTCAGCTAGTATGTCGTGCCGTCAATACAGTCGTTGCAACCGTTTTGGACACCTTAGTGCCACTTGTCGGGAGGTCACAATTGCACCAATTGCTCCTCCAAGGTTCGCTCAACCCAACCCTCGTCCTGCACCGTATGCTCAACCCATAAATCAGGTGCGAGCTTGCTATAATAGTGGTGACCCTAACCACTTTCGCAACGCGTGTCCACGACTCGCACATGCGAATGCACTTCAGCTTGCTCCAGCTCCGTTGTACCAGGTTCAGACGTACCAAACCCAGCAAGCTTATCAGCCACAGGTTCCACCATTGTTGGCTAACCAAGCTCAAGTTCAGCCGCATCCCGCCATTTTAGCTCTTGCACCACAAGGTAGTCAAAGCGTTCAAGCTCCTTAAGAAAATCGTGGACATGCTTTTATGATTAACGGCAATCAAGCTCAGCAAAATGGTGATGTGGTGAATGGTACGTTTTTCGTGAATGACCACTTTGCAACCATTTTATTTGATACCCGTGCTGATATGAGTTTTGTGTCTTTTGAATTTGAGCCTTTACTTGCTAAACCCCGATCTAAGCTTAAAAACTCGTATTCTGTTGAAGTAGCTAATGGTAAATCTGTATCAGTTGACTCGGTTATTCGAGGTTGCAAATTAACTCTAAATGGCCACAAGTTCTCAATCGACCTCATTCCTATGCAATTGGGAAGTTTTGACATCATAGTAGTCATGCACTGGTTATCTGTTCATCGTGCTGAAATTGTTTGCTTCGAGAAGTTCATTCGTATTCCGCTTGCCGATGGTCAAATCCTCCGTGTCTCTGGTGAAAAGCCTTCTTCCTCGAGCCTAAATTTTATCACTTGTTTTCAAGCCCAAACGTACTTACGCGAGAAGTATGTTGCATTCGTAGCCCATGTGGTGGAAAAGAAAGAACGAAAAATTGAGGACATTCATGTTGTTCGCGAGTATCCCGAGGTGTTTCCCGATGATGTTTCTAGTCTTCCTCTTAATCACGATGTGGAATTTCGAATCGATCTCGTGCCTGGTGCAACCCCGATTGCGAGGGCTCCTTATCGTCTTGCACCCTCCGAGATGCAAGAATTGTCTAACCAGCTCCAAGAACTTTTGGATAAAGGGTTCATTCGCCCTAGTTCATCTCCTTGGGGCGCACCCGTGCTTTTCGTCAAGAAGAAAGATGGATCCTTCCGTATGTGCATTGATTACCGTGAGCTCAACAAACTCACAATCAAGAATCGTTATCCTTTGCCTCGTATTGACAATCTTTTTGATCAACTCCAAGGAGCTTCATGTTTCTCAAAGATTGATCTCCGTTCGGGTTATCATCAACTACGCTTGCATGAAGAAGACATACCCAAAACCGCTTTTCGGACTCGTTATGGGCATTACGAATTTATGGTTATGCCTTTTGGGCTAACCAATGCACCCGCGGTGTTTATGGATCTCATGAACCGCGTATGCAAACCTTACTTAGAAAAATTGGTAATTGTTTTTATTGACGACATTCTTATTTATCCCAAGTCCAAAGCCGAGCACGAGAAACATCTTCATTCCGTCCTTGATCTCTTAAGAAAGGAACAGCTTTATGCTAAGTTTTCAAAGTGCGAGTTCTGGTTGAAAGAAATTCCGTTCTTGGGGCATATAGTAAACGAAAAGGGTATCCACGTTGACTCAGCCAAAATCGAATCCGTTAAGAATTGGAAAACTCCAACCACCCCTACCGAAGTTCGTTCGTTTCTTGGCCTAGCGGGATATTATCGTCGCTTCATTCTTAATTTTTCCAAGGTCGCTTTGCCCCTAACCTCTCTAACACCGATCCTTGCACTCCCCGAGGGCAATGAGGATTTTGTTGTCTATTGCGATGCTTCCAAACAAGGCCTCGGTTGTGTCCTTATGCAACGAGGTAAAGTTATCGCTTATGCTTCGCGACAACTTAAGGTTAATGAAAAGAATTATACAACACATGTAACATTCGTTACTTTTCAAACCCGAAAATCCGACCCGTTTCAAATTTTCGGTTTTATTTATGAATATATGTATAAATATAAATGTATATTTCAAGTTTCGTTTTATGCGTGTTCGTCAAGCGACTCATTTTGATGTTTCGATGTATTCGTATAATTCTTTTATTATATATATATATATATATATATAATATTATTATTTATTTAATAATATTTACGACGTGTTATAGTCACTATTCGTTGTTTTCCTATTTTGTGTTGTTCATTAACGAAACTCCAAGTTCTAACATGCATACTTAAACGAGTCCCGAACTATACGAGTATAATATGAAAATAAACCAAAGTATATAACTTTTATTAAGTATATTATAACATTCCAAAGTTAAAGGTTTATTTTATAAATTTTCTTTAACTTCTATTTAAATATAATATGAAAGATCAAGGGTTAAAGTGCAAATAAATCAAAATATATAATAATAATAACAAATACCCAGCAACCTCCGTCCATGTTGCACGTTTTTCCGGCGAGCCGGCTCCGGCCATCGGAATCCGGCTCGGCGAGCTCCAAAACCCCATCAAACTCGCTTAATAACCAAATTAAAAGCCATAACACGCGTAGACCATAACCACAAGTCGTAATCATTGAATAATACCACATTTTAACGATTTAATCCGGGTTTAATTAGAGCCCTAACGGCCGGAAAAATGTTTAAAACCCAATAACGATCATTAAAGCTATTACACTCTAATTTGTACTATAAATATGACATAATTCATCATCTAAACCCGCCCACAACAACAAATCTAACTAATATACTCCCCAAAATCCCTTTTTGATCTTCAAAGTTTGTTTTCCAGCGAGGCTCCGTTCACCATCATTCCGGTACGGTTTGAGGTAAATTTTATATGGATTCGTATTGTTTTTAAGCGACTAACAAAACCCCTAAATTAGTTTGGGCATACATGGAACGGATTGGGAGAATCAAAACCTAGGGTTTTATAAGGAAGATGATGAACTTGATTATTAGTTTATATTCTTAAGTTTCTGTTTTAAACTCAACAAACAAGATGGTCTGATGGTTTAGTCACTTGAGTATGAATGAAGGGATCCGGGTTAAAACCCGGGTAAGACCATTTTTGTTTTATTTATCTTTAAACCTTTTATTTATTTATTTATATTAATCAAATAAATTATTGAAAACCCTTATAAATTAAATAATATACTTTTTTTTTAATTTAATAAAATTAGTTATAAATTATATTTATCACTTGTTACCTAAAAACCGACTTTTGTTTTCATTAACATTTCGTTAAAACCCGATTAATAGTATATTACTAAATATCATTCGTTAACTTTATAACACGTTAAAGTAATTGTTTTCAAGTTACAAATTGTGTTAAAATCAATATTCCATGAATGTTATGATATTTCAAACTTAGCATATATTTTGTAATTAAAATAATATTAAAATGTTAATTAATCGTTAAGAATTCGTTAAAGCATAAATATTAAAATGCCATAAAATAATAATATATATATATATTAAAATATTGCAAAATATCTCAAACCAAGTTAATTAACTTTTATAATCCCGATAGCTAGTCTTTAATTTTTGTATTTTCAATTATAGTTCGTGAGGTTCAGTCGCTTCGTTTTCGTTAACTCGCTTTCAATTTTACTTCAAGTTTGTCTTCAACTTCAAGGTGAGTTTATCACACCCCCTTTTTACCATTTTTAACTATTTTGGGGGTAGCATATATATCCTATTAAAGATTCAATTTTGTTTATTTATTATTACAAAACTACAATTCGCATCATGTACGTGTGTGTTTACTTGTTACTTGCTCAATTATTACGTGCATGGATTTCTTCGATAAGTATGATCATACACCCCCCTTTGCACCCATGGACCATTTGTTTCTGGTGGAAAAGGGACTCCGATCTGAGTACGTTGGTGCACAATCCCAACAGGAAAAGACCTTCATTTATTATTTACACTCGTGGACCATTGTTTCTAGTGTAAAGAACCCTTATGTGTTTTTCACAAGTTTTCATGGAATTGTATGGTTTTTATATATTATTTAAACTGTGTGAACTCACCAACTATTAAGTTAGTTGACATTATTTTATATATATTCTACAGGTACTTTCTTTAGAGGATGAAATGAAGAAGATACTAGAAGTTAGGTTATCTAGATAATAAACAAGAAGATGTTTGTTTTGTTCCTTTTCCCTTGTGTTTGTTCATTTGAAATAACTTGTGTACTTGATGATTTGGAATGAATTAATGATAATATTGTCACTTAATAGTGTCACATGTGTTTTGGGCAATCTGTACGTCACACTCAGGCGTTTCCGCTTTAGCCGGGGTGTTACAGATTGGCTCAGAGCCGTGACTATAAGATAGGACATTAGACGTAGTGTTCTAGTTGGTTATAGTTTATTTGCTTAATTGTTTAGGTTGCATGATTAGAAATTATATGAGCCTAATTTGATTGTTCAATGCACATTATTTGGTTATTATTAATTTGTTTATGCCTCATGTACGCAAATACTATTATACTGATAATTCAAGTACTTCAATTACACAAGCACACACAAGTCCAAGGTTTATGCCTAAAAACAAAGAGTTTTCCAACATTTTCAATTATTGATTTTTATTATGGTGTTCCGATATTTATTCTTCTTAAAGATGGTTCTATATGGCGGGTATGTAGTAAACTGTAAGGGGGACGTTCCTGTTTTCCAAAACTCTTGACACCAAGGTTATTGAAACCTAAGGATAAGCAATGTGTATAAATCCCAATCAGACGCGGGACCCGGTTGCTTACCTGGAGAGTTAGGAAAGAGCATGAACTCTATTAAGCCAAAGCATACCACTTTCAACGCCATATGAATCACAACTTTAAGTATTCAAACGTGACCATGTTCTCTTTGTGAAAAGAATATGATTGCACTCCTCTATGTTTTACAATGTGTTTTAACTGGAAGTCCGTACACGAATACCCAGCTTTCGGTTCGATTTAATTACGCATTTTTATACGAGAATAGTTAAGTTTAAAAAAAATTGATACGTTTTCTTTATTTATACGCTCATTTACGGCTTAAACTTTTAAAAGTTTGCAAAGTAATAACCGAATTTCAAACGACTCCTTTGTTATTTTACTATTATGTGTTAGAAGTGAAAATTTAAAAAGTCATGGTGGTTATGAACATTCGATTTTTAATTCGATTTCACTATTTATTGTTAAGTTTAATACTTTTACCATATGATTATTCAATAATTTATGAGGTTTTCATTTATTGAAAGGCGAAAACTCATGACGTTTCATGGGAATTCTAAGTTCGATTTCAAATTTGTTTCATGTGATTTCTTTTCTTTACTTGTTTTAATTTATGTATCTATTAGTTGTTTTCATACTTACGTCCCAAGTCACGCGAATTCTTCACGTTTCGTATCATGTTTCCTTGTTTTCCTAGTTGTCACACTCAACTCGCGAAATGACAATCCAAGTTATCAAGCAAATGGTCTACGCGATCCCGATCACCCCACGTTTGACCGCACTGTAACATCCCAATTTTTCGTTCGGTTAATAATATAATAATATTGCTTAAGGAGTAACGGGCTTGGTTAATAGAATTAAAGATGGACCAAAAAGGAAAGATGGGCTTTAGGTTCATGGGCTTAAGAGAGTATAAAAACCCCTTAAACCCTAATCCTTTCCATTTTTGTCACTACACCATAGCCAACACCTTGATAAACACACACAAACACTATCCTAAAACCCGAGCCGAAATCCGAAGGTGAAAACCGGAGCTTGTTGGTGCTAGATCGTCGTGAAGAACCAAGACAACATCAAGGCTTAACCGTGTTCATTGTTCGACTTGTTTAAGGTACGTTTAGGATCGGAAATCATTTATTTAGGTTCGGATTCATCTAGAAGTCATAGATCTGTGTTAGTATGGTAAAAACGAATCTAATGAAACAAACCTTACTGGAATTGATTAGCATTTGATAGGTTATTTGTTAACCTAAAATAACCCGTAACCTAGATTCACAAATCGCACCCCTTGAACATGAATGTTTGGCTAATTTAAGGGTTAGGGTTTGTAGGCGCTTGGATTCCGAATCCAATGATACTTAATCATGATATTTGGTTAAGAAACGAGGGTTTAATTGCAGATTTATGAGATGTTGACTATTGATGTTCTTGACATGGGTCAAAGTCTGGATAAGATCTGTGCAATTCGTTAAGATAAGGTAATTCGTTAAGTAAAGGTAACGAATTAATTAACCCAATTCGTTCTGGAAAGATAACGAATTAGTTCCTCAATTCGTTGTGTCCAAATAACGAATCAACTCCCTAGTTCGTTATGATCAGATAACGAATCAAGTGATTCGTTATTCACCCAATTCGTTACATTTAGATAACGAATCAGGTCACGAATTAGGCTAACAAACTGAGATAACGAATCAGATGAATCAAGTTATTCGTTACTTGCCCAATTCGCTATGATCAGTTAACAAATCAGAATGACGAAACAGGGTAGCGAAGCCGATAACGAATTAGACTGTGGTCTAATAACGAATTAGGCTTAATTCGTTACAAGGAAAGGAGATGGCGAATTAGATAATGATTTGAAATCCTAATGGAAAATGTGTTAAGACAGTTAATGTAAATAAAATTTTTCCAAGCTGACCTGGCAGCTCGACCCCAGCCAGGGGCTCTACCCCTTGGACCCTGCTAGGGGCTGCCGCCCCTAGAACCCCGCTGTCAGGGGCGCTACCCCCGAACCCCCGTTCATTGAGGGTTGTAAATAGACTAGAAACGCGATATGGATAGTAATAGTTAATTGATATGTGTAATCGTTATACAGTTAGCCGTGCCAGCTAAAGAAAGGATTAACTACTATCGATGAACGTAGCAGGATTCAGGTGAGTTTCTAGCCCCATTCCTTGTTATGTTTTCGGGGTTGTGTGCATACTCTATGTGTTGTTAATACATTTATCCTAAGTGATAAGTGTATGCCATATGTGATATATGTGATAGATATGAATGATTGCTTGTCGGTACGCGAACGATCTTCGGATATTGTGCGTACTGCCAGGTTATAAATAAAGGTACGAATATTATATATGAAAGATGTATGAACTTTATAAATGAACACTTGTCGGGGCGTGAACGATCTTCGGATAATGCACGTATCGAAAAGGGGTGTGGTTATTAAATGAATGATGTAAGAACGCCTAGAGTGTTCTTATGCTATAATGTAATTATTGTATATGTGAAGTATGTGTATACAGGTACACTAATGGTATGTGAGTCCCACGTTCGACATAGTAAGTTAGGATGGCGAATCCCTCTAACTCCTGTTGGACCTAGACTCTGCTGGTGATGGCGTAGTTAAGAACGGTGGGCCTTATACGTGATGTAGATGATAGATGTAGACGTAGATAGGGACGGTGGGCCTTATACGTGTTATAGGGGATAGACGCCAACGTAGATAAGGACTGCGAACCTTACACGTAATGTAGATAGGCGTCGGCACAGGAAAGGACTGTGAACCTTATACATGCTATATTTGTGTTAGCACAGGAAATGACTGTGGACCTTATACATGCTATATTTGTGTTAGAACAGGAAAGGACTGTGGACCTTATACGTGCTATATTTGTGTTGTGGTAGCATAGGGGAGGACTGCGGACTTCGTACGTGCTATGGTTTAGGTTTCAACGTAGATAAGGACTGAGGACCTTATACGTGTTGTCAACATAGGATGGTACAGGGAAGGACTGCGGACCTTGCACGTACCATAACTGATGAACATAGGTAAGGACTGCGGACCTTTTACGTGTTCACGACCTTGAGTATAGGTATAGACGGCAGACTATGAACGTACTCTCGGTAGACTAGGATTAGTGATTGTATGTATGTATGTATGTATGTATGTATGTATGTATGTATGTATGTATGTATGGTAGTAGGGTAACTGGTTAAGTATGGATATGTATATTCGGATGTGTACGTATGTAGGATATGTGTATGTATTGTATGTCGCCTGATTAACTAGATATCACTCAGCGTAGCTGACTTTTAGTATGCACACATGTGAATATGTTTAAGGAGCTAGCATGAGGCGGGCACATGGCATGGATTGAACGGCTGGCATCTGAAGATGGAAGAATGATGTTTTAAATATGATGTTTTACGTTGTGGTTTTAAAGAAAAGATTAATGTTTTGTATCGAATGATTAAAGTTAACGTTTCCGCGAAAGTTTTAATAAACTCTGATTTGTAGAACTGTGTTTATGAGTAAAGCCAACGTTAAAGTAGGGCTACCGGGTACGGGGCCTTACACGCACCCACCTTCATCGCTATAGTAAATTCAAATCCGAACCCAGCACCATTCTTGGAAACGCAAACTAAACCCAACCGAAAAACCTCACGCTGAAACACACCCTTTGTACAGTATGTGTAAATTCTACCACTTTACTTCCCCGAAACGTTGATATGCTTCAATCTGTGGTAGCTTCAGTTATCACTTATTGCTAAAACCTACCCAAACTCAACGCCCCCATCTGCAAAACATGTACCTAACCATTTGTCTCAATCACATGTTTAACCTCATGCTTCAAGCCTACTAACATTGTGGTGACCTTAGCACACTCGCCATACTTTGGAAGGCCTAACTTGTTTCTGCCATGCAATATCCTAACCCGCATCATTTGTCGACCTTATACGATTTTCCGGTTTCAATACTTAGATTTTTTACAAAACTCATCAAACTCGTCTATATTTTATTTTGCATACTTTTCTACGTTTTATTTCTTTTACTAACACCTCGTGCCTAATTCCAAATCCTCAGTTATTTTTAACTTTCAGTCAAATGGTTTTTCTTAAAAAGAATTTATTACCTCTATTATTATTATTATTATTAAATTTATTAATATTACCATCATTATTAATATTACTACTACTATTTTTATTAGTGCCATCACCGTTATCATCATTATTATTATTACGGTAATTATCAATATGGTTATTATTAGAATTTTTATTATTATTGTTGTTAATATTTTTTATTATTTATATTAGTATTATTACTAGTATCATCGTCACTACTGTTATATAATAGTACCATCACCGTTATCATCATTATTATTATTATTACATGGATTTCTTCGATAAGTATGATCATACGCCCCCCTTTGCACCCATGAACCATTTGTTTCTGGTGGAAAAAGGGACTCCGATCTGAGTACGTTGGTGCACAATCCCAACTGGAAAAGACCTTCATTTATTATTTACACTCATGGACCATTGTTTCTAGTGTAAAGAACCCTTATGTGTTTTTCACAAGTTTTCATGGAATTGTATGGTTTATTTATATATTATTTCAAACTGTGTGAACTCACCAACTATTAATTTAGTTGACATTATTTTATATATATGCTACAAGTACTTTCATTAGAGGATGAAATGGACGAAGTCACTAGAAGATAGGTTATTTCAGTAATAAGTAAATAAGAAATGGGTTTTATTGTTTTCTTTTTTTATTTGTTTTATTAAACAACTTGTGTACTTGGAATTTGAATGAAATAATTATATTATTGTCACTTAATAGTGTCACATGTGTTTTGGGCAATTTGTACGTCACACCCGGGCGTATTCCGCTTTAGTCGGGGTGTTACAAAATGAAACCTCCCTATATTTTTTAAAGCCACCAGATTGCTTTATTTGTAAATAGAGTCTTTTCAGACATTTGACCCGAATTCACAAGTATGTGTCACACCAAACCAGACAACACTTAAAACGGGCTATAACATCTCATTAAATTAAAATTTGATCTCACTAAATATTTGATATGAAAATTCTGTAAATAGGGATATACTAAAATTAGTATCCGATTTTTTTAAAAAAATGTTATTTATAATTAAGAAACAATTTTATAGTAAAAAAATAAGTGAGTCATGAGTCTCACCTAACCTAAATAGTTTTTAAACCGATTATAACATATCATTTATTTGTGAAACTATTTCATTATCAAATTCTAAGTATATTATTAACTTTCTTACAATAAATTTTATTAAAATAAAAAAATATATAAATATTGAAAACAAATGATAAAACAACCACGGTAATACGGGAGAAAAAATTAGCATATAATATATTAGTCTCATACATGATTAATCAACTTACTCTTAACTAATTTGTTATTTCCAAGCAGAATAGTCGTGAGTGCCTCATAGAAGCAAGTTACAAGACCATTACATGAGTTTTTCTTTTTTTTTGACCCCGGACAGTTTCTAGCATCCATGGACATAACACCAGCAAAGCAACAAATAATCATCTTCACCATCGTATCTGGCGATTCCCGCTGCTCCGACGGCGGCGACTTCACCCTCAAAGGCATCCATATCTTCATCTCTTCACACTGCATCGTCATGTTTATCCCTGTTCATCTCCATTTGCAGCTAGCAAACCCCTAAATCGGTACTCTCTTCTTCGCATCTTCTCTCGGTTGCAGTGTTGCAGCCTTAAGTGGTTATGGGGCCATTTGGATGTCAACTGACTGCTAAAATCGGTCTCCAGCTAACTACCAAGCCATCATTGGCAAAAGATTTAGGTAACCCCAGTATTCTAATTACTGTTATGCAGCTATGGTTTAACGCCTGTTAGAATCCCAGTTTTTTTCATTTGCAATTTTACATACACATGAATTGTGCATTATAGGCCTTCACTCATGCATATATGTGGATTTAGCAAAAGGATTCTTTAACCCGATTTTTGGATTTTAAAATTTCTCTCTCTCTCTCTCTCTCTCTCTCTCTCTCCTTTAAATAAGTATAAAACGGGCTAAGTTGGGGCAGTCGTAGGCTACATTTGAAGGAATCAGAAGAAAAAATAAAAGTTGAAATGAATGCTTTAATTGCCAGCCTTTCTTTGAAGGTTATAATAGTATTATTATGCCTATTTTAATAGAAGGAGGTTTTAAGTAGTTTGATATGGTTTAGAACATTAATTACGAGTACTTTGTATTTAGGTTGGTTAGATTTTGTTTTTACTAACGGGTTACTTTGACTTACTTTCAAGTTTCAGGTATCGGTCACAACAAAAAATCTTTTCTTCATACAGGTAACTTTCTTTGTAAAAAACTGATTATCATTCTATGGATACATGGTAAAAGGATTGTATTGTCATATCGATACATGGAAATATGGTTGCATGACAAGATTCTCACAAGGTATAAATTATCATTGGAATTTTATTTTTAATTTACGTATCAATTTTTTCACATATAATTCTGTTTCACTTTGAGTTGGTAAAATAATGAATATAAGCCTTAAAACACATTTGGTTTGTTGACATGAGGCCGTGACAAGTCAACTCAAGATCGTTTATTAGGCATGTCATAATCGGAGGACGACAAGTGTGCGGTTTTCCACTTGCAACCTCTATTGCACCCATGACGTTTTAATGAACTGATCTGAGCCGAGCCAAACAGGTAAAAAGGCTGCATTCTGGAAATCAATTGTATTAATATCTTTTTATTTTTTTATCTTATATGTTTCTTTATATAATACGAACAAATTGTAATTTTATTTACAAGTCTTTTCCACTTAGTTATTCCTTTTTATGTTTTACGTTTCGGTCTAATTTTTGCGAATTAAAGGTATTACATCTATTGCTAATCGGATTAACAGTCCCGCCGCATTGCGGCGGGTCTAGATACTAGTTAATTATTAAACAACGGTTCCCGAGACTTCCTCAATCGCTACCAGACATCAACAAGATTGAGTCTAAGGCTATGTGTAGTGGAAGGGCTATAATTTAGGGCGAATTGTGACACGTGGCGCCCAGTCAGCAAAGGGGGGGAATTTGTTTTTGGAGTGTACTGGTGTAGGGGCTATAAGTTGGGCCCACAGTATCTTTTTTTATTATTTTGTTTTTATAATTAAACTAATCAAATAAAAACCAATTTATTTAAATAATTAAATAAAAATGCATTAAAATTAAAAAAGAAATACCAAAAAAATAACTAAAAAAATACATAACTAAAAATATAAAAGAACATAACTAAAGAAAAAAATTAAAAAAACACACATAACTAAAAAAAGAAACTAATATCCGTAATATTAGCGCACTTTTTCACGTCGTCGTCGAAACAATAATGCGGCTTCATCGTGAAACCCCTCCGCTTTGAGGGATTGGTAGTCGTCTTTCATTTGACGTAATTCTAACGTCTGGTTCAGCTTTTCTTGTTGTTTGTTGGATGCTTGAAGGTTGTTTCCTATTACGGTGGCATTTGTTTCTAAACGACCGACCAACTCGTTTATTTCAACGGGCGCCGTATTGAATCGTGTTGACGACGAACCTTCCCCCTTCTTTTTTCTCGATCTCCCACGTGGTCGAGGCAACTCCTCTACTTCTTTGTCGTCGGCTATATTAACATCGTCCGATAAGTTAATCGTGTCGTCTAGGAAGAAGCTACGAGCATCGGAGGGTGTGTTTGGTGTGCTCGGATTTGTCGACGACGATGTCTTCGACCTTTTTGAAGGTTGGGATGAGCCGGCTCGTTGGGCGACGAGAACGGTTGGTGCCCCGCTCCATTTCGCGCAAACGTGTAGATTTTCCAACAATTCAAATACTTGAACGGTTTCACGGGCCGCTCAAAAGTTTGACCCTGAGTTCGAAAGTCGCTCAAGGCTTGAGTTATAATGTCGACGTCGTTATGCCCGTTACGCCAGCTGGACCCCTGCAACCGGTTAATTATACCGACAAATTTTTGACAATCGGCGTTAAGCCCCTTCCAGTGGGCTTGAACCGCTACTTTTCCCCGGTAGTCTTCGAGTTTATTGGTTATTGCGAGCCAAGCTTCAAAGACTTTCTTCCAAAACACTCCGGAGGCTTGAAAGTTAGCTACAAATTAAAATTATTTGTCACAATTAGTATACGTTTTAATAAACACTAAATACATTTTTAATAAATACTTAATATTAAAAAACTTACCGACGTCGGAATCCTCCGAAATGACGATCCAAGCCCTTGCGAGGGCCACCTCCTCCTCCTCGCTCCAATGCTTGTATGGATCATGTTGCGCCATCGGCTCCCCCGGTTGTTTTTTTTTTTTGTTTACAGATCGGCTTTTGGCTTGAACCGGAGGCCCGTGACGTTTGCGTCTCCGGCACCGTCATCGGCTCCGACTCCGGTGGTGTAGACCCGACCGCCGGTATTGTGTTTTGGGGGCTGAGATAGTTGGCGTACATGTTTAGGTTCGGGTCGGAAAATTGATACGGATAGCTCG
This sequence comes from Bidens hawaiensis, assembly GCF_021521415.1. Taxonomy (NCBI): domain Eukaryota; kingdom Viridiplantae; phylum Streptophyta; class Magnoliopsida; order Asterales; family Asteraceae; genus Bidens; species Bidens hawaiensis. The sequence goes on along the minus strand of NW_027493442.1, from coordinate 311,412 downwards.
GTTGGTTCGGGTTCATCGGGTTCCATTGTAAGTTCGGTTGGTTCGGTTGGCTCGATTGCGAACCATACGCTTGACCGAAACCAGGGAATTGGTAGTTCGGTTGGTTCGAGTTGTTTCTACGATTCATTTTGTTAATTTTTTGTAAGAATTTGGGTATGATTTGTGTATAAATGGATATAAAATGGAGAAGAATGGTGTATGTTTATATATATATATATATATATATATATATTGTTTAAATTAAATATATTTTTTTAAATATGACCGTTGTCAACGGTATTAATATAATATTATTATTATTACACCTCGCCAGCGACAAGTAAACCCCGCCCAGCCACAAATCGCCCACATTTCGCCGGGTGGGGAGGGCGGTGTTTGCGCCCTTCCTCGCCCCATTTCGCCCCCAACCTTCGCCCACTACGTTTGGCCTAATAAGGTATGAACAAGAAAAAATAAAAAATGAAAAAAACATTTTATTTATATGTTTAATAGATTTGTTATTTGTTGGAGCAAAATAGACGGTACGAACGAGGAACCGATGTATACTATATGGGCATGTTGGGTAACAGGTCAAACGGGTTGAAACTTAAAAGTTGTCAGAGTATAATTTCTAATGCATAAAACCTTCTAAATCCATGTACTCTCTATCAAAAGTTTTAAATTATTGATTTATTGTTGAAAAATAATTTTATTTTCATAGTCCTATTTGACCTACTAATCATCTTACAATGAACAAAAAGATTTGGACATAAAGTTTTTCGAGTTAGCTTATAATGCAAAAGTTTGAACATTTTGACCCATTATCAAACCCGTCTAGCCCTTGCATTATTCAACCTATAACAATATAAACTACTCCATAATTACTTTACTTTCTTCTAAATTATACAGGACGTTGGTCATGTGATCTTGAAGAGTTATTCAAGAGTATTAGAAAGTTTGGCAAACACTGTTATGAACCGTATAGAGGATATACTCTATGCAGACGAGGTGGCGCAAAATTCATCATCTAGTCAAACACCCAAAGGAACAACAATATCAGATTTTATGAACTTGGAAGATGATGAAGGAGAAACATAAATAACAGTTAAGACTTATGAGATAATAACTTGATAGAAGACATTTACGTGGAAGACCACTAAGATATTCAACTTTTTTCATTAAGGTAACTCGTATACGAAAACTATTTTATGGCCGAAAGTATGTATATGTTGATACATACTTGGGTTGCATACAGGGCCGTGGGATGGGGAAGGAGGGAGGTCGACCGCCTTAGGCCCAATCATCCCAGAAGCCTGAAATTTTTATAAACAATTATATATATATATATATATATATATATATATATATATATATATATATATTTATACTAGCTTTAGAGCCCGTGTAACACACGGGATGATCTAAATAATTAAGTTATAAATAAAGGATGTGAGGATTTTTTTTAAACGAGTGGCAAATTTATAGAGTATGATTTTTAGTATGCTTGATAAATATAACCCATTTAGGTTTTAGATCAGAATAAATACCTTATGGGTTATTATAGGTTTAAGTAAATGTTTAATAGGTCAAACTAAAACTAAAAGAGGAAAAGGTTGGAATGTGTCACGATGAGTCTAAGAGAAAAATGAGTTGAAAAATGTTTAACCAAGTGCCAGTACGTATGAAACGAGTAATTGGACACCTATATGCATGTTAGGTACATGGTCGAGTGTTGGCTCGTTTAAGATGCTCTACACAATCTTGAGCGAAGCTTAAATTCGTTTAAAGGTTTTTTCTCAAAATATATAGAAATAAAAAAATGTATGTATAAAAATTAGAGAAAATGTCACTGATTAGCAATCAAGTTTAAGAAATGTTCCAATTATGTCATTGGTTTAATTTTTATCCTATTCGGATCACTAAATCTTCAATTATAGCCTCATTGGACTTTATGTGTGTGAAGAAATTAGCAAATTAGAAGAACATGTGGAGGTTTGGATTTGTAATATATATTGTTAAATTTAAAATAATATAAAACCTTAGTTATATTAAAATATAAAATAAAATATAAAAAATACACGTCATCCTTCCCTCTCAACATCAAAATACGATAAAAAGATTTTCTAGTTGACTTGATAAAAAAAATTGAACTTAATAAAAAAATACTGCACATGCAAAAATATACACAAGAACACTCCGTCTATTGAAAATTTATTCTCAGTATAATGTATGTATAATTGAAAGAAATTTGGTTACGAACCAATTTCGGAGAATACTTCTCATATAATAATAGTTTTGAGCTACACCATTAAAAAGATTTTGATAACTTTGAGAGGCTTCTCGACTTTGCCAATTGACAAAAAAATAACAGGTTAACAAGTTCAATTTTGTGAATATTTTGCTTTACTTGAGCATAATTTTGTACGACATGCTTCACATACAACATTCTGATCACTATTCAAGAAAAAGTCAATGCTAACACAAATGTTTCTAAAAATATTGATAAAGGTTAGAAGTATTGATAGTTATGTGAAAAATATTCAATGTGCAAAATCCCGAATCTTTGGACTAATTCCAAAAATCTCACTAAAAATAAAGTCGAAACTCAGTCATATTTAAAATTCTAACTTTCACTTGTTTTACATTTTCAAGTCAAAATTTTGAACCCGTAACAAGTTTGACGATAAATCTATTTGCATTCTTAAAATTTTTAAAATATTCAGATTACCCATTTTTTACACGTAACAAATTTGAGCCAAATGTTGTTAATTTGTACCAAACGATCTATTTATCAACATTTAACTCGTAACAAACAAATTTAAGTTTCACCAAAAACTCGAAACAATCATTGAAAAAAAAAACCCATAAAAACTAAATATGATAACCTTTAATATATTTGAAAGTGATTGGAATATACTATACTTATAATTTAACACATATATGTATAGTTACTAAATTAACCGAAAAAATAAATAGATAGATTTAAATCATATATTTTTAATTTATAAATTTATATGACAATGTATAAAAAAACAATAGATAAATGGATTTATTTTTAAAAAATGGCTCAAGTTTTAAGCATATATTTATAATTTAATGATTAAAAAATTACTTTGTAAATTGAAAGCATATTAGTGTTTTTTTCTAATTTACAATCTTCAACAATATACATAGTATAATATGTTAATGATAACATTTAAAATTATATTATTTTCAATATTTAATAAACATGGTTTGTTGTAGATATTTGGATTTCACCAAGTATGTTGTGAAATATATTATAACAATGTACATTAATATAATATGTAAATATTTATTTATATAAAAGTGTATAGATATAATACAAATAGAGTTTAAAGAAGAATTAATAATTTAATTAGATATAATATAAATAGAGTGTAAAAGGAAATTGAATAATTATTGATATATGTCATATATTAGTTTTGGAGGGAAAAAATTTATGAGGATTAACCACAAACTGACACATGTCACAATTATTTTACTTTATTAGAATACGTAGATTTATAAAAAGGGGAAAGTGAATACGATGTTGTCATGCGTGTAAGCTTAGACGCAAAACTCATCAAAACTACGTAGTTTTGATTAAAAATGCCCAAGATTTAATTTTTTTCCCCTAATCCCTATCATCCATATCCATCATCTATCTCCCTCCCACCCACTGTCTCCCAAGGCTTGAATATGAGATTTTTTAAGTTTTTTGTTCTAGTATGTATCTTTCCCTAATTATTTCATCATATACTTCCCAATTGAATATGAGATTGCATTTGAACTTTTTAGTTTAAGCAATTCAGTAAAATCAGATTGTTTATTCGTCCGCAGTTAATCATCATTGACTTTGTGTTTTATTAATATTTTAATATTAATAATGAGTTTTAAATCAATTGAATATTAATATTCAAACTTTTGTGATACAACACACAGAGTTCACATATTTCGTAACAAAGCTAATGGATGCTTTTGCATTAATATAGTTATAGAAGATAGAAGATTGATGGTAGAGATAGGGATTAGGGTAAATATTAAATCTTAAGCATTTTTAATCAAAACTACGTAGTTTGATGAGTTTTGCGTTAGGCTTACACGCATGACAACACCGTATTCACTTTCCCCTTATAAAAAAATGAATTATGCACAATCAACAGTTTTGTTTTAACAATACCCAATAAGTCATGCTCAAAATCCAAAGCATATACAAATATACAATACTTGATTATTTTTTATATATGAGTTATCGAATTTATATTTTATTTAAGACCCGAATTTATACTCGCCTTCAGCCCAAATTTTTTAGCAATTCTTACAGACGGCCTTGGTTGTATATAAAGTAGTTTTAATATATGAGTGACTCGATGAAAAAGGTTAAACATGGGTTGCTTCCAAATAGATTATGTGTTAGCATTTGACCAGTTGTGTTTGAAGAAGCTAACGATTTACAAGTGGCAAATCATGGTTGTTAACAAGTTTCTAACTATTGGTAGACATATCACATTATCACAAACAAAGAAAGAATAGAAGATAGATCTTAACAACACGAGAGGCTTGTGCCCATTGAGGGTGTATAACTGTATATATACTTGATATGTTATTATATTTCAAAAGTATATATAAATTTAGAATGGGAGTTTTTTAGCTCGCCCTAAAATGCACTTTTGTTTCGATAAGAATTTGAAGATGTGTTACTAATGCCAACTAGAATTATGAATGTGTTCGTATTGCTGACCCTCTTAAATAAAACTAATATTCTACTCTATTTATAGACTTACTAAACTTGTTATCCAAGAAAAGTCTAACTTGGAAAACAAAACAAACTTATTCTAAAATAATTCATAATATTCTTACTATACTAAACAAACATTTATATAAAACTTAACAAAACAAACCCCAAACTTTAATCACTTAACAAATCAAGATTAAATCTTCAGTTATATGATTGAGAACACAGGAGAATTTGGGCCATTGAGGGTGCATAACTATATATATACTTGATATGCTATTATATTTAGAAAGTATATATAAATTTAGAACGGGAGTTTTTTAGCTCGCCCTAAAATGCACTTTTGTTTCGATAAGAATTTGAAGATGTGTTACTAATGCCAACTAGAATTATGAATGTGTTCGTATTGCTGACTCTCTTAAATAAAACTAATATTCTACTCTATTTATAGACTTGCTAAACTTGTTATCCAAGACAAGCCTAACTTGGAAAACAAAACAAACTTATTCTAAAATAATCCATAATATTCTTACTATACTAAACAAACATTAATATAAAACTTAACAAAACAAACCCCGAACTTTAATCACTTAACAAATCTAGATTAAATCTTCAGTTATATGATTGAGAACACAGGAGAATTTGGGCCATTGAGGGTGCATAACTATATATATACTTGATATGCTATTATATTTAGAAAGTATATGTAAATTTAGAATGGGAGTTTTTTAGCTCGCCCTAAAATGCACTTTTGTTTCGATAAGAATTTGAAGATGTGTTACTAATGCCAACTAGAATTATGAATGTGTTCGTATTGCTGACTCTCTTAAATAAAACTAATATTCTACTCTATTTATAGACTTACTAAACTTGTTATCCAAGACAAGCCTAACTTGGAAAACAAAACAAACTTATTCTAAAATTATCCAAATATTCTTACTATACTAAACAAACATTAATATAAAACTTAACAAAACAAACCCCAAACTTTAATCACTTAACAAATCAAGATTAAATCTTCAGTTATATGATTAAGAACACAGGAGAATTTGGGCCATTAAGGTATATATGTATTTGATATATTTAGAATGTCATGTAAATTGATTTAAAGACAGTTAGAGCATGTTTGGGATTTAGTTTGAACAACGCTTATTAGCTTTTTCAAAAAGCTATTGTTGAAAAGTTAGGATTTGGGGTTTTTAAAAACTGTTTTTAACTTTTTCAAAAAGCTAAAATAAGAAAGATTTTATGATTGCCAAACACATTTTAACTTATTGACTTTTTGAAAACATCAATAAGCCAATAAGCATTTTTCAAACTCAATCCCAAACATACTCTAAATGTCTTTAAATCAATTTACACTTTCTAAATATACTCATAAAAAAGTTAATTGGGATGTTAGAACATGTCTTATTGTTTTTATAAGGCTACAGACTTGTTTAACTACATCTAACACAAGTATCAAACATGCATACAACTTGTTTAACTAATTTATATCTCATGTTTATAACACAGTGGCATATTTTATCTACCAATAAGAAGAAATAATGAAGCATAGCTCACTGATTTTAATTATTTGAATAAACAAAAAAATTACGTAGTCTACTTTTTTGTTTAACTGCTTTAATCATGTCTTAAACAGGTGCCCAATTGCTAGCTACTAAAGGAAATTGTTAGTTCACACATGGTCACACATTCTAGAATGCACCTTTGGTTGATGACAATAAAAATTCGAATATGAGATACAAATGCTAACCAGAATGACAAATCTACAACTACTTGACATAAGGCATATGTCCGATAATAGATTGACTATACACTCAACCCAAAAGACTAGTCTGATAGGTGAGGGAACCCATTTGGCTTATAAACCCCATATCAATTGCCCATACAACCGATGTGGGACAAGTCTCATACCTTGCAATGGTTTCAGTCCGTAACACAAAGTGCAAAGACCGTTCGACAGAAGGTGAAGAATTTAAAGATATAATACATATACACAATGTGTAAGGTATGATGATATTTGAAGAATCAAGATATAATTGTGTTCATCTCGTTTATCTAATTAAATGAACATAAACTTTTTGTTCTTAGTTGATAAACAAACTTTTTGTCAAACAGTTCACGAACTGTTCATTGAACGCTTGCTTCTTTTACATGGCTATAATTTTGAGTTGTATCTATAATTTATTTATTTGGTTGAATTTATTTTATTAAAAAAACTCGGTTGTACACGGTTCAGACCATACCCTACTCGGCCCGGTTCCTGTTTCGGCCCATTTGTGCACCTCTAACCGCAAGAATACAACCCAACTAAGCAAACATAAATTCAAAATCTACAAGCCCATTATCAGCCGACAAATTATCAGCCGACAACTTTAGTTTAAATAAAAGATGTAAACATATTACATTAGGGTTTGGTGCATGAATACGTGAAAGCAAGTGTTTGCATAATATGTCAGACTACATACCATTCGAAATCCAAGTGGAAATCAAGAAAAGGCTTCCTGTGAAATCCTTGATTCGGTTCCGATCCGTGTGCACGTCATGGAAGTCTTTGATAGATAGCTCTGATTTTGTTACCAGCTATGGCTGCCAAAAACATATATTGGTAAGGCATTTTTCTGCTAGTTATAATTATGAAGAAAGATTTGTTTCACTCGTTGATGATGATGATGATGATGATGATACTATTCCGCCGAAGAGAGTTTCGTCGAATCCTCCCCCTTGCATTCGGGTTAAGAATTATGACGTAGTCGGCTGCTCTCACGGTTTGTTGTGTTTCTACGATTTTGGCAGAGCTGGTGGCAGGGCTGTTCTTTGGAATCCGATAATTAGAAGAGCTTTTGAGGTTGTTGTGCCTAATGTGGAGTTTTATGCCATCATTATAGGTGTTGGGGTTTGTTGTGAGACTAATGACCCGAAGATTGTCAAGATTACATGCGGTGATCCATACGGACTTGTAAATACCATCCCTTGTCAAGCTGAGGTGTTTACGTTAAGCACAAGGGCGTGGAGAAGTCCACATGGTCATGGGCGGATCTACGGTAGTAACGGGTGGTTCCGCGGAACCACCCGAGTTTCGAAATTATAGTGTATTTATATATAGAAAATAATAAAGGAACCACCCTATAAATTATACAGGAACCATCTTAAAAACATATAAAGTGCTTGCCCGGATGGTAGTTTGTGGGTTTTGTAACCCGGAGGTCGCAGGTTCTATTCCCGTTTTAACAGTTTTTTTTTTTTTTTTTTTTACTAAGTTACCCTAAGTCCTGTTAGGGTTTTTTATAACAATAAGCTGATAAGCAAAGCAGGCAAACCCCTGAACCAATCCGTGTCCTCATGGTCCTCAGCAGCTGCAGCCGCCTCTGTCCTCTGTCCACCGCTCCACCCTCAGGCTCAGCTCAGCCACTCCGGCAGTGGCACACCGCCGTCCGCCTCCGCCTCTGATTGAATCAGTCACTGGTTTCAAACCCCTGAACCAATCCTTGCCCCCATAAAAATCAATTCCAACAAAAACCTTTTTTTGCTTGCTCTGCTCACTAGTCCGGCAGTGGCACACCGCCGTCCGCCTCCTGTTAGGTATTTTTTTGCTTCTTGTATGATTCATTTTATTTAATCCATTCGAAATGATTATTGAAAGTAGTTTGCTTTGTGAAAATCTTTTTGAAAGAGAGTGTTGTATTCTAGTTATCCGATTCATATTGATCCAACCCAGTCCTTCTTAATTCTTATGAGTTATGACGATTCCCGAATCCAGGGATGCCCTCCACCTGTTCGACGATTTGTCTGAGTGAAAATTTGTTTTGATATTTGTAATTGTAACTTTATTTTTTATTTATTTCACTAAATAAACTTATGTGAATACCTTTATTTTTTTTATTTATTTCAAATAAAGCCTTAATGATTATTGGTTTTAATTTGTTAGTTTGTTAGTTTTTGTTAGTTTCTTAGTTTTAAATTTGTTAGTTTGAAATTGTTGATTTGTAGGTATTTTGAATATGAAGAGAATGTTGACCCGAGATTTAAAAGAAAGAAGACCGGTATCACCAATCGTCATCATTATGTGGTTAATAATTTCAACACGGTTCTCGACATGCAAATTCAAGAGCTTGGAAGCCGCTTTAATGAGGTAACCACTAAATTGCTTACTAATATGAGTTCTTTGAGCCCGTCTTGTAATTTTAGTGCCTTTAGTAAAGTAAACTTGATAAACTTGGCCGAGATGTATCCATGTGATTTTGATTTTGATGAAAAGGAGAAGCTTGTATATGAACTTGGCCACTACATTACTAACGTGAAAGAAGATAAGCGGTTTGCCAACTTGAGTGGCTTAGGCGATCTTGCTAAAATGATGGTGAAAACAAGATTATGTAATGAACTTTTCCCGAACCATCGAACCGACCCGAACCTCAAACCGACCCGAAATTTTATATACCCGACTCGGTGAAATTGAAACATATAAAAGTAGTGAACCACCCAAAAAAAATTCCTGGATCCGCCACTGCACATGGTAATTTCCCTCGTGAATGGGCTTTCGTTTTTCATCCGATCGACGTGAACATTTATTCGGTAGATATAGATGGATTTTTATATTGGCTTGTTGTCGACAGGATTACACTGTGTGACGTCATTCTTTCATTTGATTTATCAAGTGAAGAATTTGGAGAAGTAAACCTCCCAAATACGTTAACCCAGTCTCAACATAACCTTGAAATGTCTAAGCTAAAGGAGTCTCTTGTTGTGGTTGACTGTGCGCCCAATAGTGCTTTCGATATATGGGTGATGGAGGGTGGTGTTTCAAAGTCGTTTACAAAGTTGTTCACCTTTAGCGATGAAACACTAGATTGGTCATGTGTAATGGGATTCAGACAAAGTGGCGCGCCTATACTTAATATAAACCGTGGACTTGTTGTTTATGAGCCGCACTCAAAACACATAGTTGATCTTGGGTTTGATGGAAGGTTTACGTCGTCTGTGCGGCCCTACATTGAAACGCTATTTCTTCATGATCAACCGAGTATTACTGAAGTCGTTCATGACAAGGTACCACCAGCTCTAGTATCAACTCGGGTTTTGCTAAAGCCGCTTATTACTATAGCGTGTGTGTTCAGTTTATTTCTATTCAAATTCATGGGCATATCACTAACGTGGTGACATTGTAGTAGGTTATTTTGACTACTAATTAGGGGTTATTGGTCTGTGACATTGTAGTATGTTATTTTAGGCTACGCTGCAACTAATGGCTATACTTTTGTGCTGCACACTTTGTAGCAAGTATATAAGTAACTTTTATGTTTATACCAGGTTATAAAATCAATTATTAAAAATATAAAGATAGCATACTATTTAATAAGGTTATAAGTTTCTTTATAAAAAAGATTGAATGAACATAAAGATGTATTTATAAAGTCTAATAAACTACAAAAATCTACAAATTAAAGAAGACAAAAAGAATACATAGTGAAGTTATCATAAATTTCTTAAAATTTCTTTATATACAACATTTGTGAGATAACAACTTGACTGAGGCCTCACGACCAAGCCACACCTCTAGTATTAGGCGCACGACAAGTAATAGAAATAAAGTAACGAATTCGCAGCTTAAGGTCAGTCACGACCCATAAGAACCAAATAGTAGCTTAAGCTCAGGCATTGCCCACACTCATCCAATCCGAGACACAAGGTCAGTCGCGAATCAATGGTGTTTTGTCTTCAATGAAATCACAAAAGAACGAGGCAAAGGCAACAAAGCTTATGGAAATGCCCATAAGGCCGAGAAAGAGGCTGGTCACGACCCAAAATCTTATAACCCGATCTTCTCAAAATGTTCAACAAACTAAGCGATCAAGACAATAGCATGAACAATGATGGACCTAGAAAAGTTTTCTTGGGGTGGAAATTTTATATGGATCTTTAGTCAATTGCTATATAATAATTTTTTGGGTTAGGCCTGAGTTGGGTCGGATCATGAGTTGGATCACACAATTTTTTATAAGTTTTAAAGTTTTCTCTTTAAGAGGTGTTTTCTATTGATCTCACATCAATATATATATATATATATATATATATGAATGAGATAACTAGAAATAAATATTTATTTTTCTAGTAAATTATGATGTATTCGGGGAAATCTTGGCCTATTGCTCTTTCCTTGCGCCTATTTCGCCGTAGGGGGTTGGTTCACGGGTACAACCTTTGTAACTTCATGGTATACCCATGGATTAACCAGTTCCTATTTGGAAGGCTGCAATTTCTTAACTGCCAAAAAGGGGAGCTCTGGCTTCTGCAAATGTGTTGGTACCTGGGCCATAAAAGGTAGAAAAAGCAACCAAAGCGGAGCCCTTATAGTCCCTAATAATGCCACCACCTGCTGCATGCCATTCCTTGAAGAACCATCTGTGTTCAACTTCAAATTCCATTTAAGCATCTCATTGCTTTAGTTGAAAGATTCCATTTGAATTGGAATCTGGTCATTCACTATGACCCGCTAAGCATCCATGGCTGAATGGTTAAAGCACCCAACTCATAATTGGCGAATTCGTAGGTTCAATTCCTACTGGATGCACGCCAATGGGACCCTCCAATAAGTCTATTGAAATTAGCTCTGAGTTTGTGATGGAGGTAAGATGACAAATGTCAAGTTCTAGTTCTAGTGTCACATTTTGACTTGCACATGTTTGACCTAGACCAAAATAACTTTTTTTAAAACTGGACCATTCTAATCGCACCAACCTTGATAAAATCATCAATATGATTCTTAAATAATAATAAACTCTAATACTCTAATAAAACATTTAAAGTCACCTAAAATGAAATGTCATAAGCAAGTAAAATGATTTTTAATATCTTAATATAATATTGTTCTTGTTCAAGTTTTAGAGAACTATAGCGTGACAATTTTCACATGAATTTTACAAACTTATAGAATTTATGCTAACTTTAGCCATAACATTTTCGTCTTTAGCTAGGCATAAAAATATTTTGTGGGTTTCAAATACAAGAATCCTAAAAATACAAACTCAACTCCCAATGAAAAATATATGAGAATCCATGATTTTTGATTAAATAAAAGAGAATCATTATACATGAATACCCGTAGCCATTTTTATTGAGGTTATTTTATAAGAAGCTTATAATATTTTCCTTTAAATGAAAAGAGAACTGCAAAATAGCTTATTACTCCAAGATATAATTTAACTTAATAGTCTTCCTAAATTTTAATCTTACAATTCAAAATTTTATTATATAATGCGGTATATACTAGAAGATTAAATTGGTAGCAATCTCAAGTTTTGTGTTATGATGAAACTAAGTTAATACATAGCCAAGTCTATGTAATGGGTTTTTAATGTTTACAATAGAAAAACAATGTTATGAACATGCTAAATCACATAATAAGATAACGTTCATTCATTAAAAATTACAAAAACACAATATTATACATCTTTATAGCAATTATAATAAACGTTCCCACACCAACCACTACATTATTAGCATCAAGGGTTGCAAAAGGGGAAAACAAAAATAGAAGTGAATCGATTAAAACTATTTTGAAATGTAAAGAAATCACGGGTATCCATCAAATTGCATCTTTAAAGACTTTTTGGCCTCACAATCCATGTTTTTCTGAATCATACCATCAATTTCTAGGTCATATATACCTTTTGTGTTTCTTTCTTTATTTTAAGGCATAATTCACTATCCGAAATGATAAAGTTCATAACGATATGATGAAAATTGTATAACAAAGAATGAATAGTAAATATGCATTTTACTTAGAAGTTGATAACTCGATTCTAAAAAGATGGAATCTCAGGCCAAAATAGTCTTAAAGGAAGCAATCAAATGGAAGCCCAAGATACCCTTCTTCTCAAGAGGACATAATAGCAACTACATTCGGCCGAATTAAAACAAACAATGTATGTAACAATTAAATAATAAGAAATATATGTGATAGGAGAGAATTGCTCGCGAAACGGAGAAATGAGAAGAGAGAGACATGCATTAAGGATAGATGGATCTCTGCTTTACATAGAGAACTTGGTTGGGACCAAGAATGAATAAATCATGCACATGAAATTTGGTCATACCACTTTTGATATTATCATATGAATACGGTGATTGTAATCACTTGTATTTTATAGTCTTCTAGAGTGTTCGAGGTAGTACATTTGTGTGAACATATATGAGTTGTATACATTGCAATTATTAAATGTTAATAGAATAATGTAACATAAAGCTTACGTCGTGTATCCTGCACATATCTAGATTATGATTTATATTATATGATAAAAATAGTTATTCCTGTGTGTCGACATCATTTTGGGCATGTTATGACCTTTTATTGTTTTTTTTATTTCGGTTGCTATAGTAAGCATCGGTACGCTACCAAACAAGGTGAAAAATAGGTAGAATTCGAAAAATCATATACACACCATTTTACTAAATAACTAAAACATTAGAACATCCCAGTTCAACCTCATTATAGTATAACAGTGTTTTTAGCCTCTTAGACCCATAGAAATGACACTAACTTGGTATAAACAAAGTTATGAAACCAAGCAAGGGATTTAAATACCCTTATTGTTTATTTACACAACATTTCTATCAAACACTTATTACAAGTGTATAATGTATTTAAGCTATGAGATCTTCCTATCACCTAAGGAGTCATCAGTCCTTTGAGCAATCTAATCTTGCTATTATTAGCTTTAATCTTGCTATCATCTAACTCCTGATTACATGGAAACACGTTTGAAAATACGTAAGCAATAGCCGGTTAATGTTGCTAATAGACATCTTAGAATTTTCGTAAACAATTAAAAACACAATATCATTAGTTTTCATAAACTTAGTAGGACCCATTCTAAGTCCTCCAACTAAACATATACACAAAAGCATCCCGAGGCATTCCTCATACTCTGTGGCTAGCATGACGGCAATATTCTAACTACAATCCATATATAAGGGTCTAGACATAGGTGTATTTTAGCATGTGTGTCTAGTTAGTACTTTGAGTTAAAATGATTTAATGATTCATTTCATTCCGTTGAAAATAGCTTTTTACACTTTAAATATGGATCAACATATCGATAGTCATAAAAGGAGTAAAATACTTGTAAATATAGAGTATTCGCCTTGTGTATATCCTTGGATAGCCATTTCCAACCTGGAGACTGCCGTATGCTAGTTAACCTAGAGTTACAATATAGGTATATTTCAAATCCCTATCCCTAGATCATCGTATGATCTAGCTTTAGACCTTTATAATGTCTGGTTTTACATTTCAAACTTTGCCTTAAAACATTTACTATGTTTTATAGTTCAAAATGGTTTTAATAAAATATTCATGCTTTACTTCATATAGACAGACCGACATAATAATTAGACCATCAGTCAGTCTATCCAGCTATCCAGCTGAATGATTCGATCTTTGTTCACATAAATTGAATTAGTTTCATATAATTTAAATCCTATTTAGCTTAGTTTCCTAATTTGTTTATACCAAGTGTTAGTTTCATTTTTGTGGCCATAGGAGGTTCAAAATATTGTGTCACTATAATGAGGATGAACTTTGATGCTTTAATGTTTTAGGTATTTCATAAAACGGTGTGTACATTAATTTTCCAATTCTACCTACTTTTCACTTGGTTTGGTCGAGCACTAATGCTTGCTATAGCAACCTAATGAGAGAACCCAAAAAGGTCGTAATATGCCCAACTTGATATCGACACACAGGTAATAACTATTGTTATCATATGTAATTAAACATGTGCAAGATACACGTCATAATCTTTACGTTACATTATTATATTTACATTTAATTAATGCATTGCATACAACTCAGACATGTTAACACAGCTGTATCCACCTAGAACACTCTAAAAGACTTTAAAATATATGTGATTACAATCACCGTATTCATATGATAATATCAAAAGTGGTACGACCAAATCTCAGGTACATGATTTATTCTTTCCTGGTCCCAACCAAAGTTGTTCTCTATATAAAGCAGTGCTTCATATATCCTTGATGCATATATCTTTCTTCTCGTCTCTCCAATTCACAAGCATTTGAGCAATTCTCTCATATCACATATTTCTTCTTTCTTTTATTGTTACATACATTGATTGTGTTAATCAGAAATGTAGTTGCTATTATTTCCTCTTGATAAGAAGGCTATCTTGGGCTTCCATTTGATTGCTTCTTTAAAGACTATTTTGGCCTGAAATTCCATCTTTTCGGAATTAAGTTATCAACTTCTGAGTTAGATGTATCTTTAAAAGTGATTCTTTTTGTACATTATTCATCTTTATGAACCTTGTCATTTCTATCAAAGAATTATGTAGAGAAAGTAATACAAAAAGGTATATATAACCTAGAAATTGATGGCATGATTCAGAAAAACATGGATTGTGAGGCCAAAAAGTCTTTAAAGATGCAATTCGATGGAAACCCATGATTCTTTTCTGTTTCAAGATGGTGTTAACCAATTCAGTTTTTGTTCCCTTTTTGTAACCCTTGATGTTAAGAATGTAGTGGTTGATGTGGACACAATTATTTTAATCGCTATGAAGATAATGTTGAGTTTTTGTAATTTTTAATGAATGGAAATTATCTTATTCGGTCACATAACATGTTGATCACATTGTTTTTCTATTGTAAACAGTAAAATCCCGCACATAGACTTTTCATTGTGTGTTTGATCATAACACAAGACTTGTGATTTCCGAACACTTAAAACTTCTAGTATATACCGCATTATAAAATAAAATTTTGATTTACAAGATTAGGATTGTAAGGAGATTATTCAGATTTATTTTCTCTAGAAATAATACTATTTTAGGGTTCTCTCGTCTAGTTAAAGGAAATATTATAAGCTTCTTAGAAAATAACTTCAATAAAAATATATGGCTACGAGTATATAAGTATAATGATTCTCTCTCACCTAACTAAAAATCATGAATTCTCATTACTAATTTACCTTGGGAGTTGAGTTTGTACGATAATGATTCTCGTATTTGAAATATATGTATACACACATATATGTATATAGTTTACTAAGAATTGTTGTTATTATAATGCCTAATTCTGTCTAGTTAAAGATATAAAACGTTACATTCAAAGTTGTTGGTATAAAATTATCACTACTCTAATCATTCTTTAACTCTATATAAGTTTGTAAATCACATGTTATAATAGGCACGCCATACTTCTCTAAATATTGAATAATAACATCCAATTTTAATTTTTAGGTGATCATTTAATGTTTTATTCGAGTACGAAAGTTTATATATATTTGAGAATCATTTTGTTGATTTTACCTCACGAAACAAACCGGTCGGGTTGGTTAGCTTAGGCGTTGATCAATATATGCTTGCTAACTTCTCAAATAATTCTCAAATAAGTTGGCGTAGAACAAAAATGAGGTTGAGTTTCCAAACGAATCTATCTAAAGGTAAACATTTATACTAAGGCTATGAGGAGTGGGTCATTTCTTACCCTCTGAGGGTCTTATGTGGACAATCCTTCCTTCACGGATGCGTGAAGAACACCACGCCTGACCCCCCCCCCCCCCCCCCCCCCCCAAAAAAAAAATGACCACACATGACGGGGTCCAAATGAACACAATCATGTGGGTCAATCCCACCTACACGCAACAAATATACATATTTTTTTTTTTGCTTTTATTTTTATTTGATTTTGTTATTAAATAAAATGGAATGTGAAGAATGAGAGAACTGAACTATAACAGGGGTTAATTGGTGAGGCTGAATGATGGTGAAGATGCTGAGTTAGTGTACTTGTGACGAATGCAAGAAAACGAGATGAATGAACTATAGCACATTGTCTAATGAACAAAACTTTATGTGACTGATACCAAAATGTGTTGGCTTTTGTTTACTGGTGTACTCCTAACTTTAATGGTTTAACTTGTTTTTGTGAAAAGATACAACAATTTATGAGGAAACACTTTAAAGCAACTATAATAGCCATTAACATTGGATTAAATAAGACAAATAAATTGAACACAACAGTCTGATACTCATTAACATTTAAAAAATAGAGAAACAACCCTTACATTATGTGAGGAGATCAATCGGTAATCGTTGTAAACCCTTTGGTAGTTACCAGAAGGTCACGTAGTCGCTTACAATTATTTAAATTATATATGAGTTATTCAGTTTGTATATTTGGACCCGTTGTTTCACATTTCTCAACCTCGTAATCGTCGTCGAAAAGGACCGTAGGGTTGCTGGGTTTTCGACATATGGTGGAACAGTTCCCGAAGCACCCGGACCTGGCACTTGTAAATTCCAAACATCTGGATCGAAAAGGAGAAGTTTCAAACACGCTTATTTCCCACTTTATTTCCAACTTAATTTCCAGATTTGGAAACTTTATTTTCAAACTTCATCGGTTCTTGAACGTCTCGGTTCGGGTAATCGTGGAAATAGAACCCGAAGATCAAGAGCAAAGTTGAATCAGTTGAATCGACCCATTCTGATATCACTTGTAGGTCACAAACGACCGGATCTAACACAAGAACGGATTTTACACTTGATAAACGTTCGAGGCAAGTGTGGTAAATCAAACGACCGGACATAATAATATAAAGATAAAATAAATGAACGATCTCGTTGTCGGTTAAAGATTGATATATGAATAAACGAACTGACCCCACCGAAGGTGAGCTCCCCTTGGGTGGGTGATTTACACCATGAAAAAAACACACATACAATAAACACATAAGGTTCTATTTATAGCCTAACAATGTCTTCCAGAAAGCCTTATCCCATTAAACCTAAACGCGTGTGTCGAAGCCGTCGTTTCGTGTCCGGTTTTCTCACCGACATAAATTATTAACTTGACCGTAAATATATAACGGGTTTTGTACTTTGATATTGCACGTCAAATTTTTGGCCTTACAATTGTTTATGTTACATATGTATGTGTTTGACACCAAATTTCTACTCCAATTATACAAAATTGTCTCCTAAATAGTTGTTTTCAATAGTTGTTTTGGTGGTATAAACATTAACCTATTTGGCAGACAATTTACAAGAACCAAGTAAAAAAAGAAAACTTTGTTATCTACTCTCTTTATCTTCTTTCTTTATAAATCCTTAGAATTAAAAGATTACAACACTAATATTTTCATAATTAGGGGCAAAATTATAACATGTCAGCACGACTTGCTTGTGTCTTAATTAATAAGATCAACCAAGTAAGAAGACGTCAATGACAAAAAAGATAAACACATAGTTAATAATGATTAAAAAGAAATTATAATGATAAAACAAAACAAATATAAAATACATCTTATCATGAACTTCTACTAATGATGAGACTACTAACTCTCTAACCTTTATTTATGCATCTAACATTTATGTATTAACTCTCAAACTTTTATTTATGTATCTAACCTTTATTTATGCATCTAACATTAACTCTTTAAATTTTATTTATGTATCTAACCTTTATTTATGCATCTAACATTTATTTACTAATCTCTAACTTTTATTTATGTATCTTGTAGATCACAAACGACCAGATCTAACACGAGAATAATTTTTTCACTTGATTAACATTCGAGACGGGTGCAGTAAATCAAACGTCTGAACATAAATAATATAAAGATAAAATAAAGGAACGATCTCGTTATCCGTTAAAGACTGATATATTAATAAACGAATCGACCCCACCCAAGGTGAGCTTCCCTTGGGTGGATGATTTACACCATGAAAAAAACACACACACAATAAACAAATAAGGTCCTATTTATAACCTAACAATATCTTCTAGAAGCCTCATCCCATTGAAGCTAAGCATGCGTGTCGAAGCTCTCATTTCATCTCCGGTTTTCTCGCCGACTTAAATTATTAACTTGACCGTAAATATATAATAGGTTTCGTACTTTGATATCTCAAGTCACATTTTTCGCCTTACAATCACCCCCTTTGACTTATGATATCAAAACTTTGTCGAACCTTGTCTCGCATTTTCACAAAGTAACCTGATAAACCGAAGCTTCTTTAATCACCCCCTCAAGATATGATCCACCTAATTCATTCATGAAGGGGTTCTCGCTTCTTTATCCATCTTAGGTCTTTAAGCAATATAGGTTAACAGGAGCTCGACGAAATACATGGGACAATGATCAAATGACAAAGCTTATTATTTCCCTCTTAAGCTCCTTGAAAATAATATGGAAATAATATGTTTTGAACACGGTCCAACAATAACGAAAAAACCGATCGAATTTGTCTTTCTTCAATTTGGCCAATTCGAACATATAATTATTTCCCGGCCAAAAAAATATTCCACGTAATCGACTCAAATAAATGAGTTCATCTTGTAATATTTCCAGTCCTAATCTTGCCCAAATAGTTAACCCACTCTTCATGTAATAACCTAAATAGAAGACATAATATAACCATGTTACCATGCCTAAATAAAAATTCTAGCAGCCCAAGCCTTGAGTAAATACCCATTATTTAAGCCCACACGTAATAATCAAAAGAGCCAATATAAAAACAAACCCTAGCTGATCCATAACCAGCCGCCACCATCTTGATCATCGCCGGAAAACAATTATTCCGGTGACGAGCCGTCGGAAAACCGGATTCCGGCCGCTAACCTCCAAACGCCGTCACCACGGCTTCCTCTAGCCGCGGTCTTATTCCACACCAGCTGTTGTCTTATTCCACACTGGAACGGCCAGCAACGCCACATTCAGACGGAAAACGTATTCCGACAGTTTAGAGAAGAACCGCCTTCTTCTCTCCACCTCCACCGTCACCCAGAAACACCCACCTTCATCGGAGTTTAATTTTTACATCTTCAACCTCGGAATTGTCGCCGGAAAGGACAATAGGGTTGATTTATGTAGTATAAATATTAACTTATGTAGCAGACAATTTACATGAACCAAGTAAAGGGAATGCTTTGCTATCTACTCTCTTTATCTTCTTTCTTTATAATTCCTTAGAATTAAAAGATTACAACACTAATCTTATCATAACTTGTGGCAAAATTGTAACACGTTATCAGCACAACTCGCTTGTGTATTAGTAAAGAAGATCAACCAAGTAAGAAGATGTCAATCATAAACAAGGTAAAAACATCGTTAATAATGATTAAAAAAATAATTTTAATGATAAAACAAACCAACTATAAAATACATCTTATCATGGACTTTTACTAATGATGGGACTACTAACTCTCTAACATTTATTTATGCATTTAACATTTATTTACTAACTCTCTAACTTTTATTTATGTCTCTAAGATTTATTTATGCATCTAACATTTATTTACTAACTCTCTAACTTCTATTAATGTATGCATATAACGTTTAATTATTTTGTGCAACTAACTTTTATTTATACAAACTTACATTTATTTATGCACACAAATTTTATTCATGTACTAAAGTTTATGCTAATAAGTTTGTTGTTGTTATTATTATTATTATTGTGCACACTAATTTTACATCTTATTTAATATATTATCGTTTATATCTTATTTATTCAATTACTTAAAAAATAATTTTATATATGTACATATAGGGGATGGTTCTTGCGAGAAGTAATCTTTTGATGAGAAGTGCGAGAAATAGATCACAACCATTGATGACAAAGATCAATGGTGGATGTTACAAGATGGCATATTAGTAAATAAAAGGGACTTGTAACCAGATTTTAATTAATAGAGGGGGAAAAGTAGTAAAATATATGTAGCCATTAAAATGGAATTGATTTTAATGTTCCTTGTTTCACTCTTTAGCCTCTACACAATAAACGAGGCGCGATTTTTTTCCACCCAGTCTCAACACAATAGAGACCGTTCAATTGAATTATGTCTACACATAAATCGAAGCACAAAATCATCACATATATCAGAGTATCTTTAAGTATCAAATTAGACATTAATCTAGCCACCAAATCCGATATGAAATCGCAATACACAATTGATAGAATTAAAGTTTTTGATTCCAATCGGGTTAGTATAAGAAGCAAGCTGCGAGAATCACTTTTTTGCCCTTGTTCGCGAAGTCTGATTGGGGTTTATTGGTTGCTATTTTGGTCAAAATCTTCAAAATTTGTCGAAGGTATGTTCATCAGTTGTTTGTGTAGTTGTTGTGTTGCTGGTGTTTCGATTATGTTAGATGTAGAGTATGCCCTTGATGATGGTGTATGCTATGTTATCATAATATGGTTGATCTTGATGTATGCTTTGGTAATAGATTATTAGGGTTTTCTAATTGAATGATTACATGTTGGCGCTGTTCAATATTTTTTCAGTAGTTTTGAAACTAAATAAAATAAGGATGTATACATTCACATAATCTGGTAGAGTTAGTTATTGTCATCAATTAAAGTCGTGGGTTAGTTGTTGGTGTGTAGATTGTTTGTGTGTATGAGTTATTAGGTTTTGTGTGTAGAAGAGTGTTCTGAGTGTGCTGAGTAGATGCGTAAAGTAGTATGTGAATCTGAATGTTTGTGTGTATGAGTTATTAGGTTTTGTATGTAGATGATTGTTCTGAGTGTTCTGTTGTGACACTCGTCAATTTCAGGTTAACTCCGTTAATCCGAACTCCGTTAATTCAAACTTAAGATCACACGAACTATAACGCATATCTCATTACATTTAAATTAGGGTTTAAATGACGCTTGACAATCACTACACAAGTAGTATCTCAGAATTTCACTGAAACACACAAGAGTCGACTCAAACCGTTGGTGACCAAACAATAATTAATATAAACAAGTACTTGGTATAAATACGTGTTATGGTTATATGTGACTATGTGCTTGCATGTGTAACATTATTTGATGGAGAAAATAAACTAGTTTTTGCGAGAATTAAACTAAATAGAAGTGGAGGGTGCTAGTTGTAACATATGATATATTATCTTAATATATAAACAACATTAACATAAACCCTAATCCCCTCCTCTCTCCCTCTCCCTCTTACGAACGGCTGCCCCCTCCCCTCTTCACCATTCACAGCCGATCACCACACACACACATACACAAACTATAATCCTTGCAAGCTTGTTGAAGATTTAAGGTGTTAACTAGGTAACTAAACACTCTCTCTAGCCTATTTCATTGATTTAATTGCATGATCAATCTTAATAAACATAAACCCTAGATGTTAAAATTATTGATTGTTGATATATTATGAGTTTATAGGGTTGCTTGCATGGTTAATTGTTCATAGATTGATAGTTTGTTGAGTTTTAATGAAAACTGATGCTGGACAGATTCTTAAGTTCATGTTTGCAACGACTGTAACTCGATGTTAATTACATGTTTTGAAGTGATTATTGATTATATAATATACTAGGTCGATTCTAGTCTCTAAAAAGTCAAAGTTTGTAAATTTTGGACGTGCAAAAGTTTGTTTTTATTATTTTACAAAACTGTTGTGCAAGGCTGATTCGGGAGACCTGCTGTTAGGCTGTTTTGAAATTATTATATCTCATAAACTAACCTAATTGGTCTTGCATTAATTGGTTTTGTCATGAATCGGGAATAAAAAATAACATTCTGTTACGCATGATAATGATTGCTGTGTGCTTGCAGTGATGTTTTAATCATTGTGATAAAACCGTAGATGATAAAAATATAATAAAAATATTTATAGAAACCTAAATCACGTGTGCTTCTGTGATGATTTTTGGTGATTTATTTGACATGTTAGGATTTATTAAATAGAGTAATCTTGTCAAGGGAAAATCTGCCTGGACAATTTAGCTGCTGAATTACTTGAACTATCATGAAAAGTGCATAACTGATCGATGTTTGCTATTTGACTAAATTGCCCTTGTGGGGGATATTTTATAGTAATGAAAGATGTTAATACTTGACACTTAAGTACTTTTTCACATGTGTAACTTATCACCAATGTGTTTGTCGAGTCGCACTTATCTCACAAACGAAACACGAAACGCATCTCATGCATAAGTTGTATGTGTCGAGTCTAGGGACTCACTCGTAGTTTGATACTTAGAAAATCTCGTTTTTGTCTTTAGAACACTAGTGAGGATTTTTCCGTGACGCACGCCTTTCTCGGATCTCTTATTGATTATCTTCGCAAACAGTGAGTTTCACGTCCCCTTTTTACTCTTTTTAAACGTTTTTATTAGGGGGAGATAACATACTCCAACGCTGTAGATTTTGTTTAGTTTTTATATATCACTTGTAAGGCTAAGTGGCAAACAAACCAACCAAAGTCCTTCATAACATCGAACCGGTTAATATTTGTATAATAGCGAGTCACTGTTTAGTAGTACTACTGGGTTTGACAAACCCCACCCAACTCTAAACTCGACTGTAGGTCGAGTGGGTGTAATCTTGGCTAACACATTACCATGGTCGTGGTTGACATGGTGGCAAGGCAATTGATAAACAGTCAGCTTCGGTGTCGAACACTTAGTAACACATGCTTGATAGGTTAGCTACCTATTGACATATAATTGACATAACACTATCTGGTAATGCTAAAAACGCAAACACTTTATTTATATAAACTTGTGAACTCACCAACCCTGTGTTGACACTTTTAGTATGTTATTCTCAGGTAGCCGAGGCGGGGCGCGCGGTTTAGGACATGCAATCGCTAAACACCGTTGTTTTAAAAACTTCTTTTAATTTTTGTCTTGATAACTTGGGTTTCTAAGTCGTCCTGTGTGGCGCAACTGTTTGGTTTACAATTTACGTTTCCGCATTTCATTTAAGACTTGATGTCTTGTCGGTTTTGAAAACTTTTAATATGGTGTTTGATTGTAACTAATGATTCCGATCTTGTTAGTTCACACCCTCTGACGGTAAAATTCCGTTAGTGGATTTTGAGGGTGTGACAGATTGTTATCAGAGCCATTGGTTATAGCGAACTATAATTTCATGCATACTAGACTATAACCGCAACGACCCATTAGTTATAATTACACGCACTGCATATATAAATATATATATTATATTTAGTCCTTCGTTTTCTTTATCTCTTTACCTCATTCACTCATACGCGCGCATACACGACTTATTCTGTAGGGATGTCGACGCCATCATCATCATCATCCGGCCCGGTGTCTCATGCCCCTAGAAAGGAACCGCAGCTACCCGACTCATCACCACCCCGAGTAGTCCCGGCACTAGCAGCCCATGCACCGAAGAGGCATCGCCCATCTTGAGACATGTACGAAGACAACGTTAGCTGGAATTGGTACCCGAGTCTGATCGAGTGTATGGTTTACCGTGAGCAAGTTCCCCCACTACCTCTCCCGTATTATCCTATATCCTTCAACACACTACCACCCCTAACCCTACCGATGGAGCGCGCTTTCGCAGCTCTCGCCTCCTATTTGGAGCTTGAAGTTTACATTATACACTCGACGAGAGTGAATGTAATGGATTGATAGGGGATGGAGCAGAGGCTAGGAAGAGAATTTCCTACCTGACCGAAGCCATGAAGGAAGTTCAGGATGCTCATATTCAGCTAATGAAGCTAGTGACCAAAATGCAAGCAGAGATGATAGATTTGCATGACCAAATTTTTAGAGCAAGATCCCTTGCAGCGACAGCCCTAGCTCGTTGCAACACCTTAGAGGCCAAAATTGCCCCGAATGCAGCAGAACCTGAGGAAGAACTTGAAGAAGATCCCAATGAGGAACCCGAAGAAGAACCGGAGGACAAGCCAGAGTCTGTACCTTCAAGAATTACCTAGACTGTAAACCCTATTCATTTAATGGCACTGAGGGAGCCATAGGTTTCCTGCGTTGGGCCGAGAAGGCTGAGTCAGCTTTTGACAAACCCCACCCAACTCTAAACTCGACAGTAGGTCGAGTGGGTGTAATCTTGGCTAACACATTACCATGGTCGTGGTTGACATGGTGGCAAGGCAATTGATAAACAGTCAGCTTCGGTGTCGAACACTTAGTAACACATGCTTGATAGGTTAGCTACATATTGATATATAATTGACATAACACTATCTGGTAATGCTAAAAACGCAAACACTTTATTTATATAAACCTGTGAACTCACCAACCCTGTTTTGTCACTTTTAGTATGTTATTCTCAAGTAGCCGAGGCGGGCGCGCGGTTTTGGACATGCATTCGCTAAACACCGTTGTTTTAAAAACTTCTTTTAATTTTTGTCTTGATAACTTGGGTTTCTAAGTCGTCCTGTGTGGCGCAACTGTTTGGTTTACAATTTACGTTTCCGCATTTCATTTAAGACTTGATGTCTTGTCGGTTTTGAAAACTTTTAATATGGTGTTTGATTGTAACTAATGATTCCGATCCTGTTAGTTCACACCCTTTGACGGTAAAATTCCGTTAGTGGATTTTGAGGGTGTGACATCTGTGTACATGCGTATAGTGTTCTGTAAATCTGAATGTTTATATGTATGAGTAATTAGGTTATGTCGATACGGGTGCACGGTGTTGTTATGTTTGTTGTGTTGCGTAGTCGGTTGAGTTGGATAGTTTGTGTATGTACGAGTACGCCGGCTGGTTTGTAAAATTGGTTTAGACTGTGTAGATACATCTTGGTAGACCTGATAGAACCTGATGTTCATAATCATTAGGTGGATCTGACTGTTCTGTATAGATGCGTAGAGTAGTATGGTATTTGGGTTTGGATGAAACTGTTAATGCAACTTTGACTGTTGTGTGATACGATGTATTGTGTGTAGGTACCGGTAGTGTATGACTTGGTTGTATTGTGTCTGTGTAGAAAAATTATGTGTAGGTTGCAACATAGGATAAGTATGAAATTGACAGTTTGCTTTATGTTGCAGGTCATAAGCGGAAATAGCCAGGTTTTACTATGTCTACAAGTAAGTTTTTGTTTAGTGGTTCTTTGTTTTTTGTATTGACATAATAGATTTTTAATGTGGTTGGTGAGGTGTTTGTAATAAAGGTTTGGTTTCTGTTGTGTAGAGAGGAAAAGCGAAAGGATTGCGATAAGAACTAGCTTTTCAAAGTTTGTGAATGATATGGGGAACCCTGTTGATGTGGACGTGGAGGATGAGATTCAATGTATGGTTGAAGGTTTGTTGTTTTGTGATTAATCTGTGTTGGTTGTGTATTTTAGAAATCATGGATTGATGTTAAAGCAATAAATGTGCGTGTAGGTGATGTCGAAAACATTTCAGCAACCACGAAGGTGCTGAAAGGACAACGCTCACCCGCTAAGAAGAAACAGAGAGGTAAGTATATTTCTTATGAGAAGCATGTCGACCTTTTTTATTAGTATCGTATGTTTATATGGTTGTTAACTTATATTTTTTGTATAATTATAGGCAAAGTTGCTGATGATGAAGGTGGATCTCATGGTGGGGATGGGATGACCATGGCATTAATGGATGTTGATGACGACTTTGTGGACGAGCAACCTAATGTAGGCAATCAGGAACTAGTGGAACCAAAACAAGAGAAGTTGAAAAGAAAGCCGAAGTATGAGAAGTATGATTTGCCAAGTATTAGGAAAAGATCGTCTCCACACTCTTTGTTTAGTGCGATGAAAAAACTATCAAATGCACAGAAAGAGTGTGTGAAGGCAATGGGTTTTGGTAAGTTTTTGAGCATGACGTTGGACGGTATACCTGGTAATTTGGGGGTACTATGTGGTGGACAATCTTGATACCACCACAATGACTGTGAAACTCAACAAATGTGGAATGAAGATATCAAAGTCCGGTATTCATGCGTTGACCGGATTACCAAATTCGGGTGTTGTAATCGGAAAATCTGATGATGCCAAGTCCGTTCTCGCTGTAAGTAAGACATGGAAAGCTACTTATGGTAAAGGAGATCTGAGCCCCCCCCCCCCCCCCCCGCTATAGACAGTTGATTACGGGAGTATGATGAAGCGGGCTGGTCATTTAGGGTGGATTTTATGATGCTTTTCATTGCAACCATGGTTGAGTGTTCTGGCAACGGTAAATTTCTGAACGCGTTCCTACCTTACTTAACCAAGGAGTGTGATTTCAAGAACATAGATTGGTGTGAGGTTATATACCGGAGTGCTAGAGATTGTACGAACAGATGGAAGCGTGATAAGCGGAAGGCTTACTATCTCGGGCCCTTGACGATTCTAAGTGTAAGTGAACTAACACTTTAATGGTTATTTGCATTGTTGTATCGTGTCTAATGTGTGTGAAGTTGGTTGAAACTAGTTTGTGGTTACGTAATAGCCTGGTGAAGGTATTAAACGGCTTTGTTGTTTTGAGATATAAAAACTAGTTTATTAACGTTAACGTAACCAGTGTTGTGATGGTGGATGGTTCTAATATTTTTTATTGTTATAGCTTATAAATGTGATGAGCGTATGTAGTTATGTGTTTTGAAAGTATTTATTTGTTGTGTTGTTGTTGTAGTTGTATTGACACGGTAACAAGCGACAACATACCACGCACACTATTTAATCTTGGGTTTGGTGGCTGGACTTTGGAGAAGTTGAAGGAAAGACAGAATATTGAAATGGCAGGGGGTGGGTTTGGTAGATGTAAAAGCCCGGAGGTTGTTGTAGAAGGTTGCAAAAGGATTGGTAAAGTCAAAGATAAGAGCAAGGCCAGCAAGTCAGTCGCAACATCTTATCTGCAGGTATATAAGTAGACACATTGTATAAAGTTTAGGATTAATATAGTAACTAATATATGTATGACTGAATTTACGAAACCTAATGTTGTTAATTATGTAGGAGAAGTTGGAACGTATGGGGAATGTGTTGGACATGATTCACCAATGCAAGGAAGAGTTTGAGAAAATAACGACAGTCGTGTGTGGTGAGTATCAAGGAAATGATGAGGCAAAGGAACTTGCCGACAAGTACAAGGAAACCGTTCAAACACGATGGGAGTGGCAATCTGATGTTGGTACGTGTGGAAATAAAGAAGTAGGTGGCAATCCGTTGGAGGTGCGGGTACAAATTGGTAAACCCATGGATGTTTGGAATCAAAAGGGGAGTCATGGTAAGGTAGACGAGAATAACCGGGAGAAGAGGTTGGGTAATATGGAATCAGGAAAAGGAGAAAATTGTTCACGTGAAGTTGTAAGTGTATGTGCGGCCGATCCGATTCCGTCACAATTTTGGAGTTATCCAGAAGTTGTTAAAGAAATTTGTGATAGTGCGGACAAGGCAAGCGAAGGTGGGGGTGAATGCGGGAGTGGCGGCGTAGGTGGATCTGTTGGTGGGAGTGGTAGTCGTAGGTTGAATATGATGCCAGAAAATATTGACCATGTCGATGAGCCTTCATTTAGTTTGGGACTGACACAAGTTGATGAAGGAAATGTGCTGAAGACACCCGCCACAACAACAATGTCACTTGATAAAATGTTGGCGGACGATGAATTGAGGACACCGGCGAATGAAGATAAACAAGGAATGGACAGTGATACTGAGCACGTACCCTTGGGTGTTTTGTCAAGATTGATTGCACAAAAAGGTAAAGGCATTTCAAGGGAGAAAAGGGAAACACGGCAGAGATACCGGGTTAGATCGCCGTATATGAAAAGGACGGTGGACATTCAGAGTAAGGAAGATAAATATGAAACTCTGGTGTGGGGATACATTCATAGGACTGATGGTCCTGAAACGTAAGTTTTGTTTGGTGCATTTAATATTTTGATAGTATGTCGTCGTTAATGGTTGTAAC
This sequence comes from Bidens hawaiensis, assembly GCF_021521415.1. Classification (NCBI taxonomy): domain Eukaryota; kingdom Viridiplantae; phylum Streptophyta; class Magnoliopsida; order Asterales; family Asteraceae; genus Bidens; species Bidens hawaiensis. The sequence continues at coordinate 283,021 of NW_027493442.1, read as the reverse complement.
CTAGGTGTGATGTTGTGAAGGGAAGCCGTTTTTGTTACTGAAGAAAGTGTGGAAGGGTATAGAGGTGCTTTTGAGACAACGCTGCCCAACATGACGATTAATAGCAACGTAATCTCATGTTTCGCAATGGTAATGAATGAGGGGGAGGTGAATAGGAGCGACTCGTCACCGTATCGGTTGTTTCTTGGACCCATCGAGCTTGTAAGTCGTGATATTGTTATATAATCATTATGGCCCAAAGAATTTTGTACTAGTATTTTCTGGTGGGTTGGTTTACAATGTTTGTTAGTGGACAGTACACGTGGTAGATAGAGTGGAAGCGAATCGGGACATATTTGTGATGGGCACGTTAGGTATAGACACATAGGTGCTGGTAAGTTGTTGTGAAGGTAGTTAGGTGTGGCTAGTAAAATGTTGGAGTTGGTGAAGGTTAAGTAACGTGTAGGTGTCAGCAATGTCTATAGATAATGTGTGGTTGTCGTTAGTAGTATAACCATATTAATAATAATTGGTTGTGTTTTATTTACAGAATGGTAGCATACTTGGATTTAAAGATGTCACGTTCACAGCGGGTCTCGGGATGACCAAGGAGAGTGTTAGGCGCGCTGTGAAAGTCGATGCGACGAAACTAAAATTAAGACCGTATGAGATGTTTGTTATACCTATTGTGTCGAGTGGCCACAGCTATCTGGTTTGTTTTGATGTGAAAAATTTAGCTATTGATGTGTTAGATAGTGTTGACAAGTCAGCAAACAAACGTCGGTCGAAAGCCCAGAAGAAGTCTGATGAAGAGTATGTTGGTTTATGCACGCGTACAGTCATGAAACTGGTTAGTATGTTTTGAATTGTGTAAAAGTTTTGTTTACTTTTGTTTTTTTTTTTTTTTGAGGGTAAAGTTTAATGTGTTAAATGACTGGTGTTGGATGCAGAAGGAGTTTTTTGTGAGCTATTTGACAATTGTCGATCATCCAAAAGCAAATCCAATTGAGGGGGTAGAACCAAAATGGCTGAAGTTAAAGTGTACGATGAGGGGTTACGAGGAGTCCGGGTTGTTTGTGATGAGGCATATGGAGACGTTCATGGGTGGAGTGAACTGCAAATGTGGACTAGGTGATGGGTTGTTGAGATCTAAAAAGGTGTTACTCGGCTTAGGGGTAAAGTACACAGCCAAGATCCTTCTAGCTGCCATAAACAAGAATAAACCGATTATCGATGAAGCGGTGATTGACGATGAAAGTATGACAAACTGAAGGTTACTAGCTAAGTTTAATGGTTTTATGTTTTAAGCGTTTATGTTTTTTTGGTTTTATGTCTTTACTTAATTTCCGTTAAACAGATAAACTATGTTTTTTGGGCTACGTAAATGGATCTGATCTGATGTGTAGTCATTTGTGATGTTTCAGCCATTGTGCATGGCTGGGTTTTTGTGTTTGGTTAATGTAATCGGATTTAAGTAACCTAATGAAGTTATTATGTTTGCAACATTTTGTATGTTATTTTAAATGTAGTTGCGTAGGGGTTAAAATAATTTGCGCATATGGTTTGTGTTTGCCAGATATAGGTAATTGGGTTGTGATGTTGTATGCTAGTCGTAGCGGTTTTTGTTAATGTGTTTGGCATTAGAAGGATGCGTGTCAAAAACATGAGGCGATAAAGGTCAGCTGGGATAATGAATTGGATGTAGGTATACATAAAATGGTTAAATATTGATCATGTGATGTGTGTTAAAACAAAGCTGAATGTGTATTACATGAGGAGCATCGGTATGATTAATGTGTTTGGCGTTAATGGGTAGGCGCCGACGCAACATAAGTAGATACTTCAAAGACATCCTGTAAATCCATAGTGAGGTTAAGTGTCACACCCCGAAACACGTCCTAGGAGTATGACGGCTATGTTGGTACCACAAGTGTATATAAATCAGAGTTACGTTATATTAGCGGAAGTCTTATAAAACTTGTGGATTTAAGTTGTAAATATTTACATAAACAAAAGTCGGGAATTTAAAAGATTCCCGAGCTAAGTTTAAAGATTACTTGTTTACATTACGAAAATCACCACCATTTTATATAATAAAGTTTTAAACAAAATATCCGAGCCATCGGATTTAAATATAGCACTTCGACACTCCAAGCGCTAATCTTTTTCACCTGCAAAATGTAAATAAAATACGTCAGCAACAAATGCTGGTGAACACGCTGACGCAAAAATATTTTCTTTTACTTTATTACCCCTCGAGACTACGCCTGCCTCGGCCCAACGTGGCTTAGGAATAACAAAGTTAAATAACACATTTATAAATTCAAGTCTCTACTCTAGGTCACCTCAGAAAACACCGCAACGTTCGACTTAGTTAAGTGCCCGTAAATACACAACGATCGTACTTCCCGCGGGAAAGCGTCCTACGATCAGGGTGGTGCGATGTGCCCATCGCGTAGTACCACCTATGTAAGGATCCAGACATACGTATACCACAACCTGAGGGCTAGGTTTATACTTTCATTTATAATGGTTTTAGGAACACATAGTTCCTTGTAAACAATTTCATATTACATGTTTGTGTTGGAGCCCCGATGTATCAATCCAGTAACAATAACAATAACAGATCTCAGATCTGAGTATAACAGATTAATACCTTAAGATAGATCTAGCTCATAATTACGTATGATTAAGTGTTATTTATGTATATATGTGTATTATCAGTATATATTAGTAGTATAAGATTAAAGTGAAGATTGAGAGAGAGAGAGAGAGTAATTGGACAGCACTTCGTTAATTATCTCAAAACTTTTCTTAAAACGTGAACAAGGGTTCACTATATATAGAAGATAGGTCTGGTTCGCTAACATTTCCTAGCGAACCAAACACTACTTCGTTACATACATAAATAACAAAATAAACTAACGAATCGTCTCCTGATTCGTTAACATCCCCTAACGAATCAGGAGAGAATAACCTTAACTCTTAGTTCGCTAACATCCCCTAGCGAACTAGACATTACATTAGAGAACTAGAGAATAACTTAAATAATTATTACATTAAACATAAAACAAATACGTTAACGATAATTATAAGGACTCAAGACGCAAAACCGTGCACTAAAAGACACCCCCTCGTCTTGAGCTCTTTGTCTTTAAGTTACTTGAAGCGCTTGGACTGCCAGTCTCTGCAACTATGAATTTCATTTTCATGACAAACACGCACAACACGTTGGAATTGCATAGCCAGGTCGTAGTCTTCATTGCGCTCGATCAGAATCTGTTTCCTGTGTAGCACATCATTGTCTGTTTCAGATAAATTAATCAACCACATCGGGTCGATTATCGTGATAAGCTCAGTCTCCAGTCCTTTACCAAGTACAATGACGGCCTCACCCGTACGATTGTCATAGTACCATCGGTTGAACGAGTGATGCATGTGTTGGTGCATCGTCTTCACCGGCACTCGTTTCATCGTCTTCGGCGGCTTTACTTTAAGGACAAGTTTCTTCCAGCCAGTCCTTGGATCAATCTCGTCAATACGTTTACGTCTCGGGACCTGGGTCTTGAAGAACTTGAACCCATGATTGACTTCGAACAGCAAGTGTTGATGAAACCACTCAGCTGTCCGGATGCCACCACGATTGATAAATGGACGCCTCGCGATGGTACGAACATCCCAACGCGGTATTGTAAGAACGTCCATAATCTTCTCGTAATACTGAACTCCCTTTTCCCATTTAACTATACATACCTTAAGCTCGGAATCATATAGCCATGAGACGATATCACCATGAACCTTGGATACTATCTTGAAGGAAGTCACTTGGTTTTCTTTGACCCATGCAGCTGCTATGTCTTTCCGTTCTTGATCAACGTATCGATACGCCTTGATAATCTTACCCGCAGCTTTATGACTGAACCATTTAGCAATATCAGCATCAGTTGGGTTCACAATTGAGTCAAAGCGAGTATCCACAACCTTCTTTCCCTTAGTTATCTTCTCCAGATCATCCTCTGTTGTTTTAAAAGTTTGCTCATTAAATACCGGAGCACCTTGATCAACGTTTGTGAGTTGATACAAGTCAGGATACTCCTCAGTAGTGACGTCTTCCATCTCAACATCCTCATCTTCATAAATAAACTCCGTATTCATTTGAATAGACGGATCATCTGTTAAACCTTCCTCATTCACCACCTCAACATCTGGCTCTGTCTCTAACACGGTTAATTGTTCATCATTTAACCCTAGCAGTATGGAAATCTGCTATCATGTTAGAGACCTATCAACGAACTCACCAACTTCAATCTCATTAGCATTCACCATGCTCCTAATCACCCCCTTTCCATCCATAAATATTACCGTGTCAGCTTCAATCATCTCAATTGGTTTAGCAGCTGAGTAATCACGATAAACAACAATCTGTTTGTCTGAGTCATCAACAGAACTCGTACCCGCACCCGAAGCTGGGTCTTGAGTTTGTTTAGGCTCACCACCAGCACCAGACTCATCATCATCAGAATCTTCCTCATCGTTCTTGATCTTCTTTAAAGAATCATCTTTGCAAGTCAATTGCAAGATCAGATCCTCTTGTTCTTTAAGTTTCACCCCCTGAGACTCAACAATCTCACGTAGGGACTTAGTTTCTTTTTGACAGAAAGAAACATAACTGAGTAGTTCTTCTGATTCTCCATTAAGTGTTCTTGATTCAACCGATCAGCAGACATCTGGTTCTCATACAAATGCAGAAGATTTAAAAGCATGTCTATCTGACGGTTTGGTGGCAAAGCGTACAAGGATGGATGAACTGGTTGGATTGGACCTTGAGGCCTTGTAATTCTCATAAATGAGAGATCACAAGGAGGAGGAGACCTCATAGACGTTGTTGGAGGAACTGTAGCCACTGTAGCAGTCGGCAAAGGTATTTCAGTTAAAGCTGATTGAGGAATCATACCCAACTGCGCATGGGGAACCATCGTCGTTGTCAAAGTCATCTCCGGAGTGCTAGTTGTAATTGGCACTACCGGGCGTTGAGGTGTTGTTTGACGAGGCTGAGGCACACCAATGATTACTCCAGCCCTAGCAGATACACGTCTCTTCTTTGATGGCTCACCAGTGCCACTTCCTTGCCTTTTCTTTTTCTTTCTCGTTGAGCTGCAATAGTGGCAGCTAATGCAGCTTCAACTGCGGCCTGTTGCTCTCTAAGAGCTGCATCACCATTACCACCATTGCCACCTTCATTACCACCATCGTCACCATCGTTTCCATCATCACCATCGTTCCCACCTTCTCCTTCCTCACGCTCGGAATCATAATCATCATGAATCCAGCGATCCTAGGAAGAACATACATAATTAGGATTAACGATATGACCAATCAATCTTTTATCCGCTGGCTTCCCCTTTCTATAAATCAAGATTCTATGAACGGTATCAGCTTTCATGTGTTCCAAAGGAAGCACATCATTCACCTGAGTTTGATCAATAGCTAAATTGGGAATTAAGTCATGAATGATTAGTTGTAGGAAGCGAGGATACATTAAAAATTTCTTCTTTTGAAGTGTTTGCTGAACTTGTTCTTTCAGATGGTCATAAACTATCTCAGAGTAGTTAAAAGGCTTGTTGAGAATAAGAGCAACGAAAGTCGACTATATACTACTTCTGCATTGATCAAAACCACCACGACGACCACTCATACAATGAATTAAGACATGGAGAAGATATTTGTATGGTGGACATAAGCCATTCTTGTTCAGCATAGAGTCATCAATACCCCCACCATATCGCAGCGAGTAAACAAGCCCTTGATCAACTGCTTGTCAAAATCACTTGGATAGTTATCATTGTCATCAAATTGAAGCACCCGGCGAACCACTCCCACATCAATGGTAATAACAGTTTGATTAATCGTGGCTCTAATGTGATTCTCCACCTCACTAACCTCAGCAGTATCCCAAAACTGCCTAATAATAGTCAGATACACTTTAGGTCGAGCAGTGATTGCATAACGTATCACAGAACGTCTTAAGAATGCTAACATATCTCCGAACACATCAACGTCAGCAATATCTTGATCAATATAAGCACAGATATTGTGTTTTGGATCATAAGGTAATAAAACAACATCTTCCTGCTGTCCTTGAGGTGGTTGCTCTTGTGGTGGTTGTTCTTGCTGTCCTTGATCAGCAACCGGGGGATCTTGATTTACTTGATCAGCCATTATTACTGAATAGAGTTTAGAACAGGTATTAATAATGTATAATATGTCGTGTGTAATTAATGTATTTACGCGTTTAGACGGTTGAACTAATTTATTGAATTTAAAAAGGTAATTTAAATTTAATTAAATAATTAATAAATGTCATTCGTGTGATTATCACTCTGATTCGTTACTATCCAGTAACGAATCAAGTGATTCGCTATCAGGTAAATACATTAACGAATTAGCTGTAGAGAATTAACTATAAATATTAGCGAACTAAAGTCTAGTTCGTTACCCATTTGACGAATCCGTATGTTGATCGTTGAGAAAGTGATTCGCTGAGCTAGTTCGTGTATTTCCTTAACGAATTGGACACGTGGCAGTTTCAATTCGCTAAGGTTAACGAATGGTCAAGAATTTAGACTTGATCTTTGACCATTTTGGTCAAAGTCAAAATAAATAAGAACATCGACGGTCAACTTAGCCAAACCAGATTCAATTCGCTCATGCTTATCATTGAGTAATCAAAACTACAGGGTTATCCAACCCAGAATCGCAATACGAAGCATCTGGTGTTAACATTGAGACTTAACACTGTGCCATAAATAAAATTACTCGGTAAGTTAAACAGAGTCTAAAACCCCAAACGGATTAACATTTAATCAACCAGCAAACGATAATCGATTGTTGATTAACGTCTACCCAAGGTCTCGGAATCACATTCCGGTTACATTGAATCATAAATAAGCTACATTAACATAGAATATCATAAATAAATCAGGGTTTTGAACTCGGAAAACCCTTAGAACACAAAGATCCATAAATAGTCTATTAATACACCATCATTTTTTACGAAAATCATATCGCTGTGATTGTTTATACCTTAGTAACACAATGATATTCTTGAAATGTCAAAACTTGAAGGTCGAAATTCAGAGAAAAATTTGAAAAAGGTGACTTTAGGGTGAAGAAAGATGATGAACAGTGAAGGACTGTTCGTGTTTCTGTCCTATATAGCCTAACACGCCACCCGAGGGACTCTTGTACGAATCAAGCGATTCGTTTAAATAGCGAATCAGATAATTTATTATCCCAATTCGTTACGTCAGAGTAGCGAACAAGACATGAATCGTGTCTTGATTCGTTAAATATGTATAACGAAGTAGGAGTGATTCGTTACAGAGTGCGGAAGCGAAATAGGTGAGCGAACTAGAAATTAGTTCGCTAAAGAATCACCTAGTTCGTTATCTATACTTAACGAATTAGCTTTTAACGAATTAAAAATTTATTTAATTTTAACCTAAATAATTAAATGAATTAAATAAAAAATAAATATAACTTAAATTATTTAAATAATATGTAAAAGAAAAAAAAATATTTTTGGTATTTTGAAAAAAATATTAAAGAATGTATGTACAAGGAAGTATCCGAACATTTTTTTTAAATGAACAATCTTTTTGTGTTTTTCTATGATTTATCAAAAGCAGTACATATTTTTGTGTTTTTTGTTGAGTTTGAGCAGAGAATCATATTGACCAAAGTGCCCTTCCATCACAGTTTTATATTTCAGCAATATTGTGACTGGCGTTAAGTCGGTCATTGGTATTGTTGTCCACTTAAATCTAATAACAAACTTTCAAGTGTTTTTGTGATATGTTGGTTCAATTATAGCACAGAATTTCAAAAACTATCAGCCTCTAATCTCGGTTCAAGCTTAATTTGATTTTTGCCATATCACCCCAACTTGACTTAAACCATTATATTGTTGATCAAAATTTGTTTTTATAAAAGTTTATGAGCAATGCAATGATTTTCTGTTACTATGAGTGAATATGCACGAGTCCATCTGTTGGCTTACATACATTGTATCCCCTGGGGTCCGTTTCTTAATGGTATTAAGACGCGTGCAAGGGAGGAACAATGTATGACTAACAGCGAATTTTGATCAAGTCAGTAATTTGGATTTGTACGAGGTACAGCAGAGATCAAGTTTAATGAATTTGGGTTTGCTCTAAAAGTGAATGAAATATTCATGCATATGAATACCCAGATGATTAAGCCGCATAAAGACTCACAGTGTCCAGAACCTCAAAGCTTGTTATTTGCTTTATTTTATTTTTGGTTGATCAAACACGTATAAGGCTTGAGTATGACAGGTTATTACATTTCTGCCATCCTCACCGAGACTTTTTCTAGAGACTAACACCCCTTTCAATTTGGCGTTTCTTTATGTTTATATCACATACTTTACTCTACTTGGTTGTTTTAAGACCTACCAATGCACCAATGCAGTTAAGCACAAAGTCTTTTAAGCTTACCTTTTGCTAGACATGGGGTCAAGATAATCAATGTACTATCATTTTCTCTTTTTGCTTCATAAACTCAAAATTTTGAGGAGCATAAAAACAAAATAAAGATAAATTTAACCGCGCCAGTTAACTTAAGTCTATAAATAAATGGCTGTTCTATCAATTCAACAAATGAATAATAGGAACAAGACATGCAAGCATGCTTCACAAACTTAAATAACCGACATAATTTTCAGAGAGAAAATAATCTAAAAACGCATAACGAACGCCACAACTATTTTCCATTATCAGGTAAATGGCTAACCTGAACATTTACAAGTAAATGTCAGGACCAAACATATACACGTACATGCCCTTCAAATGTAGATAATTGACATAATTTTCAGCAAACGCATGCAAAAATATTTTTGGTTTTTCTCTATACATACTTTAAAAACACAGTATTTTTATCTTTTTCAATTTTCTTATAAACAAAATAAACTTCACAGTCTTTTTGGATATTCGGATTTTTCTGTACAAACTGAAAAATACATTCCTTTTGGATTTTCAAATTTTAAAATGTTTTTGGTTTTTCAAAATATTTTAAAGGAAAACATTAAAGAAAATAAATCACAATACTTTTGATTTTTCTGGATTTTCTAATGTTTCTGGATTAAGAATTTTTTAATGTTTTTAGGTTTTATCTATACAAACGAAAAACACAATCTTTTTGTATTTTCTAGATTGACACCCCCTAAAACCAAAATAAATTTTTAAAAAAATGACATAAAATAAAGATAGTCATCTTTGTTTAAGGATATCAGCGAGGGTCTTCAATCCGTTTAAACCAAGAAAAAAATGAAAACGCGTTTTGTCAAAAGCTTTGGTAAACATATCGGCTTTTTGAAAGTCAGTATGTACTTTCTCAATGTCAATCAATTTCTTCTCAAAGCAATCCCGTATAAAGTGATATCGAATTTCGATATGTTTTGATTTTAAATGTTGTACAAGATTCTTTGTGATAGAAATTGCCGCAGAATTATTAATCAAAATAGGAGTAGTAAGAAACTTCAAACCGTAGTCGCGGAGATGTTGAATCCACAAAACCTGGGAACAGCAACTCGAGGCTGCAACATACTCAGCTTCGGCGGTTGAAGTGGAGACTGTTGTCTGCTTCTTACACTGCCAGGAAACAAGCCGGTTTCCTAAAAATTGACATCCTGCAGTCGTTTATTTGAAGTTGATCTTGCAACCTCCATTGTCCGAGTCTGAATAAGCAGTAAGATCAAAAGTATCATTCTTGGGGTACCACAACCCGATGTGGATTTCCCCTCAAATACTGAAGAATTCTCTTAATCGCGGCTAGATGAGTCACTCGTGGACTTGCTTGGAACCTAGCACAAAGACAAACAGCAAACAAAATGTCAGGGTGAGAAGCCGTTAGATACATTAAAGAACCGATCATGGCACGATAGAGGGTAGGATCAACGGTATCCTCCAATTCATCCGGTGATAAATTGTGACCCACGGGTAGAGGAGTAGAAGGGATTTTTCTGGCAGATATCTTGAATCGGCTCAAGACGTCGTTCACATACTTAGTCTGGTGAATAAAGATTCCGTTATTAGACTGGTGAACCTGCAACCCTAAAAAGAAATTCATCTCTCCCATCGAACTCATCTCGAACTTTGTTTGCATGGACTTCTCGAACTCCTTACACAACGTGTCGTTTGTTGACCCAAAGATAATGTCGTCGACATAAATATGAACTAGGAGAAGATCGTCACCAACAGTTTTATGAAATAAAGTGCAGTCGACAGTTCCTCGTTTGAAGCCATTATCAGTCAGATGGTCGGCAAGCGTGCCATACCAAGCTCTCGGGCTTGATGTAGACCATACAGGGCCTTGTTTAATTGGTAAACTCGGTCCGGATAATCAGGATCTTCAAAACCAGGAGGCTGTAAAACAAACACTTCCTCGTGTAGTTCACCATTGAGAAAAGCACTTTTAACACCATTTGATAGACCTTGATATTCTTATATGCTGCCAATGCCAGGAAGATTCGAATCGACTCTAATCTTGAAACTGGAGCATATACCTCTGTGTAATCAATACCCTCTTGTTGATGAAAACCTTGCACCACTAGACGTGCTTTGTTTCTGACAATCACCCCTCGATCGTATTTCTTGCACTTAAATACCCACTTAGGCGGAATCGCTTTCTTGACTCTAGCAGGCTTGTCTATTAAATCCCAAACGCTCAAACGTGCTAATTGCTGTAATTCTTCTTGCATAGCTTCTACACAAGACGGATCTTCAAGTGCCATACGAGCCGTCGTAACTTGATATAGAAAGCAAGTGAATTTTGCAAGATTTACAATTCCCGATGAATGTAAATCGGTATAAGCACATAATACGTTATTATCACTCGACGAAGCAACTTGATGATGTGTACGAACGCCTACATCAAGTTCTCCAATGATGTTTCCCTGTGGATGATATCCATGAATCCGAAGAATGGGATTCTCAGGAACAACAACATTATCAAATAAATTAGTGTAATGTTCACCAAGTTCAGGAGATGAAACATTATCACTGTCAAGGTCAATAACTTGATCATCAGCTTGATCATCATCAGAAGAAGAAGACAAATTATCAGCAGTAACTGGAGAAGCAACATGTGGTTCTTCAATTGGATCATCAGGTTGAACTTCAACATCATTAGAACTTGAAAACCTTGGAATTGCCAAATGATCTTCAAAGTATGCTCGAACCAGGTCTTCATCTATGTGTTCAGTTGAAGGAGTAAATAAATTAAATAAACTATCGTGGTCAAACATCCAATCAGGACCTTTCCCTTGAGGAGGAGTTGTGTACTTTTGACAGTCCACATGGTACCACTCTTCAATGCAACCAGATGTAAAGTTGAATACCCTTTTCTTTGGAGATGCATATCCCAAGAAATACCCTTCGATAGCTTTTTCTTCAAATTTACCCGCATCCTTCTTTAACATCGTACACGGACATCCAAAAGGTTCCATTTACTTTAAGTTAGGTTTTCGATTATTCAATAACTCATAACTTGTCTTTTTAAGTCTTTTAACTGTTAGAGCCCGATTAAGAGTATAACAAGCTCTATTCACCGCCTCATTCCAGAATTGGATGGGAAGCTTAGAATCAGCGAGCATTGTACGTGCAGCCTCAATCAAGGTTCGATTATTTCGTTCAACAACACCATTTTGTTGAGGTACATAAGGTGCACTGTATTCCCGATGTATTCCTTTTTGAATACAAAAGAAATCTAACACAGTGTTTTTGAATTCAGTACCATTATCACTTCGGATTCTCCTCACCTTTTGTTTGTAAAGTGATTCAATCTTGGTGATAAGGTTTTGTACTAAAACCGGTGTTTGATCTTTCGAGCTCATAAATAACACCCATGAGTATCTTGAATAATCATCAGTCACCACAAGACAATACCAATCCCCAGAAATACTCGCACGATTCACAGGACCAAAAAAATCCATATGAAGTCGTTCAAGAGGAGTATTAATGGAATTCAATAATTTTGAGGGATGTGTCTTCTTCTTCTGCTTGCCCTTTTTGCATGCAACGCAGTGATCGGATAATTTAAAATTCTTCAATGAGACACCTTCCACTAAATCATTAGCCATCAAATAATTCATCTTTCTAACATGTATATGACCCATTCTACGATGCCATAGAATCGAGTCTTTCTCGGTTGCTTTCGAGACAAAACATGTTTCGATCGATGTGGATACCTTAGAGCTCATGTTTAAGACATAAATATCATTCAATCGTGGTGATCGCATAACAACCATGTCCTCGGGAATAACATAACCCGGTTTCAAAATAAGACATTCTTTGTCAGTAAATATCGTTGTGTACTTTTTATCACAAATCTGCGATACACTTAATAAGTTATGATCCACTTTATCACAATAATTTACTGTGACAATCGTCAATTTCAGGTTAACTCCGTTAACTCAACTCCGTCAATTCAAACTTAAAGATCACTGAATCTATAACGCACACCTCATTACATTTAAACTAGGGTTTAAATGACGCTTAACACTTACTACATGTGTAGTCTTTCGGGAATTGCACCGAAACGCAAACGAGTTGACGCAAACGATTGGTGAATAAACGAAAAACGTCAAAACAATAATTATGTGATAATTATGTGTTAGACTTATCTGTTATGTGATAACATCGTTATAAACGTTAACTCAATGTGCTAGAACTAGTTAATGAAGCTAGAAAAATAACATTTGGAAGTTGAGGGACTAAAGTGTAACACGTTATTATAAATAATAACATAAACCTAAAACCCTAACACTCTTTCTCTCCCTCCCAAACCCGACGGCAGCTCTAGACCCCCCCTCCCTTGCGATCGGCCCTCATACACACACATACAAGCAATCTTTCAAGCTTTTGATTGAAGATTAAGGTGCTAGGAAGGTATAAACGACTATCCTTTGCATCCTTTATACTTAATTTCGATTTTTAATGGGTTAATTAAAAACCCTAGTGCCGATTTTTGTATATAAGTTGTGTTCATATGTTTTGTTTGATTTGATGATGTATTGATGATGATTTGATAACTAGTATTGATATTATTACATGTTAATTGTTGTGTCTTTGAGTTTGAGATCAAATAAAACCCTAACCATGTATGTATGGTGTAATTGATATGCATGGATAGTAGTTATGGTGTCTAGGGTGTTATATGAACGAATTATGGTCTATAAATGATTAATATGTTGAGTTTTGTTGCAAACAGTTTCTGGACAGATTGTGTTGTTGATGTTCAATTGACTGTAACGGGGTGTAAATGTGAAAATTGGTTGAGATTATTGATACTACAGTAAACTAGGTTGAGTCTAGTTTCTAAAGAATATAAATTTGCAATTTTTGGACGTGTATAAGTTAATCTTTATGATTTTACAAAAAACGTTGTGCAAAGCTGAGTTGTTAGACCTGCTGTTAGGTTGTTTTGTAAATACTATATCTCATGAACTACGAGACCAATTGAGTTGGTTCTACTTCTGGAAGTTGACTTGTTGAGTTAGGAACCTAACCCAAGTGGTCTTGCATTTGTTGGATTTTTCATTTAACGGGAATTGCAAATAACTTTCTGTTGCGCATAAATTTGACTGTTATGAGTTTGCTGTGGTAAATTGATCTTTGTGAGAAATATGTATGGACTAAAAATACAACAAAATATTTTCTGGAAACCTAACACATACATGCTTTTGTGATGATTTTTGGTAAATTAATTGTGATGCTATGATCAGTGGGATAGACTAGTTTTTCAAGTAAAATTCTGTCGTTAAAAAACTAGTTGCTGAATTTTGTGAAAGTTGCATGAAACATGATAATTACTAACTAATTGTCGTATTTTGACCAAAATACCCTTGCGGGGAATAATTGCTAATTAATTGTTATGTGTTGACCAAATTTCCCTTACGGGAAGTAATTGCTAGTGACATACATTATGAATACATGACACGTGGATAATTGCTCACACATGTAACGTATCACAAATACACTTGTAAAAGTCACACACGATTCACAAACGAAACACGAAACATGTTGTGTGCATAGGTATTATGTGCCGAGTCTAGAGACTCGATAATAGTTCCGACACTTAGAAAATCTCCTTGTTGTTTTAGAACGCTAGAGAGAGTTTTCTGTGACGCGCATCACTTGGTGATTTAATTTGGGAATTTCTTCGCAAACAGTGAGTTCACTTACCCCTTTAAACTGTTTTCAAATGCTTTTCACTTGAGGAGATAACATAATCCAAAAACGCATTTAAGATTTTGTTAATATAGATTATATATCACTTGTAAAGACTAAGTGGCAAACGCAATAACTAAAGTCCTTCATTCACATCGAACCGTTTAATATTGGATAATAGCGAGTCATTGTTGAGTAGTACTACTAGGTTTGACAAACCCCACCCAACGCTAAACTCGACTGGAGGTCGAGTGGGTGTAATCTTGGCTAAACATATACCATGGTCGGGATAGACCTGGTGGCAAGGCAAATGATAAACAGTCAGCTTCGGTGTCGAACACTTAGTAATACTTGTTTTATAGGCTAGCTACCTATAGATATATAATTGACATAACACTATCTGGTAACGCAAAACGCTGAACGCAAAACGCTGAACGCAAACGCTAAATGCTTTATTTTATATAAACTTGTGAACTCACCAACCCCGTGTTGACACTTTTAGTATGTTATTCTCAGGTAGCCGAGGCGGGCGCGCGGTATAGGATCATGCATTGCTTGAAAATGCCTTTATTATGCAAACTATTTTAAAACTGTTATCATTGGGCTTAAGTCGTCCTGCGTGACGCAACTTTTATCTTTTGGTTTTTACGCTTCCGCATTTAATTACTCGTAAACGTTTACATGGTTTGAAAACTTTGTTTTATGGTTTGATTATAATTAATGGATCCGATCCTGTTAGTTCACACTCTCTGACGGTAAAACTCCGTTAGTGGATTTTGAGGGTGTGACATTTACTTTCTCAAAGGTAATATGACCATTTGTAACTTCACCCTCTTGTGTGATCATGCCCCCAGAATTCCCAGCAAATTCCACATAACCCCCTTGAATATTTCTCACGTTGGTTAATAGGTCGAGATTCCCAGTGATATGACGAGAACATCCACTATCCATTATCCAGTTTTCACCAGACACAGTCTTGGATGTACCCTACACACAAAATAAAGATGATTAGTTCAAAAAGGCAGCCCAGGCCTCAGTCTTGGGCACCTTTTGGTTTTCTCTTTGATCATTAATTTTAACAGACTTCAACTGTTGTTCAGCCACTTGTGAATAAGTTACTGGCTTCCTAGACTTTCGTCTTAAGTAAGCTGCTTGAACAATGTTTGAATTCTCATTCTTGCATAAAGGTGCAGTTGGAATAAACTTGGGTTTCACTTGACCATGAGTCTCATTAACATGAATCACCTTTCGAGGATTCACATTAGAGAACATAATATGAGTGTCATCAGCATACGAGACAAGTCGTTTCAGAATCTCTTTCACCAAATGAACCGGCTTAGAATGGTCCTTGATAAAAGGATGAAGATTCTGATAGCTCTTCTGACTACAATTCCTCACAACATGACCATGTTGACCGCAAAGAAAACAGCTTCGCGTGTCTACACGATGATGTTGAGAGGTAGTTGGAACGAATGACGCAGAAGTTTGATGATGACTCACATTTTTGGTCATGCTCTTAGCAAACTCATCAGATAATTCAGACTTCTTTTTCAAGTAGAAATCTAAATTAGAACAGTTCGAGAAACTTTTCAATGTATCTGTCCCAGTTGACTTCACAAATTGAATTTTATTAGCATGTTTTAAACTTGCTTTGCTTTAGTCAATGGGTCAGATGGAACTGATTTGTTCACTTGAGCATATCGACGTTCAAGATCTTGAAGCTGTGAAGTTTCATTGATAAAGACACTCTCAATAAGTTCAGGTTTAATAATACTTATTGGAATATCTTTTTCTGTGAACATCGTGTCTATCCCTTTTAATTTAAAAACTCTAACCGATGAAGGCTTAGATCTAGGAGGGTTAATAAATCACATTAAGTCCTCATCAGAAATCTTTGGTTTATCTGACTTATTTGCCTTTACTGGTTTAGTTTTCACCGGTTCTTCCTTTTTCATTTGAGATTTGAATGAACCATACACAGCTTCCTCAAATTCTTGAGGTTCGCAAAGAATATGATTAGAACTAGGGATGTTCTTATTCTTGTGTATTATCTCGGGTTCAAAAACATCCTCGATAATTACTTTGTCAGCATTCTCAACAAAGACTTTGTTGCTTTGAACATGAGGTTTTTGATGAACAACTTGGGGCTTAACAGTTTCTTTTTTAACTGGTTTAGATTTTTCAGAAATCATAGATTCTTTTTCAATCAAATCCTCTTCTTTTCTAGCAAAAGGATTAATTTTGTAATTATTGTGAAAAGGTGGCGGAATTTCAACAAAACCGATTCCTTTCTTTGAATCCTTTTGTTTACCAGATACTTCGAAAATTTCATTCAACAGAAAAGATGAATTTCTAAACTTTCCCAGTTTGTTCTTCAACTCAAGAACCTTATTCTCAAGTTCAGTTATCTTTGAACGATGTTTCATAATTTCTTGAAACTTTTGATCATTAATCGTCATTTTTACAGATAACTCGGCTTTGAGATCGTGGTTACTTGTCGACAATGCTTCAATCTTTTCTCGAGATCTCATTTAAGATTCAAGAGATTATCGATAAGTATCCTTCAGATAAGCAATTTCTCTTACAAGATTATCATTTTGATTTTTCAAAGCTTCAAACATAGGTTTGTTAGATTCACAATCAACACATGATACTTTAACAGATGAAGTAGCAGAGATAGAATGACTAACCTCATTGATCTTGGCCATACAAGCAAATATTGTTGGAGGCTTGTCACAAGAATCGTCAGAATCAGATCAAGAATCATTATCAGAAGATATCTCACTTCCACTAGCATCTTGACAATCCTTATGTAAACCAAACATAGCCAAATTTGCTTGAGCATCATTACATAGTAACCGTTGTGACCAATCATTTCCATCTGCCAACATTGCTTGTGTTGTAGAAGAAGATGGTTTCTTTTCAGCATCACTACCTCGTGTTGTAGAAGAATTTTGATGTTGACCACGAGAACCAGTGTATTCTTTCTTTGGTTTATCACATTCCTTTGTAAAATGCCCAAATTCTTGACAATTATAGCATTTTACTTTTAACTTGTCAAAACCCAATTTCTTGTTTAAAGCCGAAAGATCTTTTCCAGTTCTTTGCATGAATCTTTTAACTTTACGAACGATCATAGCCATGTTCCACATTAAATCCATGATTTACAAATCATCTGGATCTATCTGATCATAGTCCTCATCAGTTAAATCACTTGTGGCAGTCTTACTACTTACCAAGTTTTCATATGAAGACATGAAAGCTGTCAGAAAAGCAAAGTTTTGCTCAGCTTCCTTCATATTAACACTAGGTGGTGAAGCAAATGGATTAGTAGTGGTTAAACTTCCAGAACCACCAGAATTACCAGCAGAGTAAAAACATACTTTTGGATCATTAAACATAGTTGATTCTTTTGCACTTGCAGCTTGAGTAAGAAAAGCATTTATTGGAGAGATCGTTGAACTAAGAGGAATACTTCCACCATAGAAAGCTGGATCTTGACTTTCCTTGGAGGATTTTTGACACTTAAGATCGTATTCTCTAGCTTCAATCTTTTGTAAAAATTCAAGTGCAGTCAAGTCTTCATTCAAGAAATAGTCATTCTCTTTCAAAACCATTAGAAATGTCGAGTAAGAACTTGGAAGCACATTCTTAATAGTGTCAATTTTATCAGTCTCAGAAATTTCCAATTTCATCTTGTCCATTTCAGCAATTAAATGATTAAATCGTGTAATCATCTCTTCAACTGTTTCTCCCTTCAATAGATTAAAGTTTCGAAACTGAAACTTGAGCATCACTTTCTTACTCTCAGCTGTGTTTCCCATACTTCTCATACGAAGATGTTGGAATAGAGTAGCACATCTCTTTATGTTACCCACTTGATGAAAGATATTTTCAGGTAAAGCCATAGTAAGAGTGGAATAAGCTTTTATCTCGATTTCTAAAGCTTTCTTCTATTCTTGTGAATATTGAGAAACAGCTTTAGGAATAAACCCAATAGTATCATCACCAATCAATGGTTCCTTATAAACCTCATCAAGACAATAAGAGCAATCAGGGTGAACAGATCCCAAATGAGCACGAAACCGAGGTTCCCACTTGGCAAATCTTGGATATTTGTCACTAAACTTCATCAATCTTGGATATTTCGAATGTGAACCTATCTCGGTATCAAGTTGCAACATTTGTTGCATCAACATGTTTTGAGAAGCCACTGCATACATACCGGCCATTGTTGACAAGTTTCAAAAGTTAAGGGTGTAGCGAATCAACCAACGAATAAGATTAACGAACTATAAACAGTTGTAGCGAACTATGAACAGTAGATTAACGAATCAAACCTTAACGAATTAAGATTGATTTGATAGCGAATCAGGATTGAGTTTATCGAATCAAATTAGCGAATCAGAAAGTCAAACAGAAAGTCAAACTAACGAATTGTGTAAGGCCCCGTTACCGGTAACCCTACTTTCGTGTTGGATTTACTCATAAACACAGTTCTAAATATCAGAGTTAATTAAAACATTTACGCGGAATATAAAACTTTCATAAAACATTACAATATTTCATAACTTGTCTCAAAACGTCCTTTGTCTTTCACATTAAAACATTAAAATTAAAACATCGTAAGTCTTCAGATGCCAGGCTCTTATTCTTCTGCCATGTGTCCCCGCTCAAGCCAGCTGTCTCATCCTACTCACCTGCGTGCATACTAAAAGTCAGCTACGCTGAGTGAGTTCTAGTTAATCACATAATCATACAATACATTCTTTACACTTCATACTTAACCTCTTAACTTTCTTTCATACACACTCAAGTGCTTTTACTTTCATTTTTACCTTCATACTTTCTTTACATACATAATCATACGTTTTAAAGAGCCTTTCGCCCTATAACCTCACAGATATTATAAGGGTCTGGTCCCTAGTTTTCGAATATTAGAAGGGTTCGATTCCCTAACATCACAGATATTATAAGGGTCTGGTCCCTACCATCACAGATATTATAAGGGTCTGGTCCCTAGTTTCGAATATTAGAAGGGTTCGATTCCCTAACATCACAGATATTATAAGGGTCTGGTCCCAAACATCACAGATATTATAAGGGTCTGGTCCCTAGTTTTCGAATATTAGTAGGGTTCGATTCCCTCTTCGTTCCATACATTATACCCCGAGTATTTTTAGGGCTCAGTACCCTTTTCGTAACCATACAACCATACATCATACCTCGAGTATTATTAGGGCTCGGTACCCTTTTCGTAACCATACAACCATACATCATACCTCGAGTATTATTAGGGCTCGGTACCCCTTTTCGTAACCATACGACCATACA
Source organism: Bidens hawaiensis (assembly GCF_021521415.1). Classification (NCBI taxonomy): domain Eukaryota; kingdom Viridiplantae; phylum Streptophyta; class Magnoliopsida; order Asterales; family Asteraceae; genus Bidens; species Bidens hawaiensis. The sequence continues at coordinate 263,459 of NW_027493442.1, read as the reverse complement.
TCATTATTTCCTTCTTTTATTATCTCTATCACATTCATACGCATAAGCATTCATATTATACTTACCTTATACATAGCATTACAACCTGACAGTACGTGCAATATCCGAAGATCGTTCACGTACCATCAAGCAATCATTCTTACATAACACATATATCACATAGGGAATACACTTATCACTTAGGATAAATGTATTAACAACACATCCAGTATGCACACAGCCCCGAAAACATAACAAGGAATGGGGCTAGAAACTCACCTGAACACGGTTACGTTCACCGTTAATCGTAATTCCTTTCTTCAGTTGTGCACGGCTGACTGTATAACAAGTATACGTATCAATTAACTATCACTTCTCATAATGTATGTCTATCTTTATATGACCCACAACGAACGGGGGTCCGGGGGCAGCGCCCCTGGCAGCGGGGTCTAGGGGCGGCAGCCCCTAGCAGGGTCCAAGGGGCAGAGCCCCTGGCTGGGGTCGAGCTGGCTTTAGGCGAACTTCCTAATCGAACTTGGCTTTAGGCGAAGTTAAACCTTAGGCGAACTTAGCTTTAGGCGAAGTTAAACCTTAGGCGAACTTAGCTTTAGGCGAAGTTGTCATCAGGCGAACTTGGCTTTAGGCGAAGTTGTCATCAGGCGAACTTAGCTTGCAGGCGAAGTTCATCAGGCGAACTTAGCTTGCAGGCGAAGTTCATCGCTTTGAAGGCGAAGTTGCCCAGATGCAGGCGAAGTTGCCCAGACAGCCGCTGTTCGGTTTCTTTCCAGCATTTTGAGCGATTTTAACACCCTTGCTATGGTTCAATATCATCCACTACGCTTCCCGACCATTTTCGGTCGCTTATACACTAAAAAAGCTTGGATCTTTAAACTTCAAAGATCAAGAATCATACCTTTTTGGGCTTGTTTGGATCTCGTTTACTTGCTAGTACACTAATCGCTCTCTCTCGGACCTGCCCGACTCTTCCCTTGGCTCGGCCGGCCGGCGGCGGTATGCGTGTGGTGTGTGTGTGTGTTTTGGGGTGTTAGGGAGTTTGGTGAAAATGAAGATATTTTGGGATTTTGGGGGTATTTATATCCCTGAAATCCCATTCTCATTTAACCCATCTCAATTAATCCACGTCCAAGACCCGCTCCCTACCCGATATTAATTAATTACGCGAAATCACTAAACATAACTTCATTTATTCATCATTAAAATTTTTAGGATGTTACAAATTGACTAACGAATTAGCTAGCGAATTGATAAGAGAACCTTAACGAATTAGAAAATATTCAGTAGCGAATCACTAAGAAAATCTTAGCGAAATAGATAACGAACCAGCTACAGTTGATTAGCGAATCAACTATAACGAATCAGGTTGTTACAACGGCTTGTAACAAACTCTGATGCCTTATGCCACGTGGCAAAGGTTGTTATAACACAAATCCCAAAGTCGACGCGTGTCACACGAATCAGTTAACCCAAATAACGAATTGGATAACACGAATCGACTATTGATGCGAACTGGCTAGCGAATCACTTGAAGCTTATAACGAATCAACTAACTTAGATAACGAATCGAAGTGAATAATATAACGAATCATCAGAAAAATGATAGCGAATCATATTCATCTTCAAATATTCAAATCTTCAAAGAAGATTTCCAGAAATCTGGAAATGATGAATACCAACACCCAGAAACCCAGAAGTTTCAGATCCATAATACACACTCAATTCTTAACCAAAATCCACAAATTACCTACCAAAACACTCATAACACAATCATGAATCCAATACACCAAATCTCGTAACCGATTATCTCCAATTTCAAGCTCAATTATCCCAAACCATCGACCCTGTTTCTGCCACAAACCCAAACAATACCGAATCACCTCGAAATCAAACCAAGCCTCAATTCCAATTCACAAAACCTTACTAATACTCATATCAACTCAAATTCAATCCAACTCGTCTATAATTCACTCAATTAACCTTTAAATTTATCCAAATTCAACCAAAACATAACACTAACAACCAATACTCTTAATAACCAACAAATCAAGTGTAATTTGAGCCCCGAAAGCTCTGATACCACTTGTTGGAGCCCCGATGTATCAATCCAGTAACAATAACAATAACATATCTCAGATATGAGTATAACAGATTAATACCTTAAGATAGATCTAGCTCATAATTACGTATGATTAAGTTTTATATATGTATATATGTGTATTATCAGTATATATTAGTAGTATAAGATTAAAGTGAAGATTGAGAGAGAGAGTAATTGGACAGCACTTCGTTAATTATCTCAAAACTTTTCTTAAAACGTGAACAAGGGTTCACTATATATAGAAGATAGGTCTGGTTTGCTAACATTTCCTAGCGAACCAGACACTACTTCGTTACATACATAAATAACAAAATAAACTAACGAATCATCTCCTGATTCATTATCCCCTAACGAATCAGGAGAGAATAACCTTGAGTCTTAGTTCGCTAACATCCCCTATTGAACTAGACATTACATTAGAGAACTAGAGAATAACTTAAATAATTATTACATTAAACATAAAACAAATACGTTAACGATAATTACAAAGACTCAAGACGCAAAACCGTGCACTAACAGTTTGACTCGTTTGAAAACAAGTTAATAAAAGTTTGGGGGCGTATTCACCTTATCTCTTTGGTATCGGCTTCACTCAGCGTCCGAGGGTCTTTCCCTTGCTATCTCGCACCTATAGTACAAGTATAACTATTTGTTAGTCAGATATACAATCCGGCTTAAGACCTTTAGTATTATTTTATATCTCTACCTCGATGAACCTTTAGTTCATATATATCTTTTACTTAAAAACCTTTAGTTTAAAAGTAAATTATAAACCTTTAGTTTATATAAAAACCCGACGTTTCTTCTTCTCCAAGAAACGTATTCTTTTCATTTATTATTTAAGAATACTCATTATTACTTAAATAATACTTTCATAAAAAAGAATATACATATATACTTACACACATATATATACATTTACAATTCATTCTTTTATTCTTTTCTTTGTTATGTTTATATCTCTTTTATCGAGGTATCGAGTATAACCTCGACTTAAGGCTTAAGCCTTTAATATAATATTAAATTATATTCATTTAGTCGTTACGCCTAACCTTGGTGTTTTGAAACCTTAGAACTTGAGCAACACACCAACGCTACTTCACTTTCTCGATCAACTTGGGCACGCCAACGACAACACCAATCTTCGAGAACTGATGACACGCCTTTCGAGAACAAACACTTTCCTTGTTCGTATGTGGGTGGAGGGTGGCACGCACTTCAAGGTAACGCAGACAAGGAAATCGAGGATCGGGACATGGAAATCGAGGTATTATGGCACGTTTATCGAGGTGGATCGAGTATGTGATTATGGTATTGTAGAGAGATGTTAGAGAGAGAAAGATAATAAGATTTTGGTGTGAGAAATATGAACACCCGAGGCTGCTATTTAAAGACCAAATTTTGGACCCCATCGCGGTACGCGATGAGCTCCTTGACACCCGTCGCGTAGCTCGACGTAGGTCCGGCCAGTCACCACGTAGGTCTGCCACGTGTCGCCACGTGGCAGACGGTGTGCCAGGTGTTGACACGTGTCGAACGATGTGCCACGTGTCGGGACACGTGGCAGACGGTGTGCTACGTGTGGACACGTTGTGAAAATGTGTCAGACGTGTCAGGCCACGTCATCGCGGTACGCGATGACGTAGGCTCAACAGCTATCGTGTATCGCTGTTGACCTCTTCCAGAAGCTTTGACCAAGCCCCATCGCGACACGCGATGGGCTTGTCTTTTAACCTGTCCCGTAGCACGATAGGACAAGAGATCAGAATTTTTATTTTTAACCCTCGGGTTTGGAATTTGGCCATTTTAGTCCTCTGACTTTGGAAAGTTTATATTTTGAACTTCGAAATTTTCACGATGTTATATTAAGTGAAGATGCACGAGCTGACAAATGTTAAATAGCAATATGTATGAGATAATTCGAACCAGTGAGACTGATTTCACAAGTGTGTGAACTTGGTTATGTGTTAATGTTTAAAAATCGGTGCATGTGCGTGTTGTATCCTAACATACGCGCTTGTGTACATACGAAACCTACACACACACCAACATAAAAAAGTGGTGCCTACATAACAAGCCGCGTGCGCATGTGTATGTTCATAGTACAATGAGATGTCATAACACACAAGTAAGGCCAATAGTATTTATGCAGATGTTTGACAGAGTTATCTGTGCACGTTTGTGAACACGTGTGTTCGTATGTGCGTAAAAGCCGTTGTAGGGTATGTTATGTAAGAGCAGGCATTGGCGCCAATCGCTAAAGTGGTTGTATGTACAGGCAGAGTTGAATATACATTTCGACATACATGGGTAAATCTGTTTATAAGAGCAGACGTGAAGTTTTAAAGCAGTTGTTCATCAGTTATAGACCAGTAGATATACGGGTAAACGTATAAAATTGCGATAGGGAAGTATGTAGTCATTGTTAAACACATTGATCTTTGGTTCTTTCATTCAAGGTGAACAACAGGTGTTACTGAGGCAGTGGGTTTCGAGACACAGGAGTATAATAGTTAACAATAATTAGCCAATGGCTACGTGCATAACTAATCAAACAAAGGGTCCACAAAGGCATATAAAACATATGAAAGTGTAGTGAAAACGATTGTTTAATATAAAAATAAAGCTATTCTAGGAGAATAGGCGAATACTCTGGTTTCTCAAATATAAATGGAAAAGAGAAAAAAAAACAAAAAACAGACTTTTAGTCTTCATAACTCGAGTCGGTATCGTTGCTGTCATCAGATTCTTCAGATGAGTCCGTTTCAAATGTGTAAACGGGCTCGTCGCTTTCCACATATTCCATACCTTGTTGGTCCATCTTTGCTACTTTATCTTTTCTCGCCTGGATCATGTATTTTCGCCGTTGCTCACGCTCCTTTCGCGTGCGTTCTTTTTCGAGCATAACTTTGTTATGGTTACGTGAGTCGTGACCACGAACATGTTTGTCACATTTTTTGCAAAACCTTTTTGGTTTCTTGCTTTTATTTTTGGCCATCTCCCCTGGACCTTTCTTGTGCTTGCGAGACCCGGAACCCTTCCCTAATCCTTGTATGTGGAAGTATGGTGACCTTTTCGGGTATCTTGTAACCAATCAAATCTTGGATTATGGCAGACTTGCTGTTGTATGAAGGTTCGCAAGGAATTTTCTCCCAAATTTTATTCTTCATCTGCTGCATTTGGTCAACCAAGGACTGAAGAAGTTCTGTGTTACCTCATGCACGGTCCGCGGACTGATTGGTCAAAGTCAAAAACTGTTCCCTCAGTTTAGACCTATCGTCTAGAGGAACCCCGTATCTGGATTCAATCTTGAAAAGTGACAATGGTAGGACGTCACTCCTCCACCGTGTTGGGATTTATTTTTCAGGGATTTCATCTATTAGCTCTATTTGGAAGACTTTAAAAACATGTCTACATAGGTAGCCAATGCGTGTGAAGCTCTTACAGGAACACGAAAAAGTGTTGTCATTGAGATTGTGAGTCACCTGCATAATAAGTTAAAAAAGGGTTAGATGTTAATGACATGAAATTATTTAAACTATAAGTTTAATCTGTGGTGATACGTGATGAAACATGAACCTTGAATTCACCAACAAAACCATTTCGTTTGTCCTTGTGGTTGATAAAGTGAATGTTCAGTCCGTCTTCTGACCAAGACGAGTACGTGCACAATGATACAGTCCCCTTGTAATCTTTTTCTGAACCTCTTTAAAAATCGTTATAGTGTAGACATATGATGTGTGGCGCTCGATTGGCAAAGGGGTCTCCAACGGCAGTGTCTTTGTTGTCGTATCATTTTGAAATTGGCGTTGCACGTGTCGTTGAGCATTCAATGCCATTTCAAAACAGTTCATGAATTGAAAAAGATTGTTGTCTAGGCTAGAATATACTTTGAACTGTGAATTGGAACTCTCACACCGGGAGGTAGTCTTCATTAGGCAACACATTGGAAGCTCTCTAAAGTAAGCCGGGACCTAACTTTCTCTAATAGCAAACATGTCTTTTAACCATTTGTTCTCGCTTAAGTTGAATTCGTCAATCAAATCATGCCATCTAGATTCAAAGGTCTTTGGCTTGATGAACACATTCCAAACCAACTTATTAACGCGACACCTGATTTCTTCATTAACCTGAATCTCTCCCTTCAGCTTAAACAAAAAAAAACACAAGTAAAAAATATGTTTGAAAGTGTTACACACGAAAAAAAAAAGTAGAATTAAAACCAGATTCATACCTTAACAGGTATTTTATTTGTAACATGCCACATGCACAGTCTATGTGTGGATTCGGTCAATACACTTGAAACGGCTTGTTTCATAGCCGCATCCTGATCAGTCAAGACCAACCTGGGCTGCTTGCCATGAGCTGTTATGAACGCATTTAGTAACCACTGGTAAGAGTCAATCGTCTCATTATGTATTAAGCCAGCACCAAAGGTAACACATTTCTTGTGGCAATCCACGCCCGTGAAAGGGAAAAAATCATATTATACCTGTACACAAATGTAAGGGATATGAAAAATTAATGAAGCGTGTTGCAGGAAAAGATAATCGCACGATCGTTACCTGTTTGTTCCGTACATAGCATCGAAATCTAACACTTCACCAAACATAGTGTAGTTTCATCTAGATATGTTGTCATACCAGAATATTGACCTTAGATGACAGTCAACAGTTTTGTATTGGAAAAAAAATCCTCCAAATGATTCATGTTGTCGGCAAACCTATCAACAATCATTTGAGCATCCGCATCAGCTACACAAGACCTAACATTGCGACATGGTTCTTAAAGTCAGACTTTGTTCCTGTGACCAAGTGTTGGCCGCCCTTCAGGGATGATTGCACACGGTGAGCAACGGTTGGACCGAAACCGGCAGTTTGAAGACTTTGAATTAGTTTCTTGTTTGTAAACTGTAGCTGTCTTCGTTCTCGGGTTAGGTCCATATTATAATCACTGACAAGGCCATGATTGTGAGCCTCTATGAAATTATATATCTCGAACCCAACTGATGTTGATGGAACTTTAAGTCTAATACATGCAGTGCAACCGGTGACCTTTATATTCATGTGGCGTCGCTTGGTAGATGACGATGAGGTGTCCATGGTATCGACATCTTTGAAACGTGGGCTACCGGATTTGCTACATACCATATACCTATGGGAGATGGCACCTTTTGTCCGTGTTGAGGTTGAGATCCTAACGTCAAAACCAGTTTTTGATGAGTAAGCCTTGTACATAACTACAACATCATCCCATGTTTTAAAATGTAACCCGATTGAAGGTTTTTCATCTAATGGAACATTTGGAATCCAATATTTTGTCCCATCAGATGCATATGTGTAGTTTGGTTGGTCATTTTCTGCATGTAATACTAAATGAATAAGTCAAACAATATACTATAATTGGATAATAATAAGAAATGATAATGAAAGTAAGTGTAAGTAATGAAAGTTGGCTAATTCTTACGTTCAAGGCTAACAACTTGTGAAACACTCAACTGACCGAGTAACGTCTCATTAGTTTCTGGGATAATGGTTTGAATCTCGGGAACATCATCGTTTCCTGGAAAAACGGTTTGAATATCGTTAAAATGACTAGATACTGTTAAAAATGAGTAAAACCTAGATCATTATACAGACAAAAATGACATTAAAAGATCATTAATGAAAAGGATGAATACTATCAATGAAAGAAGATGACTACTACTTAAAAAGCATTAAAAGAACAGCGTATTATTAGCATTTAAAAATTATCGGGCTAATTGCAACATTATATTTGTATAAAATACCTAGTGTTTGAAATTGTATACCATTATGACTAACATAATGTTTATAAAGATATGTAACTAGCAAAATAAAACGCATATAACAAGATAGTAGGCCACATACATACAAAAAAAAAAACTAGGCATTTGAGAAAATGTAGATACACACAGAGAGGAGTCCATACATACAACTGTATGAACATACATACACACAAAAAAAAACTATACATATTTGAGAAAATGTAGATACACACAGAGAGGAGTACATACATACAACTGTATGAACATACATACACACAAAAAAAACAATAAACATTTGAGAAAATGTACATACACACAGAGAGGAGTCCATACATACAACTATATGAACATACATACACACAAATTAATGAATCAAGCCAAAATATGCCCACGATATAAAAAATTAAGGAAACAAATATTGTTTTGTGTTTCATAGAAAATAAATTGATAAAGTGAGCAAAATATGGTTTCTAATACTTGGACTGTGCGATTAACGTGAATTTGTGTAGTTGATAAATTGAGAAAAATGTGGAACTTACTTTCGTATCGGTATGATGCTTGACTGAGGATTATGTGAAGATGAACCATTGTCCATTGCACCTAATAATTTGAGATCAAACGGATAAATTGAAAATATAAATTAACAAGAAAAAATAGCATGCTATTATTTACCTATGACCATTGAATCTACGATGAACAATGAAGAGATAAGGATGACAGGTTAAGGAAAATAAACAGTTTTTATAATAATAATGACCCATTTAAGGCTGGATATTCAGTTAAGCATGTAAAAGATAGTGATTTTGATCTTTCATAAAAACAAATATTCATATACATCTTGCAATACATCAAACATTGAACCAAATTAACACTAAAATTAAATAGAAAAAAACATTAAATGTTAAGTAATTATAAATCATAAGATCAAAACATCATTAGGTACCAGAAATATCATCCTATTAGTTTTGTTGAACCATAATAAATTAAGTTCCAATTCTCACTGATAATTTGAAAACATTGGAAAATCGAAATTAAATTGGTAAATCGAAACTGATGTAAAGATTAACAAGAAAAAAACCTGATGTTCCTGAACCGATAAAGATTTATGGCTGATTTAAGGAAGAATAATATTGGGCATAACATACGCCTGTTGAATATCACAAACGAATTGGACGTCATCTTCAACAATCAATTTGGACTCTATATGCGATGATGGTTATTGAAAGCCTAGTTATCTGGGATTGTGAAATCAAAAGTTGAAAGTGATGATCGATGAACACGAGGTATACGCAGGTTATTAAAACATACCAAATATAAAAATATATGATATGACCAGTTTACCCTTTAACATAAATTAAAAAAAAAACATTAAAGAAAATACATGATTGGTTAATATCACTTCTCGCTGTAAAAAAACTTCTGAATGAACCAATACCTATATATATATAGGGTTGATTTCTTTTGAGAACCACTTTGAGTTTTAAGAACTCGAAAGAACTCAACGTAACAAATTTTTTTTTTCGATTTTATTTTACACACATGTAATACGTAAGTGTAAGTAACGTAAAAAAATTACGGTATTTTTTTACACACCGAATCGACTTATTACACATGTGTAACTAACAGTTAAACTTATATAATCATCAAAAATACTTATTCTCTCTCCTGATTCATTTTTTAATCAAATTTATTCTCAGCCACATATTCCATACTCATTTAAATAAATGTGTGGTTCATATTGAGTTCTTAAAGTTCTTACAACTCATCATGGTTCTCAAAATAACCCTCCCCCTATATATATATATATATATATATATATATATATATATAAAGGATGGTTCAGGAGAGAAGTCGCTTTATTGCGAGAAATGTGAGAAAGCCATCTAGGCCATTGAATATGTCTAATCAATGGTAGATATTGATTGATAATGACAATCTTGTAATAAATAACGAATCATTTAGAAGCTTATTAATATAAAATGGGTAATTTAGTAATTTATGTGTCCATAAAGTGATTCGATTAATAGTAAACAGAATATTGAAAACGTTAATGAATAAAAAACTATAATTATAAAAGAAAAAAATAATAAGCTCTAAAACTTGAATGTCATTATTAGTTGCCATAATTAGAATTTGACATTATGACTGGTTTACCCTTTTAATATAACAAATAAAATAATAAAAAAAATCTGATTGGTTGGTTGGATTTCTTACACTTCTCACAATAGAATGAATTCTCTTGAACTTGAATATATATATATATATATATATATATATATATATATATATATACTATTTAATAAATAAAGTTTTCTAAATATCACATGCCATCACTATATTCATCCTTACAAAATTTTCCCTCCTCTCTCTCATATTAATTACATTTCTCTAATTATTATTTCATTTTATATTTTTAATAATTCCATCATAACTTAAAAGAATTGATACCATCATAAATATGATAATTTGTTAAATTTAAAATATATTGCATTAGTTATTAATATTAGATTTTTATAAGTAACCAATTAATACAAAACGGGTGGGTTTCTTAACTGATTAAAGTATTAAAGATCATTCATGTCAAAACAGTTTAAGATTAAAATGAGTTTTGGTCCATGAGTTGATTTAAAAAAATAGCCATTTACACCTAAGTTTTGATATAAAAAATAACAAAGAAATAATTTATGATTTATGAATATTCTAACAACTTTTTATTTTTGTCACACCCTCAAAATCCACTAACGGAATTTTACCGTCAGAGGGTGTGAACTAACAGGATCGGAATCATTAGTTACAATCAAACCATAAATAAAGTTTTCAAAACACGAAAACATTTAAGTGCAAATAAGTGCGGAAACGTAAAACCATAAGCCAAGCGTTGCGTCACGCAGGACGACTTAAAACCCAATAACAATAGTTTAAAACAAGTTTGCATAAACAGTAACGTTCAAATTAATGCATGATCCTATATCGCGCGCCCGCCTCGGCTACCTGAGAATAACATACTAAAAGTGTCAACACGAGGTTGGTGAGTTCACAAGTTTATATAAAATAAAGCGTTTTGCGTTTAGCGTTTTGCGTTTAGCGTTTAGCGTTTTGCGTTTAGCGTTTTGCGTTACCAGATAGTGTTAAATCAATTATATATCTATAGGTAGCTAGCCTATAAAGCAAGTATTACTAAGTGTTCGACACCAAAGCTGACTGTTTATCATGTGCTTTGCCACCAGGTCTATCCCGACCATGGTAATGTGTTTAGCCAAGATTACACCCACTCGACCTCCAGTCGAGCTTAGCGTTGGGTGGGGTTTGTCAAACCCAGTAGTACTACTCAACAATAACTCGCTATTTTCCAATACTAAACGGTTCGATGTGTGAAGGACTTCAATTATTTCGTTTGCCACTTAGCCTTTACAAGTGATATATAATTTCATAACAAAATCTAAAAGCGTTTCGGAGTATGTTATCTCCCCCAAGTGAAAAGCGTTTAAAAAGTTTAAAAGGGGAAAGTGAAACTCACTGTTTGCGAAGAATTCCAAAAACAAGTCACCCAAGTGATGCGCGTCACAGAAAAACTCTCGCTAGCTTTCTAAAACAACAAGGAGATTTTCTAAGTGTCGTACTATTATCGAGTCTCTAGACTCGGCACATAATACCTATGCACAAGATACGTTTCGTGTTACGTTTGTGAATCGTGTGTGTCTCAACAAGCACATTAGTGATACGTTACGTGTGTGAAAAACTATTTACGTGTCAAGTGTTAATGGTGTACATTACTAGCAATTATTCCCCGCAGGGGCAATTTGGTCAAAACATAACAATTATCTAGCAATTAGCACGTTTCATGTATTTTCACAAAGTTCAGCAGCGAGTTTCATCAAAACAGAATTCTACTTGGAAGATTACTCTATTCAACAGATCATAGCATCTCAATTAATTCACCAAAAATCATCACAAAAGCACACATGAGTTAGGTTTCCATAACATGTTTTATTGTATTTTTATTCCATATAGATTTCTCACAATGATCAAAATATTACCGCAAACTCACAGCAGTTAAAATCATGCGCAACAGAATGTTATTTGTTATTCCCGTTAAATTACAAATCCAATTAATGCAAGACCAATTGGGTTAGGTTCTTAACTCAACAAGTTAACTTCCAGAAGTGGAACCAACCCATTTGGTCTTGTAGTTCATGAGATATGATAATTACAAAATGTAGGTTCCCGGACGGATCGTACACGGGATGTCGCTAACAACGCAGGTGCGGAATCCCTGCGTAGGTAGATACGAGTGTAGAGTATGTAGAGATCGAACACACAAGCGATAAACCAACCACGTTATATTGATAACAAACACGTGACCCGAGGTCACTGTTACAGACTATGACACGTAACTCGGTTACTGAATAACTGAAACAAAACCCTAAAACGACCAACACAAACTGTTTCGCTGAAACAGTATATAAACACGACAACTTCGCCACAGGCGAAGTTGTCAATAACTTCGCTGATTCAACAAGTTCGCCATAGCGAACTTGTTGACAACTTCGCGTATTACACAAATAAACATAATCAAAACATAATTGCATTACAGACTCGATTATAAATGCTAGACTATGAACTACTGACACACATGTACCAACAGACTCCCCCTTGGCAGTAGCTTCATATCTTTATCTTCAAATCTTGAGTCTTGTAATCTTGCATCTCTACGCGTGCGCTCCTTCTCTAACACATACCGACACCACCCGTTGATATTTCCTAGCTTGATCCTTCCAAGCAGGAATGTAGAAGATCTTCTTCTCGTTGAGCACTTTCAAATCAGCCTGCGATAGATTAACAAGATGCATCGGGTCGTAAACCCGAAGTACTTCTTGTTCATCCTCATCTTCCATTACCGCCTCAGCTGTCTCGCAATCCACGTACCACCATTTTAGATCTTTGAGCACGTCCTTGGGCATGAACTTCATCGGTACTTCTTTAAGGCACCGGATCGGTTTGTATTTCATAACCATCCAAGGTTTTCCATCAACTCTCAGACCTCTATCCTTGTCTTCGACAAGTTTCCCCTTTTGTGGTTTCAGTAGCTCAAACTTTTTCTCTTTAACGCACTCTTTCCACACGATCTTCGCAATGATTCTAGCCATGTTGTCTTCACTTCTGTTTACCAATCCCAATCTGGCTAAATCTTTTACTTCACATTCTGGCAGTGTGTTTAGAGATCTCAACTTTCTCTGGAAGTACTGAATGCCATCGTATCTCTTGATCACAAAGAGCCGCAGCTGCTCGTCGTATAACCAGCAGATAATACCTTTCATGGCTTCCGCGTATCCCTTAATATTGTAACTTTTTCTGAACATCTTAGGGACCGCCGGCTTCTTCGTCTTTACGAACCAGTGGGCACAACCCTCCTTCCACTTCGGTTGTTCCTCCCACTCAGCATCTTCCTCCACGTTCTCATCACCCAAACCTGGTCTCTCAACCTCCGGAATCTCATGTTCCACGGAGTCATCAACAATCTCCCCTTCCTCCAACACGTTTTCAACCGTAATCTGCTCTCCAATCCTCTCGATCTCATCAACTGGCAACACATCATCTTCAATCATAAACTCATCATCTTCCTCATCCAACTCTTTCAATGCGTCGATAACATCTTCAACATCAGCATCATCATCAACATCTACAACATCGTCACCAGCTGCATTTGTAGACTCCCCCTCAGCTGTGGAAGCCCCAAGAGCCTGAGAGGTTCTTGGCAGCTCACCACCTGCACCTTCCGGTGCATTGGGATCATCGTCATGATCTTCTCTCCGTTTCGTCCTCAACTCATCTCCCCTACACGTCTTCTCCCCCTGAGATGCCAAGAATGCCTTGAAGGCATCTATCACTTTTCCGTGTTCAACCAGGAGGGCTGCTTGTAGTCGATTGGATTCCACTAGGCTCTGAATGGTCTTTGTCTGATCAGCAACAATCTGCTCTAGTGATGTAATCCTCTCGGAATCTGAAGTAGGCGTTGGAGTTGGCGGGACATCAGCAGCAGAAGTGACCGCAGGTGGTACACTTGGTAACCCTGCAGTAGCAGTGATGGTCGACTCCACAAATCGTGCAACCACCACCGGTGTAGTAAGCGATTGGGGTGGTAGAGACACAACTGCTGGGGCCGACGTCTCGACAGCAGTAACCTGTGCTGTAGTAGGAATAAGAGACATACCAGACAAGGCAGGTGGAGCAAAGCGTACCAGCCTCGAAGATTCTCCAGCTCCGGAACCCATACCTGTCCGTTCTCTTCGTGAACGTCTGAGCACAATCTGCACTGCCTCCTCTTCATCAATTTCGTCCTCATCCTCGTCTACCGTTCTCGGCCTCTTTCCCGTAATTCTCTCCCGAGACACCATAAGTCGTCTCGCTTCAGCAAACGTTTCGTCTAGATCGGAGTCAGCTACCGAAGTAACTGCTCTAGTAACATCCACAAACTGAGGACCCGAGACATCCATATCAAACACACCCTGTACGCCAAAGGCAGCAGCAAGATCAACATCTTCAGCAGTAGACACAGCAGGAGATACCGCAGCTGGCACAGCAGCAGAGGCAACAGTAGATACAGCAGGCGCAGCTGATACAGCATGTGGTGCTGCCGCCTGATGTGGCTGTGGGTCTCTGAACTCGTCCCCTCCTGCATGAACATACCCCGGGTTGATAAGATACCCGAACAGTGGAGTATGCCTGGGACGCAGCTCAGGCTTGCTACGAGTGCTCGAAGTGCGGCACTGAGCAAAGATACGTTTCGTCACGCATTCGACGTATCTAATCGGGCGTCTCTGCGGTAGCGACGGAGCGACATGATTCAAAATCATCTGTAAGAAACGAGGATACATAGTGAATCGCTCGCGCGCCACAGCCCTTCGCTGACGATCGATCTCGTAGAATATCAGCTGACTAAAAGAATAACGGCGGTTGTAAGTCAGCGCTATCATGGCCGACTGCATCGTCGCGCCCATCCCATCTGTTCCTGCCTTCCTGCCGGACATGCATACAATCAGTACATGCATCAGGAAGCGCCATTGATCCAGCAGAAACCCTTTCCTCCTCTGCGAGTCCCCCAGCGGACCCGAATAACCCATCCTCAAATAAGCTCCATCACGGAAAGGAGCTACGAACTCCGTTGGGTCATCTCTTGTTTCTTCACCGAACTGCAGAGCCAACCGTATATCTTCCGAGGAAAACTGTATGTTATGACCATTTACGGTTGCTCGCATCACCGGAGGTTCAGGCCTGCAATCATAGTACACTGTCTGCCAAAAGTCTTCAATGTTAGGCAGAGAAATGGGCAGTGTATTTATGAGCGCGTGAAAGACTCTTGATCGCAGGAGAAACGTGATAATCTCCCTGTAGTCTTCTACGCCTCGTGCGTCTGGATCTAAAGTGATGTACTGGTTATGTGCTGGAAAGAATTGTCGTTGATCATCACCGTCGTCACCACCAGCACCTCCAACAGCAGCCATATCTGCACAAAACAAAACAAGTTAGAGAACAGTTAAGCAACTAACAAGTTCGCATTGTACCACGTGCGAAGTTGTGATTAAACCTGTACAGGCGAAATTATAGGTGAGGCGAAGTTGGGAACAACTTCGCTTCAACTGTAAGTTCGTCAAAAAAACTGTTAAGTAAATGGGTATAGGCGAAGTTGGTGATAACTTCGCCTTATCACAACATCGCCACAGGCGAACTTGAGTTCAAGGCGAAGTTACGGATAACTTCGCCACAGGCGAAATTAATATCCTGGCGAAGTTGTGGATAACTTCGCCTAAACCTTAACTTCGCCTGAATCTGAAACGGCGACTGTTCAGATTCAAACGGAATAGATCCGATGTTTTCGGACCGATTTGACGATCCAGGAGTGAAGAACAACATATAGTAATGGTGTTAAGACGTAAAGCTCATCCATGAACACGTAACACAGAGGTGAAAAACTTGGTTTTGAAGGTTCGACGACCCGAGGTCTCGAACCGGGTAAAACTATACCGAACGAGTAAGTTTGGATGATATTGACAACACATACCACTAGTATAGTAGAAACTAGAAACACAAGATCGAAAACGAAAGTAACAAGATCGCCGGATAATATGGTTCAGATTAAAAGTTCGCCGGAAATTCGAAATATATGTTACTGTTCCAGATAAAAAATCCTTATATAGGGCTGAGTTGGTTCAGGCGAAGTTACGCTTAACTTCGCCAAGGCGAAGTTAAGCACAACTTCGCCAAATTCAACAACTTCGCCCGTAATTTCAAAATCAGCCCTTTAAGTTTGAATAATCTTGCACTTAACATTAGAAGTTTCCAAAAAGAGTTAAACAAAAATGATCATGTCCAAGTAACCAGTTTTACAATAACACAACTACAAAAATAGAAAAACTTATAAAAATTTTAACGAAATAAGGGATCAAATTTCAGTCTACTCAGGGACCACTACGTTTTTAGAAAAGATCCTAACAGGAATCATACTAACTATGTGACTGGCACTTGGATCCGTGTTTAGCTGTATTATGACATAGAGAGACAGGTTGTAAGCATGTAAATAACTTAAATGGTTTTCATCGTTTCTGTGATACGGATTAAGGTTCAGTTAAGCTCAAAATTTTAAGTGGGCAACAACTCAGAGATAATGATGTCTTCTATCTATTCTCAAAGCGTATTTGGCTATACCCAAGTCACCCCGAATTGACTTCGACCCATAGTGTCTGATTAACTTGTAGATACTCGTTGTCTGCTTCCCGTTCTCTTCTTACTCCAGAATTGAGAAGTCTTGATTATTACTATGTCTCATAAGTAAAAATATACATGTATATATATATATATATATTTTTTTTTTTAAACCAAACATTCTTATTGACTTCGGAGTACTAAACCACTGCAAGTCCCGAATCTGGATCACTGCAGTGTCTTGAAATGCTTTCTTCACGGGAATCAGAACACTCACGGGCTCGTGTATGACTGGGTAGTCGCTTTTCTGCCTATCATTCGGAAAGATATGTGTGAAGACATTCAAAACTCTTAAGGAGTTTCCACGTAAATTCGAGTAGTTTAAGTTAGTATCACATACACTATTACGCACCATAAAAATTTACCATGACATTCAATGACTGTTCTAAAGCCTTTTAAGCCTAATAACTTCACTAGTTAAGCACACACAATCAGTATATATATCATTTTCCAAGGTTGGATCAATTTTCTGTTAAACACAGCAAAGAACTTCTTACGAAGTATTAGACTTGAAAAGTAATTTCATTTCCCACAAAAATTTTGATTTCAATCGCCCCGATCACGTCAAAGTCGTCAGGTAAACGGCTATCCTGAAGATCCAATGGATCAACTGGACCGACCACATACAAGTATGTGTCCTTCTTACTAAGAATGACCGACTAATTTTCAGCAACTGAAAGAACACATGTCATAACTGCCCCGGTCACTTTCAGTCTTCCGGTTAATGGCTATCCTCATTCTCTAAGTCGAAACGAGGACCAAAACATATCCGAGGATATGTCCATCAAACTGAGGTAACCGACTAATTTTAAGCAATAATGACAAAAAAATTTTAAAATTTTTTTTTTTATTTTTTTTTATTATTTTTTTTTTTAAATAAAACACAAAGGCATGGTTACTCGGGATTGATCATCCCGTTCAGCTCAATTAGGTTTTGAAATCTGGATTTATCAAACGCTTTTGTGAACAAGTCAGCAAAATTTTCAAGTGTATCAACTTTTTCGATCTTGATCAGTTTCTTCTCAGCACAATCCCGTATGAAGTGATGACGAATGTCAATATGCTTAGTTTTACTGTGCTTCACGGGATTGTTAATTACTGAGATGGCGGCAGTGTTATCAATTAAAATAGGAGTGAGTAAGAAATTCAGACCATAGTCGCGCAATTGTTGCTGAATCCACAAAACCTGAGAGCAGCAGTTGGATGCTGCCATGTATTCAGCTTCGCATGTTGAAATTGCAACTGATGTCTGTTTCTTGCACTGCCAGGAAACTAATCTTCCTCCAAGAAACTGACAGCCTCCTGTGGTTGACTTCCGACTCTGATTGCATCCCCCATAATCAGAATCTGTATATGCCACCAGTTCAACGTCTCCTCCCTTTGGGTACCACAACCCCAGCTTCGGCTTGCCCTTGAGATACCGTAGTATCCTCTTTGCACCTTTCAAATGAGATTCTTTCGGATTTGCCTGAAAACGTGCACAAAGACAAACAGCAAACATTATATCAGGCCTAGAAGCAGTTAAATACATTAATGAACCTATTATCGCCCGATACAGAGTTGGGTCCACATCTGCGTCACCATCTGATTCAGCACCCAATTTGTGATTGACGCAGATTGGAGTGTCATATGGAGAGCTGTCCTCCATCTTGAATCTTTTCAGCACATCATGAACGTACTTCGTTTGATGAATGAACATCCCGTCCTTCTTCTGATCAACCTGCAATCCTAGAAAGAAAGTTAGTTCACCCATAGCACTCATCTCGAATCGTTTCTTCATGACAGCTTCAAAATCCTGACACATGGATACTCTTGATGCAGCAAAAATGATATCATCCACGTAGACTTGAACCAGTAGGAAGTCACATCCTTCTCTCTTCACAAACAACGTACTGTCAATCAATCCCCTTTCAAAACCATTTTCCAGCAAGTAGTCCGATAACGTTGAATACCAGGCACGAGGTGCCTGATGTAACCCATACAATGCCTTGCTCAATCTGTATACGTGATCAGGAAAGTCTGGGTCAGGAAAACCCGGAGGTTGCTCAACATACACAACCTCATCAACTTTCCCGTTTAGAAACGCGCTCTTCACATCCAACTGAAATACCTTCATCTTTTTAAATGCAGCAAACGCCAAAAACAATCGAATCGCTTCTAACTGGGCGACAGGAGCGAACACCTCATTGTAATCAATACCCTCTTGCTGATTAAAACCTTTAACAACCAGCCTCGCCTTATTTCTTACAATAATTCCCTTATCATCTCTCTTACACTTGAACACCCATTTTGTGCCTATAGCATGCACATTTCTTGGTTTTTCAACCAAGGTCCAAACTTCCATTTTCTCGAACTGAGCCAACTCTTCTTGCATGGCCTCGACCCACGAGCTGTCCTTTAAAGCCATTTGATAATTCTTTGGTTCAATTTGGCTTATAAAGCAGGAGTACAAACATTCATTCATTATACCCGTTTCTTTTATGCTTGTATAAACACAGGTGTGCTCATTCAAGCTACTTCTGGTTTGTACACTGGAGGACACATCACCTATAACGTTCTCCAATGGGTGATCTTTGTGAATTCTCGTGGTCGGAACAGCACCGACATGTAAATTGTCTTCCAAGTTTGAAGAGATCTCATCTATGGTTGTTTCTGGCTGAGAGTGAAAAGGATTAATAAATTCATCTTCAGTTGAGGCCGCAGGGGTATCGATAGGGTTTGATGTGGAAGGTTGAGATTTCTCAAACATCTGATGTTGCAATAGATTCTCTTCCTCATCAAGTATCATCTTCGTCACAGCTCTTTCGTCTTCTTCAGAAATTTCCAAATCAGGTACGTTAAACGACTTAAAAAGTTTAACATAGTCGAAAAGCTCAGCAGGTCCATTGCTTGGTTTTGGCGGTTGGTAACTAGTAATGTCGGTGTTACAAACCACCTCCACCTTGCAAGTCGACGTATTGAAGACCCGTCTGTTGGGAGTCCCAACAACATAACCGACTAGGATTCCCTCATCGGCTACTTCACCAAATTTCGAATTAGTCTTCAAAATCGAACAAGGAGACCCAAATGGTTCAAGACCGCACAAGTTGGGCTTCCTTCCGTGCATAAGCTCGTAACAAGTTTTTCCAAGTTTCTTAACTGTTAACACCCTATTCAGAACATAGCAGGCTGTAGCAACTGCTTCAGCCCAGAACATCACAGGAAGCTTCGAGTCTGCCAGCATAGTTCTGGCTCCTTCAATTAACGTTCGGTTCTTCCTTTCAACCACTCCATTCTGTTGCGGAGTATACGGAGCGCTGTATTGATGTTCAATTCCCTTCTGAAGACAGAAAATTTCCATTTCAAAGTTCTTGAACTCTGTCCCATTGTCACTTCTGATGAATTTAACTGATTTACTCATGACGTTCTCAACTTTTGTAATAAGATTCTTCACCATTTGAGCCGTCTCATCTTTCGTTTTCAGAAAATATACCCACGAATATCGCGAGTAATCATCAGTGATCACCAAGCAGTAAGAGGTACCTCCTAGACTTTGTACATTCACGGGACCGAAGAGATCCATATGAAGTAGTTCTAGAGTACCGGCAATAGAATTAATCTTCTTGGTGAGATGGGATTTCTTGTGTTGCTTTCCCTTCTTGCATGCTATACATTTGTCTTCAAAGTTAAAACTTTTTAAGGGAACACCCATCACAAGCCCATTCTTGACAATGAAGTTCATCTTCCGAAGATGAATATGTCCCATTCTCCTGTGCCATAACTCTGATTCTGATTCGCTTGCTTTTGTCATTAAACAGGATTCTCCAGTGGCCATTTCAGTAGACCTCATATCCATCACATATGTATTCGTTTCACGTGGAGCTTTCATTACTATCCATTCGTCTGGTATTTGAAAACCAGGCTTCAATACGATCGCTTCATTCTTTGTGAAATGGACAGTGTAATCTTTATCACAAATCTGCGACACACTCAGCAGATTATGCTTTAACTCCTCCACAAAATTTACATTCTCAAGTGTCATTCTCCCATTCGACACAGTTCCTCTACCGGTAATCCTACCACCGCTCTCACCAGCAAAACTAACTCTTGCTCCCTGAACAGGTTTTAAATCTTGCAACAAGTGTTTGTTGCCTGTCATGTGCCGGGAACAGCCGCTATCTACAATCCAAAGATTGTTGGCAGCCCTGTTCAACTGTTCCTGCACAATAAAACAAAGAGTTAGAATCTTGGGACCCAAGACCAATTGGTCTTGGATCGATACGTCCCGTACCCTGGCTTTCTCAAGTTAGCATCAGGATAATTTCTGTAAGTCCTGTTAGGGAATCTCCCTGCAGATTGAGTGTAATGCCTTCCAAACCTTTGAGAATTGAAAGTGTTATATCTTGAGGTTTGGTTGTAAAACTGAGGTTGGTTTTTATGAAAACTTGAATTCGTTACATTTTGGCATTTTTTAAAGTTTTCATTTTTAGCAGTAACAAAATGATGCTTATACTCAGTTTTATTTGGCTTCACACCTCTGAATCTCGGCTCCAGAGGGCAATCTGCAACTAAATGCCCTAATTTGTTACATCTAAAGCAACACCGACGCTCCATTTTCTTGTCAAATGTTGGTTTGGATGTAGAGGCAGTGTTACCAGCCGTTCGTCTCACATAAGGTGGGACGTACGGATTGAGTGGAGAGCTCTTTTTAGAAACTTTATTTTTATCTCCATCGGTGGGTAACCCTACCTTCTCTTTTGTCTGACCAGATTCGGACAACTTATCCGAATCCGATGAAACTGGACTCGAAACAGAAATATTCACATTAGAAACAGGCGAACTTGTTTCGCCACAGCTAACACTTGGTTTTACACTAGTAATCTTGATTGGAGTTGTCTGAGGAACTTCGAAATCAACAGATTTCTGAACACTCGGATTATAAGTATAGTTGTGGTTAAAGGGTGGTGGAACTTCATTATATCCGATTCCTCCCCTCTTTGCAGAGGTACCTGGATCACTCACGAGGTGATCAAGGATGGCTGAGGAATTCCTGAACTGCTCAAGTTTGCGGTTCAGTTCCACCACCTTCACCTGGTGGTCAGCAATCTGTTTATCTCGATCAGCAATCAATTTTGTTTTTTCCTCCAAAACTTCATAACTAAGATCAATTATTTCAATTTTCTCAGCAAGTTTAATTTTTAAGCTTTGAATGTCTTTTTCACATGCTTTTATTTTAATTTTATAGCTTGTTTCTCTTGCTTTCGTAAAATGTTGATCTTCTTTAATAGTTTTAAAGTCAGCATCTAAACGGACATACTGATCAGTTATCGTTTTAAGTTGCTCAGACAAATTCTCACAACTAGTACAAATATTCTTAGTACTTACCTCGGAGCGATTATCCTTGTTATCTGCCATGAAAGCTGTTTCTTCTTCAGTAGCTTTCTCAATTCCATCATCCTTCTCACATTCTTTAACTTCAGCCTCAGCCATGTTCGCTTGCTCACCAGAACCACTTGAATGCGGGTTCCAGTTGTACTCACCTGCTTCTCTGGTCAACATGGCGTTAATCTCTCTGTTTACTCCAGAGTGTTGTGTAGGCCGACCTTGTCCTCGTTCAACCCTCTCATTTCTGCATTCCTTGGCAAAGTGCCCGTACTGTTGACAATTATAGCACCTTACCTTGGATTTGTCGAACCCGGGCCTACCACCAACAAACTTTCTCCCAGTTTTGTTCATAAACCGTTTTACACGCCTCACAATCATTGCCATTTGCCATTGCAAATCCATCTCCTCCAGATCATCAGCATCGATCTGGTCGTAATCCTCATCTAGAGCCGCAGGGTCCACAATCTTCCCCTGGATGTAGTTTTCGTAGGAAGCAATAAATGATGCATAGACTGCAAACTGCTCTTCAGCAGATTTTACACTCATAGGCATCTTGGAATAATTATTGCTTGAGGCATTTGCAGAAAAACTACTTGAGGATGCTTGAGGCTTTGAAGTACTTGATCCTCCAGCAACGAAACAGACATCACCATTTGAGTTTACAGAAACGTTTCCTTCATGAGAAGAGTCAGAACCTGACTCTCCTTTTGAGTAATAAGCAGCAGATTCAGGCCTCGAACTCGAGCCTGAGTTAACCTTTGCACCATACATACCAGGGTCTTGTATCTGATCTGTTGGTGTTTCTTTTCGAACCATATTAAGCTCATAAGTTCTGAGCTTGTTTACTGCCGTTTCAAGATCACAATTAGGAAAGTCTCTGTCTTCCCTCATAAGAACGGTGTACATTTCCCACTTCGGTGGGAGAGCATCGAGAAGCTTTTCAACGATCTCTTCTTCTCGGTAAGCAATCGAATAAATGCTAAGCTCTGTCATTAGATGATAGTATCTGGTGATAATATCATCCAGTGATTCGTTCTTCAAAAACTTGAAGACGGAGAACTGGGTCTTTAAGAGTTTGATCTTTGATGCACGGATACCCACATTCCCCTCGAATCTATTTTCAAGAGCATCCCAAAGCTCTCTCGCAGAAGTGTACTTTCGGAACGTATGGAGAACCTCTTGAGGAAGTGCCATTGTTATCGCAGCATGGGCCTTGCTTTCGGCCTCGTACATTTTCTTTTCTTCGTCCTCCATTTTGCTGTACTTCTTAACCACATCGCGACCTTCGTATTGCGCAGTTGGAGGGATATATCCATCCTGGATGCACACCCACATTTTGGCATCCTGGTATTTGATGTATTGGATGAATCTGTCCTTCCATGCCACGAAGTCAGTTCCTTTCATCAGCCTCGGGGCCTTAGTGGCAGACCCCGCTTCTACTTCCATCTTGACCAAATCGGAGATGTTAATTGACGACATCCTTGCGAAAACCTGAAAAACCTGAAAATACAAAAAAAAATATTAAAACAGCTCAGTAGGCGAAGTTAAGAATAACTTCGCTTGAAAGTTAACTTCGCTGAAAAGAGAACTTCGCTGAGTTCTTAAATTCGCTAGACTTGGCGAAGTTAAAAATAACTTCGCTTAGAATGAGCGAACTTAGGAGGTAAGCGAACTTGGGTGGAAAGCGAAGTTGCGGATAACTTCGCTAAGGCGAACTTATGAGGTAAGCGAAGTTGTGGTTAACTTCGCTAAACCTTATATCTTCGCCGAAACCCTAATTCCAGTGACGGCAACTTCGCCTGAAGAATGGTAACTTCGCCCGAAGAACGGTAACTTCGCCCGATGAACAAGGAAACTGTTCAGATCTGTTTTCGTCAATCCAGCAGTTTCCGATCAATGCAATGGCTTGAAAATGACTGTCAAGCACGAGCAAAACTCAATCCCAACAAAAACACGTCCCGCGAATAGGTCAAACGAGACGTTTTCTACACCCGCGAGAAATCCCGAACCTCACAATCGAGCCGATGGCTCTGATACCAATTGTAGGTTCCCGGACGGATCGTACACGGGATGTCGCTAACAACGCAGGTGCGGAATCCCTGCGTAGGTAGATACGAGTGTAGAGTATGTAGAGATCGAACACACAAGCGATAAACCAACCACGTTATATTGATAACAAACACGTGACCCGAGGTCACTGTTACAGACTATGACACGTAACTCGGTTACTGAATAACTGAAACAAAACCCTAAAACGACCAACACAAACTGTTTCGCTGAAACAGTATATAAACACGACAACTTCGCCACAGGCGAAGTTGTCAATAACTTCGCTGATTCAACAAGTTCGCCATAGCGAACTTGTTGACAACTTCGCGTATTACACAAATAAACATAATCAAAACATAATTGCATTACAGACTCGATTATAAATGCTAGACTATGAACTACTGACACACATGTACCAACACAAAACAACCTAACAGCAGGTCTCACAATTCAGATTTGCACTTCAGTTTTGTAAAATAATAAAAGTTAACTTTTACTCGTCCAAAAATTACAATTTGGACTTCATAGAAACTAGACTCAACATAGTACCCTGTAGTGTTAACAACCTCGACCAATTTCCACATTAACATTTAGTTACAGTTGTCTAAACATAACTTACAATCTGTCCAGTACCAGTTTAGACCTTTAATCACATTTAAATCGTTTGAACAACCAAAACACCTCCAAATTAGGCGTGGTTGGGTTTTCTGGAAACTAGACTCAGAGTACTACCTTTTAGACTCATAAATAGCTCAGTTTGCTTTTATATTTAACAAGTTACATGTCGTTCAAGTTTAACAATCTCTGCTGTCAAAACTCAGCAAGCACAAACAATCGTCTAACATGCATCCTAAGCATACGACATATCTCAAAACATGTAACGAGCATAATTAATCACAAAAATCAGTAGTAACCCTCTAGGGTTTACAAACCATCAATGATTCAATAATCTTTCACCGTTCAAAATCACATATGATCATCAATATCAATAACTAACACATAATCAATCATCATCTAATCAAAATTACACATGTAAACACTAAATACATGATTTACAAAGTTAGGGTTTCATGTTTATACCTTAAAAACGCAGAAACAACCAAGGGAAACGTGAGAGATGCTTAGAAACGAGTGTAGGATGCTCCGATTATGAAGAACAAGATCAAAACAAGGTGATATGTTTGTGTGTGTGGGCTGCCGATCGCAAGGGAGAAGGGGGGGCTGCCGTCGGGTAGAGAGAGAGAGAGGGAAGAGAGTTAGGGTTTAATATTATTATTAATAATAACATGTTACACATAGGTCCCTCAACTCTTTAGTATTACTTTTCTAGCTTAAATTAACTCGTTTGCATCTTGAGTTAGCGTTTTATACCATCTTATCACATAACACATAAGTCTAACACATAATTATCACATAATTATTGTTTTGATATTTTTCGTTTATTCACCAATGGTTTGCGTCAACTCGTTTGCGTTTCGGTGCAATCCCGAAAGACTACACATGTAGTGATTGTCAAGCGTCATTTAAAACCTTAGTTTAAATGTAATGAGATGTGCGTTATAGATCAAGTGATCTTAAGTTTGAATTGACGGAGTTTGAGTTAACGGAGTTAACCTGAAATTGACGAGTGTCACAATTTTCAAATTACGTAATATGTAATTTTTTTACCGTATAATATATCTTTATATATGTGATATTTTTTTTGTATTTCACATTATATTATTATTTAAAAAAATACTTATTCTAACCCGTGTGCTACACGGGTAACTAACCCAGTATATATATATATATATATATAAATGAAAACTCAAAAATCCTACATGTCGCGATGTGGTCACTCCCCCCTTTTATGGAAGCCACCAGATTGCTTGATTTTTAAATGGAGACTTCTCATGCATTTAACCCGAATTCCCAGGTATGTGTCTTACCAAACCTAGATATTCCTTAAACGGGTTATAACATCCCATTTAATTAAAAATCAATCTCACCAAATTATTGATGTGAAAATCCTATAAAATAGGGATATACTAAAAATTATTATATGATTTTTTTTAAAAGATATTATTTATAATTAAGAAACAATTTTATAGTTAAAAAAATAAGCGGGTCATGGGTCTCACCAAACACGGATAACTTTTAAACCGGGTTATAGCATCTTAGTTATTTGTGAAAGCCTTTTATCATCAAACTCTAAGTATATTATTAATTTCATTACAATAAATAAAGTTAAACTCCAAAAAATATATAAATATTAAAAACGAATAATGTAAAACAGCCCCCGTAATACGGGGGACAAAAACTAGTGTGTGTGTGTGTGTATTACGAGAAATGTGAGAAATCCAACCAACCAATCAGATTTTTTTTTATTGTAAGGCCCCGAACCCGGTAGCCCTACTTTAACGTCGGATTTACTTATAAACGCAATTCTACAAATCATAGTTAATTAAATCCTTTCGCGGAAACGTTAACTTCAATCATTCGTTACAAAATATACAACTTTTCTTTCAAGCGTAACATAGTACATCAAATTTAAAACATCATTTCTTCCAACTTCAGATGCCAGCCGCTCAATCTATGCCATGTGCCATCCTCATGCTAGCTCTTTAGTCTGATCACCTGCGTGCATACTAAAATTCAGCTACGCTGAGTGAGTTCTAGTTAATCAAGCAACTTACCATACAACCGTTACATGCATTATATACGTATCCGAAGACACATAGCCCAATGTCTAACATGTTCGCCTTACCACTTAACTGTCCCCTAACCACTTAGCCACTTATTTACGGAAGCACGTAGAGGCTTGCCCTCCCACGCACTCACGTTATGCCATTTTAATAACGAAGGCACGTATATGCTTACCCTACCACGTACTATCGTCATGCCACTAACACCCTTACTAGACCCCTGCCACTTCTATCACACTCTACCTATAATTATCTACAACACACTTTATATCATTACATTATTTACATAATAACCAAGTTACATCATAACATTTACACACACTAATAACCACTTGGAGATCATTCCCAAAGGCGGTACACGCAATATCCGAAGATCGTTCGCGCACCGACTAACGTTACATTCCCTATCTACACGTGCAATATCCGAAGATCGTTCACGCATCGACAGACGTCCATTCATAACATCTATATATATATATATATATATATATATATATATATATATATCGAACACTATAGCATACCCTTACCACTTAAGGTAAGGGTATTCACACTTCACATCGAGTATGCACACAGCCCCGAAAACATAACAAGGAAGTGGGGCCAGAAACTCACCTAAACTCGGTTGCGTTCACTATTTATGGTTATTCCTTTCTTTGAGCTGTGCACGGCTAACTGTATAATAATTACATGTATCCATTAACTATCACTACTCATCGTATTTCTAGTTTAATTATAACCCTCAACGAACGGGGTCCGGGGGCAGCGCCCCTGGTAGCGGGGTTCTAGGGGCGGCAGCCCCTAACAGGGTCAAAGGGGCAGAGCCCCTGGCTGGGGTTGAGCTGCCAGGTCAGCTTGGAAAAATTTTATTTCTATTAACTGTCTTAACACATTTTCCATTAGAATTTTAAATTATTATTTTATTCTCTAACTCATTCTTCATAACGAATTAAACCTAATTCGTTATCTGAACGTATCCTGATTCGTGGTCTAGTTCGTTATCAAAACTTAGCGAATTGGTGAGTAACGAATCACCTGATTCGTTATCTAATTCGTCATCTTACATGATCTGATTCGTTAGATTAGTTTGTTAACTAATTCGTTATCTTGACGTGACCTGTTTCGTTATCTTAACATAACGAATTGGGTGAGTAACGAATCACTTAACGAACTGCTTAACGAACTGCTTCTAATTCGTTATCTATTCTTAACGAATAGGCATAACGAATTGCTTGCTAATTCGTTATGTCTCCGCTAACAAACTAGGGTTAGGGTTTTGACACTCTTTTCAACCTCGTACACGCTTTTCCGACGTCGTCATCGCCGGAAAACCGGGATCTTGCCGGAAAAACGAGATCTCAGTTATTTTCCACCGTTCTTCACCATTTTTCGTCCCGTTCGATCCAGAACTGAGCTAGGGTGACCCCTAAACTCATCTTATGATCGGTTTACACCCGATTTCACCTGGATCCCGTGACTTTAATGGTTTAAGGGTGTCGGTTCATCGTTTCGCGACTAGATCTAGCGAGTTTGGGTCCATACAATATCACACTATCATTACCTCGGGTTGATGCTCGGTTTCCTTGGTGATTTAGGCTAGAGAGAGAACGTAGGATGAGAGAGAGTTAAGTGTGTGTTTTTGGTGGTGTATGAAATATGTAAAATGAATGGATTAATGGGTGATTTTGGTATTTATATTATGGGTCATGGGCTTGAGCCCATGGTCCATCTTCATTCCTTTTTAATCCAAGTCCATTACCCATATTACTTAACCCAACACTAGCCCGACTCGTAACAATTCCTAATTTATTTTATTATTTCCCCACTAACCCGAATAAACTTTCCCACCAATATTAAATAATATAATTAATATTATTTTTAGAAATATCTCGATGTTACATTTATTATTTTATTTATTATATTAAAAGGGTAAACCAGTCATAATGTAAAATTCTAATTATGGCAACAAAATGAAATTCAAGTTTAAGAGCTTATTGTTTTTTTTCTTTTTTCTTTTATAATTATAGTTTTTAATTCATTAACATTTTCAATATTCCGTTTACTATTAATCGAATCACTTTATGGTTTTTATTTATCGTCTCTTTCACCATTTCAAGTTTTTCAAAGATCATTATTGCACTTGAATATCATTATTTTATTATTATTATTATTATTATTATTATTATTATTATTATTATTATTTTATAGCTTGATCGTAACCACTTAATTAATTCTTATCCCTATTTGTTTCCTTCTCTGTTTCCTACAACTTTATGTTGTGTTCTTTTAACAATGCTATCAATGAACCTATGAATTTTTTTAATATAACTTGTTGCCTATGAAATTTTTTTAATTTAACTTGTTGCACCAATGCATTTATAATTATCAGCTTGTTGCTATAAATTATAAAAGTGAATTGTACCAAATCTCAAATATTATGTTTAATATCGAGAACACTAAATATGATAAATATATGTGAATTATATTATGTCTAACATCATACACTAATTACTATTCCTTCTCATTAACAAATAAAAGTTGCCACACAAAATAACATTACACATATATATAAACAAATATGAAATAATTTTCTTCTTATTAGAAATAAGAAATATTTATCCCTACATTTGTAGTCAACAACCTACACTAACATATTTACTATTCTTTCTCATTAACAAATAAAAGTTCCTACATAAAATAACATAATACATATAAATAAACAAATAAATAATCTTTTTCATGTTATCTCTATACAATAACTTACCCATTAACACTAACAATAATACTTTTGAATATTCCTAGACATGTGAAGATATTCTTAAGCAAGATATACTAAGTAGTGTAGGAATGTATGATGAAAGGAAATATGGTGTAGTGTATGAATATATGACACAAATTAATGTGTAGGTAAGACGTGTAAAATGTAGGAAACACTGTTTTATTATTGGGAAAAAGGTGTGTGATGTATGAACTTTTGCGAAGCATAGGTGTGTATGACGAAAGAAAATAATTTGCAGTAAATGAATGTATGATGTCATTGGGGCTATCTTATGTTCTCCGAACACAAAAGCTGCAAATTCCTCCAAATAAAAAAATATATATTTCTTAAAAATTCAAGAACTTGTGTTTTAACTAATTAGATAAGTCAAATTATCAGCAAAATTTGTAATGGCATCTGATAAAGCTAATACTCATGAAACACCCTTCCCTCCACCTGATATATCTTCTCCTAAAAGCAACTTAGAAAACTTTTCGTTTATTTGTTCAATATCTACAAAACCCGAAATCTATATTACAAATAGATACTTTTTTTTTTACAGAAATATGAAGTTGTTCTTCAAAATCCATAATCTCTATTAAGAGAGAAATGCGGTTTTCATTCTTGTGATTGGCTAAATCTTCCGTTTTAGTCCAATAATTTAAAATTTGCGATTTTCATTCAGTAATTTTGTTTTCACTTAAATTAAACCTAACCAAACTAACCCTGTTAACTCTAGTCGTAAACCCATCAGCGTGCCCTCATATAAGGGGCGATTTTGTCATTTTTCTCTCCAAATAAACCTCAACCCTAATTCCCAAATCTCATTTTAATCTTCGTTGTTCTTTCCATCATCTTCCACAAACCCTACATGAACAAACTAGGATTACGATTCATCTTTGGTGGCTTCGATCACGACACATTTTGTAGATTACACAACCATTTAAAGACAAAATTGCCCCTCATGTGAGGGGCACGCGGATGGGTTTACGACGAGAGTTAACAAGTTAGTTGGGTTAGGTTTAACTGAATGTGAAAACAAAACTACTGATGAAATATTTGAAAATATAAGACTAAGTCGCAGATTTGATAAAACCTTAATGACAAAAGCCACATTCTCTCATTTATTAATAAAAAATTATCATTTTATGGTGAAAAAATGAAGAATATATTTACCACTTTTGGGCTTTTCTTTGGTGTTTTCTGACTTTTCATGTTTTAGACTTCTGTCTGAAATAAACATATTATCTGTTTGTGTAACATCTTTAGATTGTTCAACGAATCAACATCCATTGTTTCCTCCTTGGGGATGTCGTCCGAGGTTTGTTGTTTGTCTTCCATTTTCTTGGAACAAGTTTTAATTGTTTTTTAGAGGAATCATTAGATACAAGAGTTGGATCATTGAATCCACATGAACTTGTTTTTTTGAAAATTTGAATCATTAATGTGTTGAAATTAATAAAAAAAACAATAAAAACTACCAACTTTCCTTAAACAATAAAAACTACCAACTTTTCATGTTTTAGACTTTTACTAATTAACAATTTTTGTGAAAACAAGAAAGCATTAGGGATTGGGTAAATGCCATCAAGAATCTACTTTCTGATATGTTTTTGTGTTAACTTTGCTACAGTTTCTTGTTTGTGGTCTTTCTTATTATTGGAAAGTTCACGTGGAATATTTTTTTAAAAAAATTGTGGGGTGCATATATATGTGTTTTTTTAATTTAATACTTTATAGAAATGGATGGTTTTTATATTTTCTTATAATTAGTAAAAGCATGGGAAATGCATGCAAATGTTAAAAAGTGTAGCGTTCAATCGATCAAAAATTGAACAAAGTTATGAATTTTCGTTAATTTTTGTGACACTACTAGGCTTCGAAAACTTTCAAATTGACCGATGCGGGTTGTTGGATTTAGATGTTAAAGTGAATTGATTTAAATCCCATTTATCTATGATCAAAATGAGTTTGATATTTGTTCATGTTGTAAATTGTAATATTAAATTGTTTCTAATGTTGGTTCAAAGAGTTGCTAGTAGGAACATTTGACTTCTATTCTTCATTCTGATCTATACAATTAAATAAACATGTTTAAATACATTTTATTTTTAACATGAAAACAGTAAGAACCAATTTGCTGTTATTATTAGGTTTAATTTTATAGGCGTTTGCTGTTATTTTTTATTCGTATTTGCTAATTTTTTATTATGAGACGTTAAAAGTATTTATTGATTTATATTTTGTTGTTATTATCAGATTTTTTATTTTGTTGTTATATAAATTTATTGGTATTTGCTGTTATTATTTTGTTCTTGATTTTGAATTTTTTGTTGTAATTTTTAGGTATTTTTTCTTTGTTATTATAAATAATTGTTTATGTAGATTGTTATTGTAGTTGGCATTGTTTCTTACGTTCTCATTTTTTTTAAAATTGGCATTGATTCCTACGTTCTCATGTTAATATTAAAATGTACATTAACCTTACCCTACAATTATAATCTTATTTAATTTCAGTAGTACTAACTTGTGTTTGTATCACTCTTATCAATTTTTTTAAACAAACCACATTATCTATGTATAGATCAATATAAAGTTTATAATCAAATATCATAATGCAGCATTTATCATCATCAATTTGAGAAAAATCTTTAGAAAACTTTTACAAGGATAATACACAATTTTTAACCAGTAGTTTTTTAATTGAAGTAACCATTAACCATTTAGATGTGCTGTCATTATACGGAGATTAATTAATGTTTCCATGAGGTGTGCATGATAGGCTACTCTATATATTAACAACTAAGATATTAATTTGACAATCTAAACATTAACTCAATATGACTGATACCATCACACTATGAAGACAATGAAGACACATATACTAGATATTTCCTTCTTTTGGATGACGGAAGAACCCAGTGAAAAACCTGAAATGCTTGGGACATGTTCGGATATGAAATTAGTTTTAAAAGTTTTGTTGTTTTGATGTTGGACATGATACCCGATTGCCTAACCTGCTATCTGTATAGAACCGAATATATTAATGTATTATGTAATCTTAAATATATGTTATAAAAGTGCATTTTGAAGTTTGTATGAACTTGAAATTATTAAAATTATAGGATTATTAGAAACGTATGACTAACGTTACCGTGTAAAAACAAAGCAGCGATTTTGGGCCTCCATAATTGGAAAGGCCTAATAAATAACTAAACCATGTCTATGTTGGGTTTAATGTGGAGGCTCGATTGTTTTGGGTCCGGTTCAAGAGAATTATGGAGCAGAAAATTAGAGATCAAATGGGTTGGCCCATTTTGTTTTAATTAAAGCCCATATTAGTTTTCTTGGTGAACAAGTTGTAAACCCTAATCATGTATCTATATATTTAGACTTGTACTTGTAATTCCTGATCACGAGTGAGACAGTAGCAATACTAAAATACCCTGGTTGCAGCTGTGGACGTAGGTCAGTTTAGACCGAACCACGTTAAATCTCGCGTGTTCATCTTCGTTTTTATTTCTCTTGCAGTTTATATTGTGTTTGTGTGTGTGTTGAAATACCCGAATCCCTAACAGTGGTATCAAGAGCCGAGGTTACGGTTACGCACGGAAGAAACACAACGCTAGAGAAATTGTTTAGATCGAACTAAGCTTAATTTTTTTGGTAGCCGTCCATTAAAACCAAGTTGTTCGATCGGAGGTTAGTCGTTGACCAAACCCTGCTGTTTCTTTGAGTTCATCACCAAGTAAAGACAAAAAGTTTGAGCCCCCAGTTGCGATTAAGTTTTGCAATTAGAGTTACACTTTTCTTTTTGTCTTATGTGTGAGATTGAATATAGTTTCCAACAAAAGTGTTAAATATAATCAATTCAAAAGTCAAACTACAAGCCGTCAGACTTGTGATTGCCTCCACAGTTTGAAGATCGCAACAGCCCTTGTCTTTTTGGGGTTGGTTTGTGAGTTTGAAGTGGGTTTTGATTATTGGGTTTTGGCATTTATCGGGCAGTTTAGCCGGGTGGTTTTGTTGTGGTTGTCAGGGGTTATTTTTTTTATCCAAGTTTTTCGTTTAGTCATCGTCATGGCAGAAGACGGAAAAGTTATGATACAGAAGTTTGATGGACAGAAGTTTGGTTGGTGAAAGATGCAGGTTGAAGCGCTACTTTGTCAGAAAGACTTGGATGTGGTGCTAGAAGATGAAAAACCAGAAAAGATGTTAGAAGCAGATTGGAAGAAGTTAGACAAGAAGGCTAGGGCTTGTATTACTCTGTTGTTGTCGGAAGATGTGACGTTTAACATTATGAAGGAAACCACAGCGCGTGGTATGATGGATGCACTATCCAACATGTATGAGAAGCCCTCTGCAGCAAATAAGGTCTATCTTATCCGAGAGCTAGTGACTACAAGAATGAAAGAGGGTGAGTCTATTACAACGCATATTAATAATCTTAATTCGATCATGTCCCACTTAGTGTCAGTCGACATTAAGTTTGATGATGAAGTTCAAGGTCTTTTGTTATTATCCTCTTTGCCCGGCAGCTGGTCGCAAACAGTGACTGCGGTTTGTAGTTCGTCTACAAAAATTACTTTTGATGGGATTCGGGATTTGATTCTTGGAGAAGATTTAAGACGCAGAAGTTCAGGTGAATCACCAAGTAATATATTTGTCACAGAAGGTAGAGGTAGGGGAAAACAACGAGGCAGTGGGAACAGGAAGAGGAGTCAGTCTAGGACTCGTAAAGATATTGAATGATGGGGTTGTAAAGAGAAGGGACACTTCAGGAATCAGTGTCCAAATGATAAGAATGAAAAGAAATAAGTCAACACTGCAGAAGAATGCCTAGAGGATGAGTTTTTTGTTCTTAGTGTTGATGATAATGTTGATTCCTGGGTCATGGATTCTGGTGCTTCATTTCATGCTACCCACAGCAGTGAAGCATTGCAGAATTTGAAGGAAGGTGATTTTGGTAAGGTTAAACTGGCGAAGAATGATGTTCTTAATGTTACGGGTATGGGTGACATGAATTTAGTTACTTCAGCCGGTTCATGGACCTTGAAGGACGTCAAAGTGATTCCAAGCTTAAAAGAAAAAGTTGATTTCTGTTGGGCAGTTGGATGAACAGTGACATGAGGTTAAATTTTGGAACGGGCAGTGGAAAGTTGTTAAAGGAAATCTTGTCATAGCTCAAGGAAGAAAGAGGGGTTCATTGTATATGGTTAGTTTATCGTCTGAGGGAGTGACCGACCCAGTTCAGAAGAAGACCAAAGTCCGGTTCACAGAGTCTAGTGGGCAGAAGAAGGTTTGTTTTGCAGGAGATAAATCCAGAGCCACGGGTCAGATTCAGGTTGAACGTGCTAGAAGAGGTTCAGAAAAACCAGTCAGAGGTTTTCGCGGCAGTGGGAGCACTGGCAGTCAGTCAAAGCTTTAGCCAGAGCTACCAGACAGTGGGTTAAGAGAACCAGTATTTCAGCGGTTAAAGTCTCTCCAGAAGATTATCTACTTAATATGGAGAGTGTTGTTTGTTCTCAAGGTATTCCAGGATTCGGCAGTTCGTGTAAGTGGGAGCCGGTAGGGACAGAGAATGAGTCAGTGGCGGTTGTAGCCATGACTGATGTGTTGGAGCTCAGGGGAGCTTCAACGGGTGTTCAGGTTAACTGATGAGAAGGCAGATGCAACCAGGAAGACGGGGAATATTACAAGAGGTACAAGCGATCATCGGTAGGCAGTTTTCCAAGTGGGAGATTGTTGGGTTTAATGTGGAGGCTCGATTGTTTTGGGTCCGGTTCAAGAGAACTATGGAGCAGAAAATTAGAGATCAAATGGGTTGGCCCGCTTTGTTTTAATTAAAGCCCATATTAGTTTTCTTGGTAAACAAGTTGTAAACCCTAATCATGTATCTATATATTTAGACTTGTACTTGTAATTCCTGATCACGAGTGAGGCAGTAGCAATACTAAAATACCCTGGTTGCAGCTGTGGACGTAGGTCAGTTTAGACCGAACCACGTTAAATCTCGCGTGTTCATCTTCGTTTTTATTTCTCTTGCAGATTATATTGTGTTTGTGTGTGTTGAAATACCCGAATCCCTAACAGTCTACTTCATTGATTTGCTAGTTTCAAAACATCAATGTGCATACACGTTTTCTTTGTCGCTATTTTCTTCACTCCTGAAAATGGATGGAAGTTGTACTTTTTTATATTTCTTTTGAAAATATATTGTTGTTCGTTTTCACCGATAGGGGAATGATAGTTTAGATTTTACTATTCATAAACTCACATATACAAAGTGTTTTAAAAAGCAGTTTTTATATTGTGCTGGGCGGGGCTTAGTGTTTGAACCGGTTTTTAAGATAATCAAAATCAATTTCAAATAACAAAAGCCTACAACAGGTTTATGACATTTAAGTGTTGAATGCGTCAAGTTCATGATCGAAATTAATATTATCAGCATCCTCATCAATAAGAAAATAACTATTTTCATTCCCTATAATAAAAAAAATAAGTTTTAGCTATCAATAATGAAAATTGAAATGCTACTAGCTTATAGTGGGAAGACTAAAACTTAAAACTCAAAACTGAACATGGATATAAACCGGTTCATCGGTATACGCTAAAAATATCGGTCACTAGATTTCCATAGGTTCGAAAAGTATATTAACATCGTATATAAACATGGCTCTATTATACCGGTGATATCTCCAATAGCCAATATAGCCAGTATACTGGCCGGGTTAAACCAACTTTTAAAACAATACATTTTCATATGTCATGAACATATAATTATATAGTTTTGTGTTTTTATTTTATTAATGACATCACCAGTTAAATACACTATTTAATTAGGCTTTTCATGTTACTCATTTAATCTAAATGTTCAATTGATGATAATCAACTAACCTTTTTTTTTGTTTGTTTGAAAAGGATAATCAATTAACTACATCAATTATTACGTTTATTATTTTATAATACTTAAGTCATGTGCATCGTCATAACACATATAAATCCAGATAATTCAAATATTATAATTTATTTATACCACACAACCTGGATTTACCATAATACCAATATCTAATCTATAGTAATACCTTTCGGTTTTTAACAGAGATGAGCAAATGGCAACTGAAACCGGTATCATACAACTACCAAGTTTTCAAGAAATTGGGATCGGATAATTCAGGATCAGTACCGGTATTTATTTTCAATTTTTGCTTGCCAACGTGGTAACGAACTAGGGCGGTTCAAATTGCTCGTCGCTCAACGATTGTTCGAAAATTGCTCAAAAAATTGCTTGTTCGATTTCGGCTCGGTTTGAAAATGAGTCGTTTGGCTCGGTCTAGTTTGAAAACAAACCAAACACGAGCAAAGCCTCACTAGGTTTGGTTCAGTTCGTTTTTGCTTGAATTATTTATTATTTTTACATATAAAGTATTTGTTTGTAAATTTTTTACAGCTTTCCTCTTTTGTGTTAAAAGTTCAATTTTAAACTTTAGCTGCTCATTTTAAATATGTTTTCTTATTAACTTTAAATTTTAGACATTTTAGGGTTAGAAGTCTAGACATTTTGGAGTTGAAAATCTTGAACTAATGATATATTTTTTTAAAAATTTAAAATTTAAAACTTTATTCTTAAAATTATATTTCTAGCACAACCAAGCCGCTCGGTTTTAACCCAAACCAACTTCAAGCATAAAAATATCACTTGTTTCTTAAAATTCAATCCTATCGGTTCAGCTGGATTTCAAACCAAACCAAGTACGCGCAAGCCTGCGTTTGGTTCAGTTCGATTCGTGAACATCCATATACCGAACTAAAATATTTTGTATATAAGTACTAACTAATAGAGTTGGACAAATAAACCGGTTAACCAAACATACCCGAAAACTGAACCGATTGAAACCGTCAGTTTAGAACCGGTATGTAATTTTCTTCCTCAAAACTGGTTTCAAACCGGTTAATCGAACCGAAACCGGGCAAAAACTGGTCAAAACCCGAACCGAAACCGATCGTAACATGGCCAAGAAACCGGTTTCAAGTCGAACCAAAACCTATCATAAACTGGTTTTAACTTTTATTGACTAAACTAAACTGCTTTTAAATTTTAAACCAATTTATACACCTCTACTAACTAATTTAAAGTTTTTAAGAAATTCGGGATCCAAATTCTATTATCCATACCTTTCTCTCTTTGAATCTTCCGCCCCTATCGTTAACACACACTGTTTTTTATAATAATAATAATAATAATAATAATATTCATTTTTTTCAATTCAAAGTCTAAAGAGAGAGAAAGTAAATAATGGGCGACGCAATCTCTCCGGCCAGCCGAGATCGTGAGCTGCTGATTCCCGTCGCTAACACCGCCGCAGATGACGGCGGCGCGTCGTCCAAACCTTCGCCGTCTTCCACGTCATATTCCGCCGGCCGTGAGGTATAATAATAATAATTTGTTCGATCTGAGTGTTTAATTCGTGTTTTGGATGTTGTTGAAGCTGATTGATGTTTAATTAGGGCTTTAGATGAACCTGTTTTAGTTAATTAGACTTTTAGTTGTTTGAAGTTTGAAATTACATTGTCGTGTGACATGATTTGGTACTAGTTAGGGTTTTATAGAGAGTGAATTGAAACCTGAAACAAAAACTGAAAGGACCGGACCGCACCGATCCGAATATATAGATTTTCATTGTGAACTAATTTATACGAATTTAATAAATATGTAACTCAAATATTTTAGTTCAAATGTATAATAATCAATTAATTACTTCATCTTCTGCTGGCCGTGAGGTATTGGGCTGTTCAAAAAGCTTGTGGCTAGTAGATCAGTCGATAAAAGCTTGAATAAAACTAGCTAAAAGAACCTGATTTGAAACAACCTAATCCAGGCTGGCTCATTTTTGTTCCTGAACCGAGCTCAACCCAAGCTCGACTCGGGTCATGGCTCGGCTCAACTGAAATCTTCACTGTCTTCCACTTCATCTTCCGCCGGCCATTAGATATAATTTGTTTGATTTGAGTGTTTAGCCTGTGTTTTGGATGTTGAAACTCTTTGATTGTTAATTAGGGCTATATATGAAACTGTTGTACTTGTACTTGTTTGAAATTTTGTCCGGAGTGTTTGTTTTTTGGTAGTTTTTTTTTTGTGCAAGTCAATGTGATACTAGTTAGGGTTTTATATAGATTGACACAATACGGTTCGGTTTTGGTTTTCATAATCATCATCGTACTCAGTAAATCCCACCAATAGCAAAGCTATGGTAGGGTCTGAGGAGGCTAAGATGTAGACAACCTTACCTCTACCCCATAGGAATAGAGAGGCTGCTTCCGGTGAGACCATAGTCACAGAAGTCGCTCATACTGCCGCGAATTTTGTATTGGTACGAAATGTACCGGGTCGGAATTCGTTTTCGTTTCAATTGTGGGTTCAATTCGCGAACCAAGAACAACAGTCGTTGATTCAATTGAACCCTAAAACGTGCATTGGAATCGCTGGTACGTCGATTCAGTTGAACACTAATTCGTGCATTAGGAATCGATAGTACAACACTCCAATTTGATTGGGGGTTTTCGGAAATCGGTCTTGAATTGGGTTACAGATCTGGCTCCCATGACCAAAACCCTAAAACTGAAATGAAGAGCCGCTGCTTTCTTTCAGTTTTTTTTTTCCATAAAACTTCATTTTTCACCCTCAAGTTTGTATTTTAATTAAATTTAACCCTATACTTTATTAATCAAATTTATATTTTACAATATAATATAGAAACTTGTCTATTCTATAAAATTATATTTAAATATCTGTGATATATATATATATATATATTAACTAAAAATAATTTTTTAAATATATAATTTTTTACTTTTCATAAGATCTATAACTTATATATTAATTTTTTAAATACACCTCGAACCGGACTAAACAGTACATCGTACAGGTTCGTTCCGAAATGAACCTACCCACCTTCGTACCGAATTCGTCTAGCCTAGTGGAAAGCTTACCCGAACCGTGTTTCCGTACCGGAGCGAACCGGGATATAGGTGACTATGGGTGAGACCCCTGGCTCGATAGTAGTTTTGCATCAAGCCTTGGACATAAGGCACATGACACTCAACCATCGGGGCACCGGGCGATTGGTGCATGTACCCTTATCTTTCATCTATCAGCGCACCACATGATGTCTGATTAACCTTCCGCCACTTTTAACGTTATTTTCACGAGATTGGTAAATAACGTCAAAATTAGTCCAATTTCACTTTTGCCCACCCGAGGATTCACACATATATACATTATATGCGCGCACCGCAAGAATGGCGTGCGGTTTTGGTTTTGCATGTAATAAAAACTAAAAAAGTCGAACACGACTGAATATATTGATTTTCATTTTTTATTATTTATTTGAAGGAGCTTATCTGAATTTAATAGATATGTAACACAAATATTTTAGCTCAAATTCATAATAATCAGCTAATTATTAACTAACAAAATAATCAGTTTGATTGTTTAATTCGAGTTTTGGATGTTGGAGTTGATTGATTTCTAGTTAGGGCTTTAGGTCAACCTGTTTTTGTTAGTTAGACTTTGTATTTAGATTGTAGTGTTTGTTTTTGATAGGTTTGTTAAGTGTGACATGATTTGGTGCTGGTTAGGGTATTATAGAGAGTGCATTAGAACCTTGAGGTCATAAGTTTTTTTGATGGATTCAGTTGGAAAAATATTATGTGAATTAAGTGTTAATGATGGATAATGATTTGATTGTGTAGAGAAACTGACACGCTTTAAGTTGTACATGACAGTTTAATAGTATAGGACTTGTAATAGGGATAATTATTTTTCTATGAATAAATTTAACTCATGAGTTACATAATAACAATCCTAGAAAAAAACTGTAAATAAATTGTTTGATTGTTAATAGGGCCACCATAACAAGTCAGACACGAACATGGTACGATAACTGATTGACATTTTTCCCAAACACGAACATTTTCTAGAAACAGGTTGCACGACACAAACCGTTCAGGGACTTGTTTAGAGACACAATAAATATCATATATGTAGTGAAACAGAAGTTGCCAAAAGTTCATAAAAGTATTAATTAATACATAATCCTCAACGTTTTTTTTAGTATCATCCAACTATCAGTGCCTGTATGTGATTATCTAATATTTATGGATTTGAGTATAAATTTATGTGGACAAACTTTATCGCTTCTTTTTATTTTCATGTAGACTTTCTCCAAGGTTATCAGGAGTTGGGCTTCTAAAAAGTTCATGACCGGATGGTATGCACTTTTCTCATTCTTAATCTTCTTTCTTTATTTGTAAATTGTAACTTAGATTCTTAGTTTCAGTTGAAATGATTTTTTTTTTAATTTTTTTTTCTTATCATATGGTTAATGAAATGGTTAATTTTTTTTTTCATACCATAATGGTATTTCCCTTACATATATTATTATTATTATTATTATAATTATTATTAGCTTTTATATAGCTGTTAAACTGTGATCTTACTATTAATATTATTATAATTAGTAGTAGTTTTTATATAACTGTTAAACTTTGATTTCCTTTATTTTGCTTCATACACATGTACTTAGAGCCGAGGGTCTCTCTGGAAGCCACCTCTTTATTCCTTTGGATAGAGGTACGGTGTGCCTACATCCCACCCTCCCCAGACCCTACTTATAGCTTTGCTGTCGGTGGAATTTTACTGGGTATGATTGATTGATTGATTGATATGGTTAACTTAGTTTTTAGAAGATTCCAGAAACCACACCTGATGATGTGAAACTTTGCTCTGTTAAGAACTAGTTTCACTAACAAACCATTGTAACAAATTTTGGCTTGTTTCAGTTAGCTGCTCCTTTTGTGTATCTTTGGATATTAGGAATTAAGTGCTGAATTGGTCCAAAGTTGTGGTCATTTGGTGCTCTTGATGACTAATATGTTTGGATTAAGTTATTAAAAAATTCTTGCATGTTTATTAGTTGGATTTAGTTGATGATTATTGTGGTTGAAGTTGATGATATGTTAGCTTGTTATTTATTTGTTAATAGTTTAATACATGGTTTTGGATAGTGTTTTTTATTTATTAGTTGGATTTGATAATATCTCATAACATCATATCCTATCTTTCACTATCAAGAAAATTAAAATACAGACATATGTGTAATCATCTTTCCACTTAATCTGATGGACTGGCACTTATATTTAGTGTTATCTCATATTAACTTTGATTTGATATGTTTTGCTTGATTTTGATCTTTTTGCAGTGTCATCCTATTGCCAATAGCTATTACTTTCTACATAACATGGTGGTTTATACATTTTGTGGATGGATTTTTCTCTCCAATCTATGTTCAACTTGGCATAGATATATTTGGTGAGCACATGCTTGTGTTCTTATATATTTATAGCTTCTTAGTTCTTCAACCGTTTTATAAATCTGCTTGAACATTTCCTCTAGTTGACTGATTTTGTTATTTAGAAGACAATAACATATGCAAATACCTGAGTTGTATTCTAAATCAAGTTTATTATTAGTAATATTGCCTTTTCTCTTACAAGACTGATCTTTACGAATAGTTCTTTAATTCTTTTGTAGTTTTGAAGCGATTTGAGTGCGTATTTTTTATCCATTTGATTTTTTGCAGGTGTTGGATTTATAACTTCCATCATGTTCATATTTTTGGTTGGGGTGTTTATGTCATCTTGGTTGGGTGCATCTGTTCTTAGCCTTGGGGAATGGTTTATTAAACGAATGCCATTCGTTCGTCATATCTATAATGCCTCCAAACAAATTAGTGCTGCCATATCTCCAGGTTTGTGTTTATTATTTGAAAAGACAAAAATGCCCTTGATGAGATGATAACATATTTTAACTAATACGTTTTAGAAAAACATTTTAAGGGCACAAATTGATACAAATGTAAGCATGTACCTACTTGGGTGAGCCTGCATACATTTTCTGTTATTAGTATTGTTGTGATCATTTGTTAAACCAACATAAGCCTGAAACGAACCAAACGTTCAGTAAAAAGACCCTGAACTTTCGGCGGGGAGTTTCTTTATGTTCGTTTTTTTAATAAACAAACAAACTTGAACGCATGTCTTGTTTGTTCATTTATGTTTGTAAACACATTCATTTGAATTCTTTTATGTTCGCTCACTTACATTCATTCATTTTCGTTAACATATTCATTTGCAATTTATTGACCCATTAC
Source organism: Bidens hawaiensis (assembly GCF_021521415.1). NCBI lineage: Eukaryota > Viridiplantae > Streptophyta > Magnoliopsida > Asterales > Asteraceae > Bidens > Bidens hawaiensis. The sequence goes on along the minus strand of NW_027493442.1, from coordinate 220,753 downwards.
AAGTTAATAATTTTTTTGGCCCAATACCTTGTTATTCACAATATTTATAAATGGTGTTATCTCAGATCGTTCATCTATGTTCGGTTATGTTTGTTTGTATATGTTCGTGAACCATTTGCTTATACTGTTAACAAACAATCATAAACGGACACGAACATGTTCGTTTTCTTAACGAACGGACACGAACAAGAAAACTCCGTTCGTTTAGTTGTTTGTGTTTGATTGTTTGTTCAGTTAGAGTTAAACGAACGAACACGGACATTGTTCATTTGGTTTGTTTACAAGCCTCGTGCAACAGGACATGAACGGTGTTGGTTTCTTTAATTGCAGATCAAAACACACAGGCGTTTAAGGAAGTTGCTATCATTAGGCATCCTCGTATCGGTGAATACGCGTTTGGGTTTATTACTTCATCTGTCATTCTCCAGGTTTAACCTTTAAACCTAATATTGACTGAAGTTTCATTTATATTTATTTTTTGACAAAAAGTATAACTAATGAATGTGTTGATTATGAATGCAACAATTTATTTGTTTATTTATTTATGTGCTATATAAACGTGAGCCAAAATGTAAATGCTGATATAATACCTACGTTTTTATTTCTGCGTACATCAATTTATTTCTATGTTTTTTTTCTGGATTTCAGAATTATTCAGGGGAAGAAGAACTATATTCTGTTTATGTCCCAACGAACCATCTTTACATTGGCGATATTTTCTTGGTGAATTCAAAGGATGTTATCAGACCCAACTTATCTGTTCGCGAAGGAATCGGTGAGTATGATAATTATGTCAAATGTCTAAAATAACCTCTCAGTAGTTACAATCACAATATTGAAGTTAAGTTTTGTTTTGTTTTGGGTAGGGATATATTAAGATATTAAATCAACATCATCCATAGATTGATTGATATGATTTTCATAAACAACGTTTTTTTAAAATAGTTAGCAACAAACTTGTCTTAGTTAATCTTTGAATAAAAAGTGTGTTTCAATAAATTTCTAAAACCATTTTTTAGTTCGTTTTTTTTCTGAAATCTATTAATTTTTATAACTATAACCTTTTTAATTACTTGTTAAAAGAAATTATGACATTTATTAATTATTTACTAATAACAAAACTTCAAGTCAGTTTTCTATAACCTTTTAAATTGTTTAATTTTTAAAAACTATTAACCTTTTTAACTTATTTATTTTAAAATTTTAAACTTTTATACATGTATTCTTTTAACAAATGTCGTTATTTTCATGTGTAAATTTTAGGCATACTTACGAGAAATTATGTTCATGTAGTTATTAAATTAAAACTAACAAAATTGCATTTGTTCCTCGTGTAAGAATAATGTTGCTACAACAAAATTATATTATAAAAAAAAGGTTGTGATGCATTGATTAATATTAACTTGATTATTTAGTTGAATCGTAAAGGAATATAATATTTTTAATTAACTTTACTAAAACCTGATTTTTGGTTATCAACCGAACACTATACAAAGCCTTTGTTAAATTAAAAGGTTTTGTATTGTTTTGGAGATAACTAAAAAATTGGTTTTAGTTGGTTAACTACTTGTATTACATTGCTTATCGTTCAACTAAAGAAGCATGTTGCATTATTTAACACATCATCAATTTTTATTCTTTATATTATAATTGCTCTACAAACACCAGTTTTACACAAAGAACAACAAATGTGATTTTGTAAGTGTTAATATTATAATTAAATGAACATACTTTTTCGAAGGTGTCTTAATTTTTCTCATTAAAATAACGGAACTTGTTAAAGAAAAATACACGTATTATAAAAGGTTAAAATTTTTAAAAATTCATAATTTAAAAAGTTAGACTAACTAAGTTGCAGCTTTTTAAAAAAAATAGTTAAAAACCAAAAAAGATTAAAGTTAAAAAAACCTCTTCAGAAATTAAATGAGAACTTTTATTTTAAAATTTTAAATAAGGAAAAAGTTTTTTCTATAATTAATTGAAAGTAATGTTGAGCAAAATCACATCAATCAATAGATGGTGTTATTTTAACATCTTAATGGTGTATGTATATCCCTATCCTAAACAAATAAAGCTAAGGAGAGGTAGGTAATTTTTTATTTCTCTCAATGATATGTTCTCTTTCAGCAATTTCTTTTATTGTCTTCAAATTTGACTATTTTGACCTTCAGAATTCAAAATTAAATGAAGATTTACCCAACATAAAATATGCTTATCCTGCTCTACTAGTTAAAAATAATTTTTTGGTTATTGAACCTTACCTTTTCTAGTTATTTTTTTATATTTTTTTATATTGGAGGCAATGATAAATTTAAATTACATGAATTTAAGTTCATGAAAATTTTATATCGACTTATTGTAATTTTTTTTTTATTATTACTCATCATTCATAAACAAGTTAATAATCTGACGGTCCCTATGGTTTGCACATATTCAAAGTTTGGTTCATAAGTTCGAGAATTACACGTGTGCTCAATATTGGTCCATTTGCAGTAAGGTTACTTTAGTCATTTCACATGCACTTAACTGGAGAAACTAGTATGTGTGCTCAGTTTTGGTCGATGGAGTCTTTGTGAAATTGCAATTTTGGTCTGCATTTTTATTAATTTTGTGTCTTTAGCGGTGAGGGTATTTTAGTCATTTCACATGCACTTAATTGGAGAAACTAACACTCATTCGTTCCAATAACCATCCTTGTTACACATTCGAATTAGTTGGGACTTGGGACCATACATGTAATTTATAACCTAAAGAATCAAACTTTACATATCACATGGACCATCCGAGTTATTAACCCGTACTAAATACCTACTTTTCCATAACAGGCATTTCGTTACACATCAACATTTTGACATATTTTGTTTTTCGATGTAGAAATTGTGGTATCTGGTGGCATGTCAATGCCACAAATACTATCGACTCTGGACACAAACGTTAACGTGGACCGACCGAGAAACAACAGAAGCTGAGGAGACACGAAGATCGTAGATGTAAGTCGAGTTAATTTCAGCCATCGGCTCAAACGATGGTTTCTTGTTTTGAGTTTTTCCAATTTTTTTTTTATTTTTTAGCAAAAGTGTCTGATTGCATTAGTGTATATGAGAACATAGAGAAATAGTAGTTGCTTATGTTGTTTATTTTATACGTGTGGGAATCAAATCTAATGAACCCCTGTGAATCATGTAGATAAAAAGCTAGTTTTGCTGTTTAAAATGGTCTTGTTTGCTTGAAATTTTTGTGCCATTTACATTTATATCTTTTATTATGTTTCTTCTCAAGTATTCGGTTACATATCTATATACAATAAAACGTAATAAATTGGTAAATGAAAGCACTACTTACCATATTTATGTGAGCTCTTGTTTACTTTTCCTAGAAAGGAAAAGGCATTGTCCTAGTAAACATCATTATTATTTTGCTATAGATTAAATAAGAACTTTGGTGTCGCAAGGCTTCTGTTGAGCCAAGTTGCAGTATAACCGCTACTCGGTGGGTTTGTTGCATAGTATATAGTATCAATATTGGTGGTTGGTATCGCATGCTCCTTACTGATCCACGTGATATTAATCATATTTTTTTTCAAAAGGGAAGGCCTATTATAGTAGCTTGCTGTTGGGGTTTTCAAACGTTGCCATGGTGACATGGTGTTGCACTTTTGGCCTTTGCTTGACGCAATCCACCTTGGTAAATAATTTTTTTCGTTTTTTATCATAAATTATACGAGTGTTAATACAATTCTGTGTGTTTACCTTTTTGGGTTTATTTTCATTACCGTTACGAGCCTCTTGCACAAATACAAACTCTGGCGAGTTTTGTTAGTTACGATCATTAAATGTTGGAACTCTGTATTCTGGATAAAAACATTGATTCCTCTCTACAGCAAGCAATCCCTTTCCTTTCCTATTTGTTCATTTGCATCAAATATGTTTGTTTATAGTAATGTTTTAAAAACCGATATTTTATTCGTATCGTATTCGGTTAAAAAATGGTACAACTGGTTGAACTGTGATGTACCGGGTGGTTCAACCGGGTTGAATAGTTTAATATGTATTTTCATATAAATACAAGTTCAACTTAAGAAATAACCAAAAAATACATTAATAAACCTAACATATGAATCAAACATTACACGTGAACAATTATCGAGTCAAATGGGAACTTTGTACTTTGTATACGGACTTAATCACCAAAATATATAAAGAAACCAACATTGAATTTGCAGGATACAAAATTAGTTGAATAGCGAATCATCTTTTACCGCGTTTCCTCCTTTCAATTTTATTCATCGGGTTAAAAGTAATTTTCAAAAATTATGGGCCACAAAAAAATATAAAAAATCTCTTAGGTTTGAAACTGGTTTGCCGGTTTAAACCTGTATTTTTAAAATAACCGGTGGTACGATGTTCTAGCAAACCACCTAAAATACCGGTTGCCTTACCAAAATCCGGTATAATCGGTTTAACTGGCCAGTACAAACTGGTTTTTAAAACCTTGGTTTATAGTTTCTTGTTTGCTATATACAGTCAACTACAATGATGAGAATGTTTAATCAATAATTTTTAAAATATTTGAAGAAGGGTTAGGTGTCCTATATCTTAAAGTCAGCAAAAATCTTTTGTCCCTAACACTGCCATCACAAACAGTTGTCTTTGATTTTTAATTTTTATCAGTTCATATAATTTCCCTATCAAGATTCTATTTTATTTAATCCGTTAAGCGAATGTGTCTTCTGTAACATGGGGAGAGGTGGCTTAGTTTTGCATGAACATGGTGATGCTCAGTATAATAGATTATTTTTAGACAGAATTACAAATTTTGTCCTTTAAAATAAGACGAATTACGGTTCGTGTCCTTTTTTAAGTTTCCTTGCAGGCGGTGTACTTTAAACTTTTTTTTCCTACAAGTTTTGTCCTTTACGCTAACTGGGTTAGAAAAAGTCAGTTAAATCCCATCACGTGAGGCGCATGTGAGGGTACTTTTGTCCTTTCATATATCTCTGCAACTAAACCCTGTATCACTCTTCCCCTTCTTTTTAACCCAACCCCACCTTCAATCGATTCAATTCCCCGGCGATTAAAAACCCGACAGTTAAACCCTAAACCCTCGTATCCGACGCGACTCAATTAGGGCTTCAATCAATTAGGGCTCGATGCGAAATTCAAATACCAGGGCTCAATTGATGATGGCTTACTGTGTTTGTGGCAAGGTAGCAGTTGTTCGAACTTCATGGACTGATAGAAATCCAGGTCGTCGGTTTTTCTCTTGTCCGGACATGGTAAGTGTGTAATTCGATTTAAGTTCCAGTCAATTGTTTATACTTCATGTTTCTCCTCTTTTCCAGACATCGGATTGCCCCTTTCTTGGATGGCGTGACCCACCAATGTGTGAACGGGCATTGGAGATTATCCCGGGCTTATTGAAATCGAAAAACATGGTTGAACAAAGTTTAGAGAGTTATAAAGAACAAGCAAGGAAGATGAAGAACAGATTGGTCATTAGTTGGATCATTTTCATTGCAATTGTAATTGCAATGAAAATGTAACTAGTTGACTGAATTTGAAGTTGTTGACTATTTGTATTTTGACTTTATTAGTTAATTTAGGACTTTATGCAGTTTAAGTATTATGTATTTTGACTTTATTTTGGATGTAATTTTGGATCCCTTTTAAGCAATGTATCATCAGTTTATTTTGGATTTAATTTGGATCTTTGGTTAGTTTATTTTGGACTTTTGGATGGATTCTATACACAATCTGCACATTGTGCACTATCTACACATGATGCACAATCTGCACATTGTGCACTATCTACACATTATGCACAATCTACACATTATGCAGAATCTGCACATCATGCCCAATCTGCACATTGTGCACTATCTACACATCCATCTACAACATCCATAAACCATAAACCAAGAGATGAATACTGCATGATCTGATCTGATCTGATCCAAGGGCAAATAAGTAAAAACTGCCAAACCATTAAATTATGTAAAATCTGATCCAAGGGCAAATATGTCCAAACCCTTAAAATAAGTAACATCTGATCCATCCATCTGCAGATCCATATGCACAAAAAGATGAATGAGTCATCTGCACAAACATCCATCTGCCAAACCATTAAATTAAGTAAAATCTGATCCAAGGGCAAATATGTCCAAACCCTTAAAATAAGTAACATCTGATCCATCCATCTGCAGATCCATATGCACAAAAAGATGAATGAGTCATCTGCACAAACATCCATCTGCCAAACCATTAAATTAGGTAAAATCTGATCCAAGGGCAAATATGTCCAAACCCTTAAAATAAGTAACATCTGATCCATCCATCTGCAGATCCATATGCACAAAAAAGATGAATGAGTCATCTGCACAAACATCCATCTGCCAAACCATTAAATTATGTAAAATCTGATCCAAGGGCAAATATGTCCAAACCCTTAAAATAAGTAACATCTGATCCATCCATCTGCAGTTATGCACAACCATTACCATACCATGAAAAACTTCAAAAACATGAAAAACTTAATACATCCATAACAACTTAATACATCCATACAAGTGTTTGAAAAACTTAAAATAAGTCCAGACAACAACTTAATACATCCATACCATGAAAAACTTCAAAAAAAGTCTAACAACTTAAAAATATCCATACCATAAAGTCATAAAAACTACAAAAACAGTCAAACAGTAGGCACATTAATCTGCAAAATTTTTCATGCATGATCTCTTGTTGTGACCCTTTTGACCACATGTCCCACAAGTGTTTGATCCTTTTGGCTTTGTCTTTCTCACTGCCTTCACTTTCTGGCCTTCACCCTCCACAGCCTTTCCCTTGCCCTTTGCATCAACCTTTGACTTTTTCCTTGAACCACCATCTTCCCTTTCAACTGCTGACTTTTTCCTTGATTTCTTTGGCCTTTCAGTTTGCTTTTTTAATTTAAGAGCTGTGATCTGGATTGGGACTTGTGATGTTGGCCACATACTCATACCATTGATGGGATACACCTTGTAGCTATACACTGTCTTCCACCTATCCATTGTGTAAATTGGTTTGACAAATGTTTCTGGCCTGCCAACAGATCTGTCATGTGCACCCTTCACCCAAATACATGCCACCACATGTCTACAAGGTATCCCAGTTATCTCCCATCTCCTACATGCACATGTACTTGTGCTCATGTTCACTACACACTGATCACCATATGGACCTGTTACCTGATAATGATCCTCACCATTCCAATGCACAGAGTACCTATCATCCAAATATGTAAACCATTCACATCATTTACAAGACAAGTAAATATTCACATACAACTCACCTGCTTGCTTCCTTCTTCACTGACTCCATAATTTGTGTAGCATATGGTGTTAGTAACCCTGATGACCTATCAATTACCTTCAACACAGTAACAATCTTCCTCATCACATATTCTCTGATGTATTCCAGCAATGTGATAATAGGCTTGTCCCTTCCATCTACCAGCTTTGAATTGAAACATTCACACATGTTGTTGGTCAACACATCAGACATTGCTCTACCTATTATAACAAAACACAACAGATAAAGGACAAAACTTGAAAGTTATGAGAGAATAAAGGATACAAAATTAAAAACTTACCAGAGAAGTGTGACCTTGACCATGTTTCTGGTGGGATCTTAGATACCCAAAGATGACACCTTTTGTTCAAGTTTTTTAGGTTGTTCATCTCTCTCTCATATTGTGTAGGTGATGTACATCTAGCCAGCTTCCAAAGAGCATCCCTTAAAAGCTTTCCTTTGAAGAGTGATCTTAGGTTATCTTCAATGTGCCTCACACAAAACCTATGCTCTGCAGAAGGAAACAACTTATCTACAGCCTGTATAAGACCCTTTTGCCTGTCACTCATAAAGGTAAACTTGGATCTGTTGTTTATATCCAAGTCATCACCAAGGCATTCCAAGAACCATTCCCAAGAGTTCAATGTTTCAGCTTCAACTACAGCATATGCAACAGGGTAGTATCCATTGTTTGGATCTAGAGCAACTGCTGTTAAAAGTTGACCAGGCCAAGCACTTTTAAGAAAAGCTCCATCCAGTCCCAACAGATCCCTACCTATTGCTTTGAACCCCTTTTTCAAAGACCCCAAACAGATGTATATCCTCTTGAATTGTCTTGTCTCAGATGTTGGATCTGAGCATTCTTCTAATTCAAGCTTCACTGTTGTATCTGGATTAGTCCTCTTCAACTCTTCAATATAATCCCTCAATAACCCATATTGGCCTCTGAAATTTCCAATTATATGTTCCCTGGCCAACATCTTTGCCCTATAAGCTTTCATCTCAGACACACCAACTTCAAACCTCCTTTGAAACCTTTCTTTGATGGATTTAACTTTCAGCTTTGGGTCATCTTGAAGATCAGTAACCAAATGGTTTGAGAGGAACCCGGCTGTGCAAGCATAAATTTCCCTAGATTGAAGGCATTTATGTTCATTTATCAACCTTGTAATTTTCCATGAAGCTGTTCTCTTTTGGTATGACAACAACAGTACCTAAGGGCATCTAATAGCAAGTGGGTCTTTCCTTTTTCCCCTACCCCCAATACTTTTCTGGACTGGTCCCTCATCTTTATTAGCACTGCTAGATCCAACCCCCTGCATGTGGGACCCATCTTCCATATCTCCTTCACACACAGCCCTGACCCTTACCAAATCATCTTTTCTTATCCTAATTTGTCTTCTTGTTTCAACTGCATGTGTCTTGATCATATCCTTCACCTCTGCTTTTGTACCAAAAACTTGTCCCACATGGAAAAGATAATCCATGTCCCCCTCATTTCTTTGTTTCTCATTATACATCCTATCATTATCCAACATCACATCATCCATTTCTATGTCCAAAACCTCTAAACTACAATTTGCATCCTGCTGTTCAACTTCAAAATCAGTATGCAGTCTGAAATCCCTCATATCTACATCTACATCATGTGTTTCACCATCTTCATAGTTGAAGTCACTATCTGAATCACTTTCTGAATCTTCATCACCATCCCTAGTTTTCTTAACATTTTTAGATTTCTTTTTGTTCTTAGATTTCTTCACATTCTTTGGTTTCTTAACTGGACAACCCTCTAGATGTTCATCATCATCAGAACTCTCATCTCTCATTTCATAGTTAGAATCCCTACTATCATCAGTTCCACTTTCATCTGAACTTGAAGACTCATCTCCACTTTCTTCATCTGAAATTGAAGAATCTTCACTATCTTCATCCCCACCTCCATCCCCACCTCCATTGTAATCCATATCCACCTCATTTGTAGGCTGCACACCATATCCACCTCCATCCCCACCTCCATCTACATCACCATTGTAATAAATCTCCACCTCATTTGTAGGTTGCACACCAAAAGCATCCTCTCCAAACATAGGGTCAAATTCTGGATCCTCATGACATATATCAATCTGGTCTTGTTGTTCAACAACACCAACATTATTCTCTTCTTGAACATTCACATTTGCATCCTGTTTGTCTTGTTCCACAACTACCTTTTGAACAACAACCTCATTTGTGCTATCTTGCCATTCCAACAACAACCTTTTCTTAACTGAGTTTGCTTTATCTAGTACGACCTCACTTGCAAGAAACTCCTCATTTGTTATCTCTTCAATGGTAAACTTTGAGGGTGAGCAGAAGTATGTGTGTACAGAGGTGAACTCATGCTCAACATACACATTCATTAACTGATTAAAAGCTCCAATATACTTAGCAAATCCCCTAACATCATCATCACTTCCCAAAGCTCTAAGCCCCCAATCCAATTCTGAACCCGGTACTACATAATGGTAGAATCTAACCTTATCTGTAGGATAGGATAATTCAAGCAAGATTCGATCAAGCTCGTGAACTGAAAACTTGTCAATATCTAGCATGTCAACAAAATGGACAACGGCTCTTTTATAAACCCGTCCAGGAAATTTAGTGAAACTGCCACCATGGTGCATCTTGATCGTGAACAAATGTGGATTATTTACTACACAAACATGATTAAACAACTGTTAGTTAAATAAACCCAATTATAAACCCTAAAGTTTTAACTTACCATAAAACGCATCAGCATTTGATTGTTCATCAGCTTCACGAATGTAGAATCGATGAGGAGGAGGATCATCCATCTTACGTTTTTAAGTTTTGAGAATGATGTGCAATTTAAGGTATTAACTGTCGGGTTGTTGAGTCGAGTCAGATACGAGGGTTTAGGGTTTAACTGTCGGGTTTTTAATCGCCGGGAATTGATTCGATTGAGAGGGAGGGGGAAGAGTGATACAGGGCTTAGTTGCAGAGATATATGAAAGGACAAAAGTACCCTCACATGCGCCTCACGTGATGGGATTTAACTGACTTTTTCTAACCCAGTTAGCGTAAAGGACAAAACTTGTAGGAAAAAAAAGTTTAAAGTACACCGCCTGCAAGGAAACTTAGAAAAGGACACGAACCGTAATTCGTCTTATTTTAAAGGACAAAATTTGTAATTCTGTCTTATTTTTAATAAAACCATTAATTAAGTTAATCATTAGGGTGGAGAGTGTGGAGCGACGGGTACTCTTATGGGGTACTACCCACGCGAGAAACACCGCTGCCACCCTCCAAAACCATGTCGCTGGGTCTATGTGAGAGGTTGTATCCCCTTAGCTTTTACAACAAATATAGTCCTTCAACAGATATAATTCCTCCAAGTCTCATAAATTCCAAACTGAATAACCCCATTTTCTTATTTAAAATGCCACCTGAACCCAAAAAAATGTCACGCGATAACGACACGTTTGAAGTCATAACAAAAGTAAAAAACCGATGGTATTGGAAATAGTATTTTTATATATTCTTATTAAATAAAGTGTTGTTTAATTATTATGTATATTTAGATTTATAACGTATTCATTTTTATTTATTTTTGAGTTTTTAAATTAAAATTTTTTTTAGAATTTTTAGTTAAATATTAAAATCTTTAGGGTAGTTAGGAACTTAGGATGCACAACCACCAGTCTTTAAGGTAGTCTAGAATACTTAACGGTAAAAATAATATGACAGTTCATAATTGGTCCGTACTTACCACGCCGTCCACTCTTATGCCATATATATATATATATATATATATATATATATAGGATGAGTATCATTACAGAACTGATTTAAAAACTTGAAGGAACCCTTGAAAACTAACATTTTTTATAAAAATTTTTGTATGTTAATGTTCTTTGAGATTAGTTTTATCATTGTTTATATCTATATCTACAATTACAATTTTGAAAATTAGTTTTTATACACATCTATGTTTTGTTTGGCACCTACGTAAATTTGTTAGTACATAAATTTTACATATATGTAAACTTGTGATTAATATATATAATCAAAAAATTTTATATAAAATATGATAAAGCTACTCTTAAATAATGTTAATATATAAAAAAATTAAAAAATTGTTTTGTTGTTAAGGGTTCTAAGAGTTCTTAAATGATATTAGAGCCATTGAAGATTCGAGATTTCACATCATTGTTTTCTCCAAAAATTATGCATCTTCATCATGGTGCTTAGACGAACTCGTAAAGATCATGGAGTGCCAGAAGACGAAAGAGCAAACAGCTTATCCCATCTTCTATGATGTGGAACGCACCGAAGTCCGCAACCAAAGTGGGGCTGTCGGAAAAGCCTTTGCTAAACACGTAAGGGGTGGCTGGAGCTCTGTTCTACCCCTCTACCAAATCTTTATCTGTTGTGTTAACTTGCTGCAACGGGTCGTCTTCTTCATCAAACGGTTCACCAGCCTTGTAGTCATGGTAACATCTTTATTACTACTTTTTTTTTTTAATTTAATTTAACTTTTTTATATGTGTTATTTGTAAGATGATTAATTACTTTACTAATTAATGTCATTCCATTTATTAGAGTTGCAATATATAAAGATAGGGTAAAGTTAAAATACAAATGAGGATAAAATTGAGGAGTGTGAGAATGATTTGTGACTACACAAAATCCCACTTAAAAATAAATTAATAAAAATAATAACTTAAAATATAGATAAAAAACGAAAAAAAATTAAAAAACTAAAATGTTTTCCCCCTCATTTCCGTTAAAAAAAATCGACGAAAAGACATAATGCCGACATCAAATACACAATGACGAAAATGAACAAAAGACACAATTATAATTAAATAAAGGACACAATAGATTGCAAAATATAACACAATTCCGAATAAAATATAACACAATGTTGAGTAATATAACACAATATCAAACAATGTCAAGGAAAAAAGACACAATCAATGACGAAAATAAACACAGAACACAATGATAAACAAAAAAACAAAATGATGTTTTTCACTCTTCATTGTTTTTTTTTGAGAATGAGAAAGATAATTTTGTGTTTTTACTTTCTTTTTTGTTTTTTTATTAATTTTTGAGTTATGATTTTTTATTTTTATTTTTTAAGGGTTTTTGTGTGGCTAAAATTATTTCTCATCATTCTGATTTTTGTTCCTATTTGTAGAATAACTTGACACTCTAAAATAAACAAGTTCGTGACCTCAATATTAAAACCCTAAATACTATATTGTATAACTCGCATATAGTTAGAGTGATAGCTAATCAGACACCCAAACTAAATAATAATAATAATAATAATAATAATAACAATAGTAATAGTAATAAAAAGAAACATAATAATAATAATAATAATCTCAATTCTTGACGTATAAGCCCAAAATTTTGTTGAAAACTCCACAAAATGCTTGATTTTGCCAAAGAAATAATCCATATTCTTCAAAGCAAAGTGCTGTAATTCAACGGTGTTCCACAGTTTTAGTTCACTGTCCATGAAGTATAAACACTATTCGATATAATTTCGGACTTCAAGTCATATGTTGGTGTACTTGAGAGACCAATAATGATAAGTCGGTCATAGTTTGTTTTGTTTCATAACCCTTTTTCTTTTTGTAATTATAGTTGATAATGTTTTGGCTAGCAAGTGAGGTTGACCTACATAAACCAGATTATGGTTAGACGTTATTGAATACGAGATGTAATCGAGTTAAGGTTCATCAAAAATCAAACCCAGTTATATTTTCTGATTAATAAATGAGAGTTATTCGTTTGTTTTACAAATGGTATCAGAGCCAAGTTCAAGAAATCCATAAGATTAAGTCTTTGATGTGAAGAAGATCGCCGCTGCCTACGCGTGATTAACCGTGATCGACAACCAAGTTGATAGGGTCACTGTCACCGCTTGCTTAAATGGTTTTCTATTAGAATTTTCAAATGAGGAGGGTTTGATTAGTGATTGGTCAAACGAGGAAGATTTGATTTAATTTTTTACTGATGTTTTCTATTGGCATCGATTGAAGAAGGTTCCCGTTCTCGGTATTCATATTCTGTAGATTTTGTTTTGATATTTTGTGAGGGGGGGGGGGGGGGTGGTTGGGTTTGGGATTGCTTATTTTATCTTCTTATAACTTATAACAACTTATAAGTGATATGTTATAAGGTGTTTTAGAAAGTCAAAGATTGTGAATCTATAAGTTATAACTTTAACTAACATAAGTTATAAGGAGTTAAATAAGGATCCCATACTGTAAGTAAAGGGGTCACGAAAGTTAGGACTTAAGAGGGTTATTTTTCTATTATGTGGTTATTTTTATAAAGAAACTAGCTTTTATCCTCCATATTACGGGTGCTATGTTACATTATTCGTCTCTAATATTTATATATTTTTTAGATTTTAATTTTATTTATTGTTTGAAAGTTAATAGTATACTTAAAGTTTGATGATGAAAGAGTTTCACAAACAAATGAGATATAACCCGGTTTAAAACGTATCTAGGTTTGGTGAAACCCATGACCCGCTTAATTATTTTTTTACTATAAAATTGCATCTTAATTTTAAATAATATCTTTTTTTAAAAAAAAAAATTCGGATATTAATTTGTTGTATGTCGCTATATTATAGGATTTTTATATCAAACATCTGGTGAAATTAATTTTTAATTTAATGAGATATTATAATCCGTTTAAGGGATATCTGGGTTTCGTGAGACCGATACCCGTGAATTCGGGTCAAATGCATGAGAAATCTCAATTTGCAAATAAAGCAATATGACGACTTGACAGGAGGTGGGGAGCAACCAGAGAACTTTTAAATGTTTCGTTTATATATATTTAAGATTAGAAAAAGGTTTCACAAAAGGTTAGTAAACGAGTAGGTTCTTGATTATTTGATTCTGATGAGGAACTCGAAAAAATGAAAAGGCAATAAATGGTATTGTTTTTTTCTTTTGGAAGCAATAAGAAAAAGGAAAACAAAATCAAGTTAGTTGGTTTTGCATACGATTAGGTTTTTCGAGAGGTATTCGTAATCAGGTTTCGCTAACACGGGAAATTGTTCAGGACTGATTGATTTGTTCATATTGTTCCAATGAACTAGAGCAATGGTGTTAGACAGAGTTTGTTTTTATACGGGTTAAACAAGCTAGGTTCAGACCAATGGAGACTAATGCTTAATAGATTAGATGACAAGAATTACAACCAAATGAGTGGATATGCGAGTCAGGGATAAGATCGGGACCGTACCGGTACCGACCGGTCCCGGTCCTGAAAATCCCGGCCCCGAAAATTGCGAATTCTTGGTACCGGTACGGGAACGGGACTGAAGGAAAAAATTTGGGAAATACCGGTCCCGGTCCCCTACCGGTACCGAAACTCAAAAGTTTGGTACCGAAGGTACCAAATCGGTACCGATTTCGATACTGGTACCAGTACCAGTACCGATTTTGCGGTGGGCGTGCTGATGTGGTAGAATGTGTTAAGTTTCAAATTCAAATAATGGCATGATATGGAAGTGGTGTCGATTTGAAAGAATGGAATGATTTGTTGTTTTTGTTTACAATAACTTAACAGAAGCCTAATGGAGTTAGTAAATTGGACATGAATAGTGCAAATTGAAACCACGAAGACAAAAATGCCTAAAAACTATCTTTTTGGACGGAAATGGCAAAAGCACGTAGAGAGATGGAAATGACAGTTTACTCTTCCTTTTATGTTACGTGTGGACCTTGATCTTTATAAACTTCCATCAGACTTCAGCCCAACCATCCATAAGCAAGCCCTCCAACAACATCAACTTCAATCCCAATAATCTGATTGCCAACCCAAAACATATGTGGAAAACATAAGAGAACATTAAACAGCCAGAAGACATATTTGGATTGGATATTAAATTGATAAAGACATGTTAGTTTCCACATATTTAAAGATATGAAAGCCATCAAAGCCAAGCCTAGGTTGCACTGTATACATAACCTTGATATACATTGAATTAACTGAACGATGCCAACAATAAATTATTTGAATAAACCTCTCACTTGAACAACTTTGCAATTAAGTGAATGCAAATATGGGGTCGGCGGCCATAACAAACGAATCGAGAAAGTAACAACAAACAACAAGGATCGATCAGAAATAGAGGTGACAATTAGAAACCGGGAAATGTGTAGATAATGACCAAGTTCTAGAACCGAAATGAAACTTTATTAAAAAAGAATAGGAAATAGGAAAACTAAAAGAATTACAAACCCTAGACAAAGTGGCGTGCCACAATATTGGCATTTCTATAGTATTTAGGGTGTGTTTGTGAGTGTGGTGGTGCAAATGGCAAAGATTGCATTATTTGTAAATGAAAACTTCTTATGCATTTGACTAAAATTCTTAAACGGATTATAATATCTCATTAAATTAAAATTAATGTCACCAAATATGATATACTAAAAATTAATATCTATTTTTTTATAAAAAAAATATATATTATTTACAATTAAAAAACAATTTTATTGATAAAAAAATAAGCGGACCATGGGTCTCAGCAAACCTAGATAACTTTTAAAACGGATTATAATATCTCATTTATTTTGAAATTCTTTCATTATCAAATATTAAGTATATTTTTAACTTTTGTACTATAAATAAATTAAAATCCAAAAAGTATATAAATATTAGAAATGAATAATGTAAAACAACCTCTGTAATACGGAGGATAAAAACTAGTATATATATATATATATAAAGATAATGATAAATGGGGCCCTTGGGTTCAACATTAAAACCCTAAATACTATATTACAATACTATTTGATTTATTAAGTGGCTGATTTATATTTCAAAGAAGAAGCTTTGGATTCAAATTAAATGTTTTTTACTTTTGTTTAATCTTGCTAACATTAAGAAATTTTTGTATTTTTCCATATAGGAAAATGAGGATGTTGGAAGATGGAGAAATGCTCTGAAAGAAGCAGCTGGCATATCTGGGATGGAGTTGAAGAACACTTTTAATGGGTAATTTCTTCATCTGATGTTCTTCATTTTGATTTCTTTGTAATTTGAGCTTAATACGGACGTTTGTGCTTATCACATAGGCATCAAGCTAAAGTTATCCAACAAATTGTTAAGGATATTTCACTTAAGCTACATTTCATTAACTTAAGTGTTGATGGGAAGTTAGTAGGCATGGAGACCGGGGTAAAGAATGTAGTTTCATCTTTAGGAACTCATTCCAATGATGTTCGCATTATAGGGATCAAAAGGATGGGAGGTAGTGGGAAGACCACTTTGGCGAGAGCTGTTTTTGATCATATATCCATATATATTGGTTCGAAGGTAAAAACTTTGTTGAGAATGTTAGAGAAGTATCAAGAGGCTCTTTGACTGGTTTGAAGGAATTGCAAAAACAGGTCCTTTCAGCTGTTTTAAATAATCAAAGCATAATTGTAGAAAGTGTTTCTGATGGGAAATATATGATGAAAAAGATGATGTGTGGTCGAAAGGCTTTTGTTGTTCTAGATGATGTGGATGATACAGAGCAACTTGAGGCGTTAGTCGGTGAACTTACTTGGTTTAAGCCAGGAAGTAGAATCATCTTCACAACAAGAGATCAGCAACTGCTAGTAGCACATAGAGTGAACTTTATTCATGAAGTCAATCTGCTATCAGATCAGGAAGCAATGTGCCTCTTTTAGCAGGTATGCATTTGGGACAGACGGTCCAATTCAAGGATATGAAAAGCTCTCTAGAAAAGTTGTACATTATGCTGCTGGTCTTCCCTTAACAATCAAAGTATTGGGTTCACATCTTTGTGGTAGAAGTGAGCATGAATGGGTAGATGCTATAGAAAGACTAAAAAGAATCCCGTTAGATAAAACTTTGAAAAGATTGGAGCTAAGCTATAATGGTCTAGAGGATGATCAGAAAGAAATATTTCTAGATGTTGTATGCATGTTGAAAGGTGAAACAAAAGATAGAGCAATCAAATTACTTGAAAGCTCTGGATTTAATGCTAAGATTGGTATAAGAGTTCTTGAGGAGAGATCTTTGATAATTG
Source organism: Bidens hawaiensis (assembly GCF_021521415.1). Taxonomy (NCBI): domain Eukaryota; kingdom Viridiplantae; phylum Streptophyta; class Magnoliopsida; order Asterales; family Asteraceae; genus Bidens; species Bidens hawaiensis. The sequence goes on along the minus strand of NW_027493442.1, from coordinate 203,344 downwards.
TTTCAAATTATGATTGTTTGGGTTTCCATAGCCATATTGAAGAAATGGGCATGAATATTATTCATCGTTTGCACCCTAACGAGCCTAGCAAACATAGTCGATTATGGATTAAAGAGGAAATTGAAGATATATTGGTTAATGAATCTGTAAGTTTCGTATTTTTATTAGTAGTGGAAAACTAAAACGTTTTTATTTGTTATCATTAGCAATTTATGTAAAATTTTATTTACAGGGTACCAAAGAAATAAAATGTTTAAAACTGAAGTTTACGGATGTCGATCTAGCAGTTATTATGAATGGTCTTAGGAAGATGAAGGAACTTAGATTTCTTTACATGCTTAATGGGCTTAGGGAATGGAAAGTTGATGACGTTAGCCAACACTTCCCAGATTATTTACGATCTCTATGCTGGCATCAGTACCCTTTTCGATCCTTACCTATTACGTTTAGAGCAGATAAGCTTGTGAACCTTGAAATGCATGGGAGTAAAATATATGAACTCTGGGAAATGGGGTACAAAGAGGTAGAATTATGGTTGCTTGATTGTTTTACATGATGGTTCATTATATTTTGTTTTAGTTATTGCACTGATATTTGTCTTTCTTAATTCTTCTTATAACAGGTTCTTGATAACCTCAGATACCTTGACCTTAGTAGGTCAAAGTTGAAAACCTTTGACCTTGGAATGACCCCACATCTCAAAACATTAGATCTTGCAGGAAGTTTTGATTTTCAAGAACTCCACATGCCCATTGAATGCACCAATCTCAAATTCATCGACCTCACTCGCACAAAGGTGAGGAACCTTAACCTTGGTATGACTGCAAATCTTGAGGAGTTACATCTAACACGTTGTTATGGCTTTAAAGAACTTTACATGTCAGTTGAATGTTCAAAGCTCAAAGTCCTTAGCCTTAGTCAGTCAAAGGTGAGTAACCTTAACCTTGGGATGATTCCACATATTGAGGAATTAAAACTTGATGGATGTTATAATCTTCAAGAAATTCACACTCAAGTGGGAGGTCTAAAAAACCTTATATACATAAACATAAACGGTTGCTCCAGGTTTGAATACTTTTTGGTTGACAAACGGAATGCATTACCTAGTCTTGGTTCTTTAGCCAAGTTGGAACTGTTTGGAGTGACCTTAGAGATATGCCCACTGCATCGCAACAATAGTCTTGGTTTAGATGTTTTTATAATGAACCTTTAACCTCATGGAGTGGAAATATTGAGAAGCTTCTTTCTTTTGGTCTATGTGCTTGCACAAATGTCGAGTCTTCTTCGGAAAGCATTTGTGCTTTACAACATTTAACAGAGCTTACACTTGAAGGCGGTATTCCGGAGGTGCCCAAGGATTTGTACCGGCTAGAAAGTCTAGAGAAGTTGACTTTGTCGATTAAAGAGATTAAGAATCTTCCAGATAGCATTTGTATGTTGAAATATCTGAAATCACTTGAACTTGTATCTTGTTCGCTTCTGGAGCAGTTACCAAATGATATTGGCAGATTAGAGTGTTTAGAGGTGTTGCACCTAATAGATTGTATATCATTACGAGATATACCAGATACTGTTTGTAACATGAGGTGCTTGAAATCTTTCAGTCTCCGCTTTTGTATTATGGTTGAGAAATTGCCGGAGGAACTTTGGCGATTAGAGTGTTTGGAAAATTTAGATATAAAGGGCGTGAGCATAAGTCGTCTTCCGCATAACATTTGTCAGTTGAAAGGTCTACACATTTTTGGGTCCAGGGCGCAACTTGAGTCGTATGGTTTTACATCGATGATAGAAACCATAGATGACTTCTATCATGTAGTGCTGTAAATAAGATAGGCACTCACAAGGGATTGTTTGCATAATAAGGAAAGTATTCAAAGGCTGGTCTATGAATATTTGAGTTTTGTTGGCTATTTTAGTGTAATTGAGATTAACTTAATCGTAAAATGAATTGAAAAAAGTAGGGCGTGTTGGGGTTTTTTTGCTCATGAGAAAGCCCAACAAGTTTACCTACACGGGTCCTTTATTATTATCATTACATTATTATTATTATTATTATTATTATTAATGCACGAGAAGTTCAAAATAAATACAATTAAACTATATAAATTAAATGATTAAATTATAAAAAAGCCCATATTTTATCAAATTAAATAGTTTAATAAGTTCAAATTATATTTTCTAATGGAATATTCATACGAATACATGGTGCATTCTCACGCAATTTCTTCATAATAATGAAAAAAATGCACCCAGTAACTTTATAAGTTGTAATTATTTTTTTTAAACGCAATAGTGAATTTTAACAAAATATGATAAGATGATTCATTATAACTAACATAAAAGAAGAACATCATATATAAAATTAGCATGACTAAAATGCGTTGTTGTATTACAATTTTAAAAGAGATGGATGAGAACTCCATGAATCCATGGAGGTTGAATTAATATGTGAGAATAATATTGCTATTCATTTATAAATTTTTTCTTGTTTTTATCTTCTTAGATCTATAAATATTGTTAACTAATTTTTAGCACATTCATCTCCTACAATGAAAAGTGTTTATAAATTGATTTTTTTGATTTAATAAAAAAAATTGTAGATATGATTTCATTGAAGATATAAATATTTTTTTATACTGACGTAAATACCTGTATATTTTTAATCTTTATAATTTAGGTAATTAGTTTTATTTGATTAAATGATGGATTGATATGTTTTGATTACACTTTCATATATAAGTTTCATCAAAAAAAGGAAACTAGTTTGAGTGATAAATTTTGGCTAAGAATTAATCTTCGAGTGACATGTGTACTCGGTTATTTTACTTTATTAGAACATGTAGTAGATGTATATTTAGTAATAAAAGAAAAAGAAAACAAATATATGTATTTCTTATTACTTTTGTCGTGCCGTGCATGAACTAGCCAAATACTTTTGATTAACCATGCTCAAAGCCAACACAAAACCTTAATCAAAACCGTGTAAAAAATGGTAATTACCAACATGTAACTCGAACAATAACTATACTTTTGTCTGCATAAAACCTTAACCGAAAACTCAAGTTTTTTATTTTTATTTTTTTTATTTTCAAACCAAATTAACGGGCCGTGACTAATCCATTTAACTTTGTTAATATTTCTAGAATATGAAGAGAATATAACTATATTGAGTGCAACCCTTATAACCGCAACCTACTTGGAGACTTTTGATAACACGTTTAAGCGAAAACTAGCTTGAAAACTAATCCGTTTTACAACCACTGAACCTTTGGAACTTTATCACACATTTTCCAGCATCTAGGTATCATATTTTGTTTGTATAAAAGTATATTGATAACGCTAGTATATGTATATAAAAATAGTGCCTTAACACACTCGGAAGCGACACTTAAGTGACCCGTTTGATCAAGAAATGAATACCATTTTAACAGTCCGACATATATTATTTTAATTTCATATAACCTGACATGAACTTGTTTGATGCGAAAATATACATTTAAAACCGAATTATGTCCTTATTGGGCCAAAAACCGAAACCGGAATATTAATCGAAGCCCTGTTTTTTTATATGAACCAAGATATGATATTACAACATATTTTGTTACATTATAGCAGGTTATAAATGATTTGATGATCAAAACAGAGTTTATGTTGATTATATAGCTCAAAGGGTATTTTGGAAGTTAACTTGAGCCCAAATCAAATAAGTTACTAAACAAAGACTTAAGAACAATATATAAAGGAAACTGATATGAACATGACCATGAACCTCTTAAAATTTCACAATGTGCGGCCCTTAAAACCAAAGCCTGCAGGTAATTCGTTTAAGTGAAAACTAACCTGACATGCAACCTTATTAACTTCTAGATATTTAACAAAATTTTCAGAAGTTAAGTATACATATTTGAGGCGTTAAACTTGGTAAAAATCAGCCCCAAAAATTAATAATAAACAGAGTACTAAAAATCAACCGAACCGACATTATGGTGACACGTTAGATAAGAAATAAGCCGTGCAACCAAATTAATAATATGATATATTCTTTCGGCCACAAATATAATATTTTAATGATATATAATCTGACTCATAACCGTTTTACATGAATCATCGCTTTAAAAAGCGAACTAGAACCCAAACGGGCCAAAACCAGGTCCGTTAGTGAAACTGCAGCTATGACAATCTTTCAAAACCCATGAAATGCCAGAACAACCTATTTTAGTTTACTATAACAGGTCCTAACTTATTATATGATGAAAAGTGAGTTTATGTTAAAAACATAACGAAAGAACATTTATTTTTGGAAACCGGTTATTTCTTAAAAAATGAAAGTGTAAGAATATGTTTTTATAACAGAAACTCATGAGTTTAAATGTGCCAAAATAATCTATGAGACATTTGATGATAAGAGTATTTAGAAAAAATAGCCCGTTTACAAGTTTAAAAGTGTTGTTTCGTTTAAAACCAAACGGGCCGACTTTTAAAGACTAAAATGCTTTAAAAATATAAAATAGATATTTTTTCAGAAAGTTTTATTTAAAACAATTTATCATAATAGTATAAAACATTTTTGGTAGATACAACATTTCTTTTGTCAAGAATGGTTGTTTAAACGCGAGTTACAGTTGAACCGACATAAACCAAACAAACATTTTGAAAAATAAAAATATGAGGTTTCTGATTTTCAACATCAATTATAAGTGACTAAAATCTTAAATTGAGTATTTACATAATTTACAAAAACTAACTGAGTCTTTAACTTGATTTTTGCTAAAATGAACGGTAAACGAATGTACGGGGACTAAGAACGTACAACCCCAAAAGTTTTGAAATATCAGACCTACAATTAACTTATTTTTATAACATATATGTTTCTGGAAAATGGGGGATTTCTATAACAAAGTATAAATTTATACACACTTTTCTTTAAAGACATATTGTTGAAAACGGACAACACCGGTGATCACCGACATTGTTTTCTTTCGTAATATCATGACATGTTGTTTCAATCAATAATCATTAAACTTTTTATATGAATAAATTATATAGCTTCTAGGGTCATATGGAAACCTGAAACCTAATCGAAAACTCAAACTTTCCTAAGATGGAAACTTTATCGAAACCCAACAAATGAACCAAGGTAACTAATGTAATATCCCGTTTTTCTCGTTTCGGTTAATAAATAAAATAGGAGTTATTATGAGTTGGCCTCGTGTTGGGTTAAACATATATGATTTATGTATTTGGGTTAAAAAGGAAGGAAATAAAGACCATAAGCTTAAGCCCATGACCCATCATATATAAACAATAATTACTCCATAATCCATTCATTTCACATATTCCATACACCACCAAAAACATACACTTAAGCTCTCTTTCTAGTTTCTCTCTTTCCCTTAGCCGAACCTAAGAGAAAACGAGCATCGACCAGAGGTAATGATAGTATGATATTGTATGGATCCAAAACCGCAAGATTTAGTCGCGAAATGACGAGCCGACACCCTTAAACCGTTAAAGTCACAAGATCCGGATGGAATTGGGTATAAACTGATCAAAATATGAGCTTAGGGGTCACCCTAACTCAGATATGGATCGAACGGGACGAAAAACGGTGTAAAATGGAGTAAAATACGCTTTTCCGGCCACCGCCCGGTTTTCCGGCACGGCGGCGCACGAGGTAAGGATGTTAGAGAATGTTCCCTGAAATTTTGACCTAACCCTAGGCGCGCGTGTAATGAATTCGTTAAGCAATTCGTTACGGAGAGTTAACGAATGAGCTCTGATTCCTTAGGCTGATTCGTTATGACAATTTGTTAAGATAGGATAACGAATGAGTGCCATTCGTTAAGCAAGTTCGTTAAGGGAGAACTGACGATTGAACCCCAGTTCGTTATAAGGGCCAGTTCGTTTTAAAGGTTCAAGTCGTTGCAAAGACCAGTTCGTTATAAATGTTCAATTCGTTATAAAGCCCACTCGTCAAGAAGTAACGAATGAGCCCCATTCTTTAAGGAACTGGATAACGAATTAAACTTTTAAAGAATGACAGAAAGGTCCCTGGACTTAAGATAAAATGGAATAATTACAAAGACGACCTCAAACTTTATGAGTTAGCAAATAATATAATAATTTAGAATTCTAATGAAAAATGTGTTAAGACAGTTAATGGAAATAAAATTTTTCCAGCTCGACCCCAGCCAGGGACTCTGCCCCTTGTACCCTTCTAGGGGCTGCCGCCCCTAGAACCCCGCTGCCAGGGGCGCTGCCCCCGGACCCCGTTCGTTGAGGTTATAATTATACTAGAAACGCGATATGGGTAGTGATTGTTAACTGATACGTGTAATTGTTATACAGTTATTCGCGCACAACTAAAGAAAGGAATAACCATTAACGGTGAACGTAACCGAGTTCAGGTGAGTTTCTAGCCCCATTCCTTGTTATGTTTTCGGGGCTGTGTGCATACTCGATGTGATTATTTAATACACTTATCCTAAGTGATAAGTGTATGCCATATATGATTTATGTGAAAGATATGAATGATTGCTTGTCGGTACGTGAACGATCTTCGGATATTGCATGTACCGTCAGGTTATAATTACCGATATGAATGTTATATATAATGTATGAATGATATATGTATGTTATGAATATGAGGGATGGCTAGGTACTGAAGAAAGAGACTGAGCCTTAATAATACTCAAGGTAGAAAGGGACCAGACCCTAATAATATTCGAGGCAGAAAAGGGACTGAGCCCTAATAATAATCGAGGAAGAAAGGGACCGGACCCTAATAATATTCGAGGCAGATAAGGGACCGAGCCCTAATAATACTCGAGGCAGTAGGGCGTAATGCTCTTTAGAACGTATGAGTATGTAAAGTATGAATATATTATGTAAAGTATGAATACATGTAAAGTAAAATAAAGAAAGAATAAAGGAAAGAACGAAAGAAAGAAAGAAGGTATATACTCATGTATGTACGAAAGAAATATAAATAGGTTAAGAATATACTATGTATCTACGGATGTGTATGTATAAGTATGTGAAAGCATTGTATGTTAATTGATTAACTAGAATGCACTCAGCGTAGCTGACTTTTAGTATGCACGCAGGTGAGTAGAATGAGACACCTGGCTTGAGCGGGGCACATGGCAGATGAATAAGATATTGGCATCAAGATGTTTTATGTTTATTTATGTTTAATTTGGAAAGACAAGGATGTTGTTAAGACATGTTTATGAAGTTATATGTAATGTTTATTAAAGTTTTAATATTCCGTGAAAGTTTTAATTAACTCTGATATTTAGAACTGTGTTTATAAGTAAACCCAACGTCCAATGTAGGGCACCGGTGACGGGGCCTTACAAGTTGGTATCAGAGCAAAGTTCAAGAGATTTAAGTATTGTGACAATCGTCAATTTCAGGTTAACTCCGTTAACTCAACCCCGTCAATTCAAACTTAAGATCATTGAATCTATAACGCACACTTCATTACATTTAAACTAGGGTTTAAATGACGCTTAACACTTACTACATGTGTAGTCTTTCGGGAATTGCACCGAAACGCAAACGAATCGACGCAAACGATTGATGAATAAACGAAAAACGTCAAAACAGTAATTATGTGATAATTATGTGTTAGACTTATGTGTTGTGTGATAACATGGTTATAAACGTTAACTCAAGATGTAAACTAGTTATTTAAGTTAGAAAAACAACAATTGATAGTGGAGGGACTTGAGTGTAACTTGTTATGTTTATAAATATATCCTTAACAACTAAACCCTAACCTATTCTCTTCAATCCCAACCCCGATCGGAAACCCCATCCCCACCTCCCTTGGCTGCCGTCCACTATACACACACATAACACCAAGAAATCAAGCATTTGATTGAAGAACTAGGTGCTAGGAAGGTATAATTGATTATCCTATACATCCTTGTTACTTGATTTTGATGTTTAATGGGTTAATTGAAAACCCTAGCTGCCGATTTTTCATGTATGTATGAAGTTAATATGTTTGTTGTTGATTGATGATGATTTGATAACTAGATTGAATATGTTGCATGTTGATTGTTGTGTCTTTGATTTGGGTTCAAACAAAAACCCTAATCATGTAGGTAATGTGTAATTGATGTGCATGGATGGTGTTTATGGGGTCTAGAGTGTCATATGAATGCATGATAGTTCATAGATTGTTAATATGTTGAGTTTGGATGCAAACAGTTTCTGGACAGAATGTGTTATTGATGTTTAAGTGACTGTAACGAAGTGTAAATGTGAAAATTGGTTGAGATTATTGATACTACAGTAAACTAGGTTGAGTCTAGTTTCTAATGAATATAAATTTGTAATTTTTGGACAAGTAAAGGTTAACTTTTATGATTTTACAAAAAAGTTGTGCAAAGCTGAGCTGTTAGACCTGCTGTTAGGTTGTTTTGTAAATGTTATATCTCATGAACTACAAGACCAATTGGGTTGGTTCCACTTCTGGAAGTTGACTTATTGAGTTAGGAACCTAACCCAAGTGGTCTTGCATTTATTGTATTTTTCGTTTAATGGGAATTGCAAATAACATTCTGTTGCGCATGAATTTGACTGTTATGAGTTTGCTGTAATGATTTGATGATTTTGAAAAAACTATGTGGAATAAAAATATAATTAAATATGTTCTGGAAACCTAAGACATATGTGCCTCTGTGATGAATTTTGGTAAATTAATTGAGATGCTATGATCGGTGAAATAGTACAATCTTTCTAGTAGGATTTCTGTCTCGGTGAAACTAGCTGCTGAGTTGTGTGAAAATGCATGAAACATGATACTTGCTATATAATTGTTATGTTTTGACCAAAATACCCTTGCGGGGAATAATTGCTAATTGATTGCCATGATTTGACCAAATTGACCTCATGGGGAATAATGGCTAGTTAATTGTTATTTGTTGACCAAAATGCCCTTACGGGGAGTAATTGCTAGTGATGTACTTTATGAATACATGACACGTATATGATTGCTTGCACATGTAATGTATCACAAATACACTTGTTAAAGTCACACACGATTCACAAACGAAACACGAAACATGTTATGTGCATAGGTGTTATGTGCCGGGTCTAGAGACTCGATAATATTCCGACACTTAGAAAAATCTCTTTGTTGTTTTAGAACGCTAGAGAGAGTTTTTCTGTGACGCGCATCGTGGTGATTTAATTTGGGAATTTCTTCGCAAACAGTGAGTTTCACTTACCCCTTTTAAACTGTTTTAAACGCTTTTCACTTGGGGGAGATAACATACTCCGATAAACGCATTTAAGATTTTGTTAGTAAATTATATATCACTTGTAAAGGCTAAGTGGCAAACGAAACAATTGAAGTCCTACACATCGAACCGGTTAATATTTGGAATAGCGAGTCACTGTTGAGTAGTACTACTGGGTTTGACAAACCCCACCTAACGCTAAACTCGACTGGAGGTCGAGCGGGTGTAATTTTGGCTAACACGTACCATGGTCTGGATGACCTGGTGACAAGGCACTTGACAAACAGTCAGCTTCGGTGTCGAACACTTAGTAATACTTGCTTTATAGGCTAGCTACCTATAGGTATATAATTGACATAACACTATCTGGTAACGCTTAACGCAAAACGCTGTAACGCAAAACGCTATATCGCAAGACGCTGTAACGCAAAACGCTGTAACGCAACACGCTGAACGTAAACGCTAAACATTTATTTTTATATAACTTGTGAACTCACCAACCTTGTGTTGACACTTTTAGTATGTTATTCTCAGGTAGCCGAGGCGGGCGCGCGGTTTAGGAACATGCATTGCTTGAAAAACTGTTAACTATGCAAACTTATTTTTAACTGTTATCATTGGTTTTAAATCGTCCTGCGTGACGTAACATTGTTTTCCATGGTTTTACGCTTCCGCATTTAATTACTCGTAAACGTTTTCATGGTTTTGAAACTTTATTTTATCGTTTGATTATAACTGATGATTCCGATCCTGTTAGTTCACACCCTCTGACGGTAAAACTCCGTTAGTGGATTTTGAGGGTGTGACAAGTATCCTACATGCTTAGACTCAAGCAGAGAATGTGATTAAAGTAAGAAAGTAAGAAGATGCCAATTCAAGATAGCTATGTGTCACTCAAGCAAGCTCAGTAAAGGTAAAGTGTATGGTTAAATAATGAATGTTAATGATAGCTTATCTGTTAAAGAAAGGATATGTGTATGCTAGGGATAGGAAATCTTGATTTCATTGATTGATTAACTATTTAAGAGTAAACTTAGCACAAATAGACTCATAAAGGGAAGTGTATAGGACACGGAAAGTAACGTGTTCAGCTAATCACAGCTGGCCACTGTTATTACCTGGTAGCCTTACTATCCTTATAGTACATAGTTCCTTGAGTAATGACGTTTATGTTTTACCTTTTAGAATATGATGGCTGGATCTAGGGAAGTTGTGAGAGCAGGAGGTCACACTGGACGTCGTGGCAGGCCTTGTCTTGTCCGACAACCTTCGGTAGAAACAGTTTCCAACACGGGAGACGAAGGAAGAGCAGCTGGACGAAACCCGAGCAACAAAGAAGGGTATCAACTTGACCCTGCAGTTCAAGCAGCCATTGTTCAAGCCGTAGCCGTAGCTGTGAAGAACTTGACTCCTGAAGGGGCAAGAGGAGATGGTAAGGAAGATGATGAAAGAGAGAAGGAGGACTCGAGTGTGGTTAAGTCGGTGAAGGTTGATGATAGAAAGAGAGGCCGAGGTGGGTGCAACTATAAGTCATTCAAAGGGTGCAACCCGCCAAAGCTGACTGGTTTGCGAGACGCAATCGCTACTCTTCAATGGATAACCACTATGGACAAGGTTATCCGAATCAGTGAATGCCGTCCTGACCAAGCTGTGGGTTATGCTACCCAATCCTTTGGTGATGAAGCAATGTACTGGTGGGAGTCGATTGAGCAGAGGAAGATTCAAGAAGATATTAAGGCAATGAGGTGGGAGGATCTGAAGGAGTTGGTGATGAAGAGGTTTTGTGCTGACGCCGAAGTTGAGAGGGCGGAGATGAAGTTTCTGAACTTGAAAGCGGGAAAGATGACACACCGTGAGTATACCACAGAGTTCAACCGAATGTCTAGATTGGTGCCCGATATGGTTAACACTTAGGCTAAGAGAATCAACTGCTATGTGAGAGGATTGCCACCGAATGTTCGCATGCTAGTCAGGGCGAATAAATCTGCTACTTTTGACTCTGCTGTCGAACTCGCAGAGATGGTTTATGAATACTAGGATGCGGATGATGTTGTGGTGGTGGATGAGAGAAAGGATAAGAAGTGGGTCAATCATGCTAAACGCCCCAACACTCAGTTATGGAACCCTAAAGATAAGAAGCCGAAAGTATGGGAGAAGAAGTTGTGCAAGACTTGTGGCAAAATACACGGTGGTGAGTGCAGATGGGGTAAGGGTTCAGACGTTTGTCATAAGTGTGGGAAGAGTTATGCTGGTGAGTGAAAGTTTGGTACGAACGCTTTCTACAAGTGCGGGAAGGTGGGGCATTATGCTCCAGATTGTAGTGCAAAAGCCACATGTTACAAGTGCGGTAAGACGGGTCACTTTTCTAGGGAATGCACCGAGGGTGAAGCTGGAGGAAGTGGGAAGAAGGATGGTGATCAAGCGAGGCCAAGGACTAGAGCCTACATGATGACTCAAGAACAGGCTAAACAGATTCTGGATGTTGTGACTGGTACGTTTTTAGTAAACGGTATTTCTACATCAGTATTATTTGATTCGGGTGCGAATAAAAGTTTCGTAGCTACACAATTTAGTAAACTAGCTAAAATGAAATGTTGCCGAGTGTCTGAAACCTTTATAGTAGATACCGCTGGTGACACTTCGGTTAAAATAATGAGAATGGTTAAGGACTGTAAGATAGTGTTAGAGGGACATGAGTTCCCTGTTACTTTGTATGTTATGACCTTAGGAGGGTTTGATGTGGTTTTGGGAATGGATTGGTTGTCTGAGTATGAAGCTCAGTTAGTGTGTAAGAGTAGGATAATAATGTTAAAGTCCTTGGATGGTTGTGCGGTGACGGTTTATGGTGATAAGGAAAGTTCTGGGCTTAAGGTCATTTCGATGATAAAAGCCGAGGGTTTGTTAAGGCGAGGGTGCGGTGCCTACCTGGCGTATGTTGTCAACGCTACGACCGAGACGAAAGAAATGAAAGATGTTCCTATCATGCGCGATTACCCAGAAGTGTTCCCTAAGGATCTTCCAGGGTTGCCACCGGAGCGGGAGATAGAATTCCAGATAGATTTAATACCAGGAGCCCAGCTCATCGCAAAAGCGCCTTACCGTCTAGCGTCGTCTGAAATGATAGATTTAATACCAGGAGCCCAACTCCTCGAAAAAGGTTTCATAAGACCAAGTGTTTCCCCGTGGGGCGCACCAGTGTTATTTGTCAAGAAAAAAGATGGGAGTATGAGAATGTGCATAGACTATCGTGAGCTGAACAAGCTTACGGTAAAGAATAGATATCCTTTGCTAAGTATTGATGATCTGTTTGACCAACTGCAAGGTTCAAGTTGGTTCTCACGAATAGATCTCAGATCAGGCTATCATCAATTGAAAGTGAAAGAGGCAGACATCCCTAAAACAGCGTTTCGGACGCGGTATGGACACTACGAGTTCCTCGTAATGTCATTTCGTCTAACAAATGCTCCTGCAACATTTATGTACATGATGAATAGGGTGTGTCGGCCGATGTTGGATAAGACTATTATCGTCTTCATTGATGATACATTGATCTATTCTAAGAGCGAGTCTGATCATGCTGAGCATCTAAGGTAAGTATTGGAGACTCTGAAGAAAGAAAGGTTGCACGCCAAGTTTTCGAAGTGCGTATTCTGGTTAACAGAAGTACGGTTCCTAGGTCATGTGATCAATCCGGAAGGGATTACCGTGGACCCAGCTAAGATTGAAGCGATAACAAATTGGAAGACTCCGCAGAATTCGACTGATATACGAAGCTTCTTAGGGTTATCTGGCTATTATAGGAGATTCATCGAAGACATCTCCAAGATAGCTGCACCGTTGACCGGTATGACCCGAAAGTCGGTGGTATCCAGATGGGGTAAGTTTCAAGAGGAAGCTTTGGAGGAATTAAATAGAAGACTCACGCAAGCTCCAATCCTTGCTTTACCCGATGGTGATGAGGATTTGGTTGTTTGTACCGATGCTTCACACTGTGGGTTAGGTTGCGTATTGATGCAACGAGGAAAAGTGATAGCTTATGCGTCTAGACAGTTGAAAGTCCATGAGAGTACTTATCTAACTCATGATTTAGAGCTAGCAGCAGTAGTGCATGCTCTCAATATTTGGAGACACTACTTATATGGTACTGATGTACATAAAATTATACACCTTTTTAGCGTCAAATAATCTCGAAAAACTGCAACTTCTATCAAATAACATAGCACAAAAGGCTACTTATCATAATAAAATACAATTTTAGCTAAACCCAAGCCCCAAACGAAGAAACAAGCGAAAAGATGAAGAAAAACGGAAGAAAACACAAGAAAAGCAAGAAACACGCCCCCATGCCTCAAGAAACAAGCCCCCATGCTTCTGAACATCAGAAAAGACAAAAATCTACAAGAAAAGACAAATACTATGAACAAAAGCATGGGACCGTGCCTCTTGACCACGGGGCCGTGGTCACCCTCAACAAAAAGACAAAATAAATTCAGCACATGTCAATAAAAGCACGGGGGCGTGCCTACCTAAGCACGGGGCCGTGCTTCACCCTCCAGACTGCCTACAAATAGTGGCTTATGTTGCATTGATCAAGTGTGCCTTGAAGAGAATTCTATACAGTTTTCACTTATAAAAACACCCACCAACACTCATATTGAAGATCTAGTGAAGAGTTTGAAGGCTTGGAGGTTATCATCATCAACCATCATCATCATCCATCCACCATCATCATTAAGAAGGAAGATTCATCCACATTTGGTTAGATTGTTCTAGTTTAATCATTAAGAAGCTCAACCCCAGCCAAGGGCTCTGCCCCTTGGACCCTGCTAGGGGCTGCCGCCCCTAGAACCCCGCTGTCAGGGGCGCTGCCCCCGAACCCCCATTCGTTGAGGGTAATAGTTTAACTAGAAATACGATATGAAAAGTGATAGTAATCAATACGCCTAATTGTTATACAGCTAGCCGTGCACTGCCAAAGAAAGGAGTAACCATTTACGGAAGAAGTAACCGAGTTCAGGTGAGTTTCTAGCCTCACTTCCTTGTTATGTTTTCGGGGCTGTGTGCATACTCGATGTGACATTTAATACACTTAACTTAAATGGTAAGTGTATGCCATGTATGATATATGTGTTAGATACGGTTGATTGCTTGTCGGTACGTGAACGATCTTCGGATATTGCATGTACCGTTAGGTTATAAATAAAGATATGGATATTGTATGTAATGCAGGGATGATTACTTTTTGATTCGTGAACGATCTCGGATATTGCATGTATTGCCAAGAATAGCGATGATTGTCTCCTTATATGGATATTAAATGATAACTTATGTATAGAATTCCCTTTATGGATAATATATAGAGTGTTCCTTAAATGGAAAGCCCCGTGTTCCTTTGATGGAAAGCATAGTGTTCCTTTAATGGAAAGCCCCATTGTTCCTTTGATGGAAAGCATAGTGTTCCTTTAATGGAAAGCATAGTGTTCCTTCTATGGAAGTATATAGGAAGCTCCTTCTATGGAGAATATATATATATAGAGTGTCCTTCTATGGAGAATATAAATAGTAGGGTAATTGTAATAGTTCTTTTAATAGATATTATGTGACGTCCTCTTATGGATATTCATACAAGGTTAAGATCTGAATGTATGTAAGATATGTGTATGTATTGTTTGTCGCTTGATTAACTAGAACTCACTCAGCGTAGCTGACTTTTAGTATGCACGCAGGTATATATGTTTATCGAGAAGGCATGAGGATGACCCATGGCATGGATTGAACGGCTGGCATCTGAAGATGGAAGAAGCGATGTTTTAAATATGATATTTTATGATATGGTTTTAAATAAAAGATTAATTGTTTTGTAACAAACAGTTAAAGTTTTATATTCCGCGAAAGTTTCAATAAACTCTGATTTGTAGAACTGTGTTTATGAGTAAATCCGACGTTAAAGTGAGGCACCGGGAACGGGGCCTTACAGGAACCTTTAAAATACAAAACTGTGCAGAAGATCAAATCAAACTCAAACTCTTTCCTTTCTCTCTAAGGGGACAAGCCTTGGAATGGATAGAATCTCTTTCCTCTGGTTCCATCACCACCTGGGACCAGATGGTTGAATAGTTTCTCCTCAAATAATTTCCGCTGATAAAACTGCCAAATATCGGGCTAGCATTACCGGGTTCCAGACCGATGATGATGAGTCATTACATGCAGCATGGGAGAGATACAAAAGTCTTCTGAGAAGATGCCCACATCATAGACTGAGCGTATGGTTGCAAGTACAAACTTTCTTTGACGCACAATCCAGTCAAAACAAACAGGCCATCGACCAAATCGTCGGTGGAGACCTGGGATCCAAATCACCTAACGAAGCATTTGAAGTCCTGGAAAAGGCAGCAAAGAAGAGTTTCGCTTACAACCCACCAAGATCTACACCAACCCATAAAGGAATGCACCACATCAATTCCAACACTCTTGTCACGGCACAACTTGAAGCCCATTCTAAAAAATTGGAACAACTTCAAGCCGAGTTATCAAAAACTAGACTCACTTGTGACACTTGTGGAGGAAGTCATAAGACAAGTGTTGTAAACAAGTCATCATGGCCATGGAAGAGGTCGATTTAATCGCTCGATAGAACAACAATTTCAGCAATTACTACAATCCAGGATGGAGAAACCACCCGAATTTCAGTTGGAAAGACGGAGGTAACACTTAACCCTTACCCGGATTTGAAAAAAGACCGATAAATTAACCGTTCCAACCAAAACCCCAATTTCAAGATCAAAGTTCCAGTAGCCATCAAAACCCAAGCTACTCAAAAATCGAAGAGATGTTGATCCAAATCATGACCAAAACAAATGAAGCAGAAAAGAAAGTTGACTTAAGAGCTGTTGATATCAGCGGAGTACTGTAAAAACATGAAGCCGACCTAAAAAGTCAACAAGCATCATTACATAATCTAGAAACTCAGATTGGACAAATTGCTCGATAATTATCCGAAAGACCACCCGACACTCTTTCAAGCAACACAATCACTAACCCGAATGCGACAGCTAATACTGTTACACTCAGAAGCGGTACAACCGCTATTGCCTCACCAACTTCAGAACCAGTTATGGAAAAGGAATCCCCTGATAAAAACGTAGGAAAAACTGATCCAAACGGGCACCGTACAACCCAAGGAGCCAGTCCGAACTTATATTCCGCCTATTCCATACCTAGGAAGACTAAAGCATGAAAGATTGGAAGCACAATACGGGAAGTTTTTAGAGCTTTTCAAACAACTCCATATCAACATCCCTTTTATTGAGGCCATCGCTCAAATGCCAAAATATGCCAAGTTCCTCAAAGAAGTGCTGAGAAACAAAAGGAAACTTGAAGAATTATCACACGTCACCTTGAATGAAGAATTCTCTGCAGTCCTCTATAACAAGCTACCAACAAAGATGACCGACCAAGGAGTTTCACTATCCCGTTTCTCATAGGAAATTTTTCTGTTAGCAATGCCCTGGCTGACCTAGGAGCCAGTATTAACCTAATGCCATATGTGGTTTTTGCAAAACTAGGGATAGGAGATCCAAAGCCCACCCGCATGAGCATTCAGTTAGCTGACCGATCTGTTAAATATCCTCGGGGCATTGTTGAACATGCTTGTCAAAAATGACAAGTTTGTTTTCCCAGTAGATTTTGTAATTCTAGGCATGGAGGAAGACAAAAGTGTACCTCTGATTTTAGGAAGACCCTTTTTAGCCATTGCAAAGGCTATTATCGACGTTTGCACCGGCAAACTCACTCTCAGGGTCAATGACGAGGCAATCACTTTTGACATAGGAAAATCTACGCAATATTCGCAACATCAGGATGACATGTTATATTGTGTCGACATCATAGATTCTATCGTGAGTTGCTATATGTGAGATTCCTCCATCACTAACCCACTAGAAACACAATTCTTAATCAAAACCATCACCATACCCATTTTAGAAAACGGAAATTTCAATGCTGACTATCACGAAGCATCAGAAGTAGTATGTGAGACCGTCGAATGTAACGAAAAATCAAAACCTTAAATTGAATAACCACCAACCTTAGAGTTAAAAGGACTTCCAAACCACCTCAAATACGCGTTTCTGGAAGAAGACTCTCAACTCCCAGTGATTATTTCATCTCACCTTTCTAAAGAAGAGAAAGATGAACTTCTTTAGGTTCTTAAAAACCATAGGAAGGCTATCGCATGGAAGATCATTGATATCAAGGGCATCAGTCCTTCCTTTTGTACTCACAAAATCCTCATGCAGGAAGAACACAAACCCGTGGTCCAACATCAAAGGCGTCTCAATCCCAACATGCAAGATGTGGTGAAGAAAGAAGTAATCAAACTCCTTGATGCCGGATTAATCTATCCAATCTCAGATTCACCTTGGGTTAGTCCCGTTCAAGTAGTACCCTAGAAGGGAGGAATGACAATTGTAATGAACTTAAAGGACGAGCTAATACCAATGAGAACCATCACAGGCTGGCGAGTTTGCATTAACTACCGGAAACTTAATGACGCCACAAGAAAAGATCATTTTCCACAACCTTTCATCGATCAAATGCTTGAAAGTTTATCTGGAAAAATGTTCTACTGGTTTCTTGATGGATTTTCCGGATATTTCCAAATTCCCATTGCTCCTGAAGATCAGGAAAAAACCACTTTTACATGTCTGAACGAAACCTTCGCCTACCGAAGAATGACATTTGGACTATGTAATGCTCCAGCCACCTTCCAACGTTGCATGGTGGCCATCTTTCACGAAATGATCGAACACTCTGTGGAAGTATTCATGGACGACTCTCAGTCTTTGGAGACTCTTTCGATCATTGCTTAAAAAACCTTGACAAAATGTTAGCTAGGTGTGAAGAAGTAAATCTAGTGCTTAACTGGGAGAAATGTCACTTTATGGTTAAAGAAGGCATCGTTCTCGGTCACAAGATTTCTCAAAAGGGATTAGAAGTTGATAAAGCAAAAATAGAAACTATCTCTAAGCTTCCGCACCCAACTTCAGTAAAGGCCATTAGAAGTTTTCTAGGTCACGCAGGATTTTACCGTCGTTTCATAAAAGACTTCTCCAAAATTGCTAGGCCTATAACCAAACTGGAGAAAGAGGCACCCTTCGTCTTCTCTGAAGAATGTGATGAATCATTCAACATATTGAAAGACAAACTTGTCAACGCACCAATCATGACTACACCCGATTGGACTATTCCATTCGAAATAATGTGCGATGCAAGCGACTTTATAGTTGGAGCCGTACTCGGACAACGAAAAGAAAAACACTTTCACCCAATTTACTATGCCAGTAAAACTCTTGACGATGCGCAAGAAAATTACACCACAACAGAAAAGAGTTACTAGCAGTAGTCTTTGCCTTTGAAAAATTTATATCCTATCTAGTTCTTTCCAAAACCATAGTTTACACCGACCATGCTGCCATACGTTACCTCTTCAACAAGCAAGATGCCAAACCCAGACTTATCCGATGGATCCTACTACTCGAAGAATTTGACATTGTAGTTAAGGACAAGAAAGGAGCAGAGAATGTAGCCGCAGACCATCTCTCACGCTTAGAATTGCCAGCTTCAGAAGAACATCACAAGGAAATTATTGATGATAATTTTCCACATGAAGTTCTCATGCATATCCAAGCAGTCATGCAGGAGAAGGATGAAATTCCTTGGTTTGCCGACTTCGCAAACTATCTTGCTTGTAGAATCCTAAGAAAAGGGCTTACTCATCAACAACGGAAGAAATTCTTTTCCGACCTTAAGTTCTACTTCTGGGAAGATCCTTACTTGTTTAGGATAGGTGCCGATCAGGTTGTTCGTAGGTGTGTAGTAGGAAAGGAAGCCTTAGATATTCTCAACCACTGCCATGAAGGACCTACTGGTGGACACCACAGTACCGCCACCATGGTCAGAAAAGTGTTTAATGCAGGAGTTTTCTGGCCCACCATATATAAAGACACACATGCTTTAATCCAAGCATGCGATGCTTGTCCAAGAGCCGGAAACATCTCAGCCAAGAATGAGATGCTTCAAAAGGGCATTCAAATTTGTGAAGTCTTTGATGTATGGGGAATAGACTTCATGGGCCAATTTCCTAACTCCTTTGGAAACAAGTACATCCTCATAGAAGTCGACTACGTATCTAAATGGGTAGAAGCACAAACTCTTCCCACAAACGACGCTCCAGTAGTTGTACGCTTTCTGAAAAGGTTATTCTCACGATTCGGTACTCCAAAAGATCTAATCAGCGACAGAGGTACTCATTTCTGCAATGCTTTAATGAACAAAGTCTTAGAACGATATGGAGTTCACCACCGACTGGCAACGCCATATCACCCTCAGACCATTGGGCAAGTGGAGGTCTTGAATGGAGGAATTAAAAGGATTCTAGAAAGAACCATAGGGATGAATCGCAAGAATTTGGCAGAAAAATTAGATGACGCTTTGTGGGCCCTTAGGAAAGCCTACAAAACGCCCATAGGAACAGCACCTTTCAAACTTGTTTATGGGAAAGAATGTCATCTACCAGTACAACTAAAACACAAAGCTTACTGGGCTCTTAGAGCAGTGAACTTTGATCTAATGTCCGCTGGCAAAAACCGAGAAGATCAAATTTAAGAGCTAGAAGAACTAAGAGCACTGGCATATGAAACTTCCTGGTCTTATAAAGAAAAAACTAAACGTTTACACGACGCCCATCTAAAAGGAAAAAAAAATCTAAAGTTGGCCATCTAAAAGGAAAATATTGTTTGGGCTGGTGTTTTAAAGATAAGAGACGTTCTAGAGACCGGTATTTTCTCATTGGTGTTACCTCTTACTCGTTTGTTTTATTCCGTATACTTGAATTAATTGTGTTCCAAGTATATGATGACTATTGTATGCCTCTAGTATACCTAGAAAAAGTTTTGTATTGCTATTATTGGTGATAGTGGATTTGAAGCGGCTCTAGTTGTCCCATGGTTTTTACTCTCGTTTTGAGAGGGTTTTCACGCTAAAAAGTTTTGCATCCTCATATGTTAGTGATTTTAGTGTAATTAGGGATTAACTTGTTGATCAAGTTACTTGTAACATGAACTAAATAAGTCAAGTGCGGGATGCACACTTATTTGATCTAATTATAACTGATAATCCTATTGGTACTTAGGGGCGAAACCCCTAAGTCATCAGGGTTCTAAGGGGGTAACAGCTCTGGGGCAGTTCCCCTGGTAGTAGGGTCTAGTGGGCGGCAGCCCTGGCAGGGTCCGAAATAAAATTTTTTATTTCAGACATATGTTGCTATATTTGAAACACATTATAATTAAATAATTAATTTTCGTTACAAAGTTTAATAAAACAACATGAGCGTATATTTAGATTTATGATAACTGTAAGGTAATTATCATTTTCCATGTATCAAACCCTAATATAACATAAATTAGGTCAAACGATGATTCTTCTGGTTCATTATAACCTACAAAAATCCATACTTGATTTTTACTCTAAAATTTGAGTTTCATCCGGTCAAAATATTTGGGAACCACAAATAATTATGATCTGATAGTGTTTACACGACTCTCAGATATCCAAAGATAATTGTTTGCAGAAATCCCCCAACATCATAGGTTCATTCGGGTCGGAAAAACTTTACCAAATGAAGATTAAGTCCGCACCTTTTGTTTATCATTTGTGACTAGGTCGTTGTTTTTTTCCAATAGGGTGCCGGGTGTACACTTATTTGATCTTATTATGATTTAATAACTTTGTAGGTAATACTCAATTTCCCGTTCAAATTAATTTGAGTTTTATCTGGTTAAAACATTTGGAAACCATAAATAATTTTGATTTAAAGTGTTTTCACAACTCTCAGATTTTTCAAAGATAACCCGTCTACCGTGCTATTTCCCCAACAAGCTTGATCATAATAACCATGATCATCAGGTGGAGGTAGTGAATAATTATGCCACTACCTGTTGCGACCCTGCTGGTAGAAGTTCCTTTGGTTATAATCATCTGACTCATAGTTTGCTGAAGGTGGTGCAAAATATGAATGTGGATGGTACGACTCATCATCCTCCACAAGCTTATATCCTTCATGTGGGTCATAGACCTAACTCCAAGTCATCTTGAGTTACCTGAATATATAAGACACACAAATACCGAGCTTAAAACTGACAAAAACAAAATAAAACTGAAAGTAAACAAACAACTAAACTAGCACTTTGCGCGTTGATTCCCCGACAACATCGCCATTTTGATGTATATGTCGTGCTCTAATAAAAAAACAAGTATTTATGAAATTTATATACCTATATCTAGTATGGGTAAGTAAGGTTGTCTTCTCAGGGAATCTAAAGAAAGTGGAAACAAAACTCATGACTTAAACTAATTAATTATGCGGACATTCGATGTCAAGCAGTTTATAAAGATGATTATAAGAACACACGATTACTTTTATCTTTTGTAAACAATTATGGAAAAGTGATTCACTTCAGGTTCAGGTAATGCGATGACCAACTAATCACATATTCAAATAAATTTACTGCGCAGTAATTACTAGACCTAATAGTTGGGTTATGATGACAAACGATACCCTAACTGAATTGCTGACACAACTGAACCCAATATACCCAATTACAAGTATTATATTATGAAAACCAATTAAGTTGCAATGACTAACGATATTAGTTCAATGCCACAAGAGCTAACCCTAAATGCAGATGAACCCAACCCGATAAGTGATGCAAGGTTTGATAATAAAAAACACAAACTGTTTAAAGAATCAATCAACAAAGAAAACAAGATTAAATAAAAAACTCAATCAAGTACATAATCAATTTAGCATAAAGATTTAACTTCCTACTTTTGATAATAATAAATAAAAGAGATTGTGTTTACTTAAGGGTGTGTTTATATTTAGTTAAGTTAAATAAAATAATAGATTGTGAGCTTGGTCAATAAAAGATGGAATAAGGGATGGTGATGGGCCTTATGTCCATGGGCTTAAGGATATATAAACCCCTTAAACCTCCCTAAAACCCTAAAACCCTCATTCTCATCTTCTAGCCTCCATACACATACAAAAAAACACACAAACACCCCTCTATCCTTTACGGATCATATTTGAATCCGAACCAAGGAAGTTTGTGCTAGATCTTCATCATACAAGCAAGGAAAAAAGTCCTTATTCACGTGTTGAAGCTAACCCGTAGCTGCAATACGCCAAAAAGGTATGTTTTTTGATCTAAAGGTTCAGTTTTTAAGGTCGGTATGCCCTAAGATTTGATACAAAGGCAAATCGAGCCTTATTAAGTAAGAAAGTTATGAACTTGGACGAAATGAGGTGTTTCGGAATGAAACGGGGCAAACGGGTGACGTTTGGACCAAGTTATTTCAAGAAAATGATATCGTTAGAGACCAAGGCTCATTCCTTATGAAAAACGGGCAAAATGATTAAAAAGGTAAGGCTGGAAAGTGATGAGTACGTAAAACATATTTGAATTGGGTCCTGAAGAAACTTGATTCAAAAGAGAAAGTAATCGAATCGAATGACCCAGAAAGTAATCGAATCGAATAGCCCATAAAGTAATCGAATCGAATAGCCCATAAAGTAATCGAATCGAATAGCCCATAAAGTAATCGAATCGAATGGCCCAGAAAGTAATCGAATAGGTAAAGTAATCGAACTGAATGGGTAATTCGATTCGATTATAATTTCCATTCGATTAGAAAATGTCATTCAATTAGAAAATGCCATTCAATTAGAATCTTCCATTCGATTAGATTAGTTTCTTATGCCCTTGGACCTTGCTAGGGGCTGCTGCCCCTAGACCCCGCTGCCATGGCCCTGCCCCCGGACCCCCGTTCGTTAGGTTTTTATTAATCTAAAGGTGTGATATGGAAAGGGTTAGTTAATTTATGCTTGCAATTATTATACAGTTAGCCGTGCATAACTAAAGAGGGGTATTACTATAAACTCAGAAAGAAACAGGACCCAAGTGAGTTTCTAGCCCCATTTCCTTGTTATGTTTTCGGGGCTGTGTGCATACTCAATGTGATTAGTTAATACACTTACCTTAAGTGGTAAGTGTATGATATGTGATAGTGTGATATATGATGTATGAATGATGTATGCATGCTATAGTAAAGATTGAGAGTATGTATAAAAGTTTATAATTATAAAAATAAAGGAAGCTATGGTATGGTTGTATGGAAGAAAAGTTAACCGAGCCCTAATAATACTCGAGGAAGAAGGGAACCAAACCCTAATAATACTCGAGGAAGAAGGGAACCGAGCCCTAATAATACTCGAGGAAGAAGGGAACCGGACCTAATAATATCCAAGGCAGAAAGGGAACCGGGCCATAATAATACTCGAGAAAGTAGGGAGAAATGCTCTTTAAAACGTATAAGTATGTATGTAAAGTAAGGTGAAAATATATAAGAATGAAAGAAAGAAAGAATGAAAGTAATAATAAAGATATATACTTATGTATGTATGAAAGAAAGATAAACATGTTAAGTAAGTAATATGTATCACTGGATACATATAAGTAAGTATGTGAGCGTATTGTAACTAGAACTCACTCAGCGTAGCTGACTTTTAGTATGCGCGCAGGTGAATAGGCTAAGGCAGCTGACTTGAATGAAGACACATGGCATTGGACTGAAGAAGATGGCATCTTTAGAAGAATGTTGTGATGTTTATATATGACTTTTTAAATTATGTTTTAAGACAAGGAATGTTTATTTTGAAACAATTCAAATGATTATGTAATATATGGTTGATGTTTTTATATTCTGCGAAAAGTTTTAATTCACTCCTTATATTTAGAACTGTGTCTATGAGTAAATCCAACGCTAAAGTAGGGCACCGAGACCGGGGACTTACAAAAGAATATGATAATAGTAAGGATACACAAAACCCTAGACTAAAGTGAATACAATAGATTTAGCCTTACATCGAAATATGTTGAAATAGGGGCTCAAAACTGATTATATCAACTTTGGGTTCTTTTCCCAGTTTTATGTCGCTTCTCGTCATGTGGAGCCTTTTACCCACTCAGTTCGCGTCGCGCAAACTAACATAATCTCATATTCAGACTTGTCTCGTTGAGAAACCCGAAATTCATATATTATGGTTTCATAACTCATTTTCTAGGCTGAGATATGCCCGTTTTACTAAAAAAAACACTTTCCTCTAACCTGTCTTGTTCAGTTTTCGCCTCGGCATCGGGTTTCACATCCAAACCATTCTCGAATCCTTCTTAACCACCTATATATGTTTCCTTATGCTTCTTTCTTCTCTAGGATTGAACAATCTTCATATGGATGGCTCTGAATTAGCTCATCTAAGCTTAGAACACTTGTGATCATAAAAGAACTCAAAAGTAATCGTGTTCGCTATATATAAACAATTAAAATATATGAAATAAAACATATACTCACATGATTTATAGCCGACCATCAGTCATTACATAAGTTTTGAACATCTTCACTACAAGCAAACAATAATATCAAAACAAATGTAAAACAATATCCTAATCAAATAACTTAAGGCAATTATATTTTAAGAACGACACATTAAGGCAATATGGTGTCTCTCTGGAATGTCAAGTTCAAACGCGATCCTAGTATAGCATGTTGACCTCAAAATATTCATTGAAAAACATAAACTATATATTTTGAAAGAGTTAGGTATACGACGACACTTTATATTTCTTAAACAGACATGTGTATATTAGAACATAGTTTCCGGAGAACAAACCAACTTCACCCGCGATACATTCACAATAGATTTATTTAACATTGCCCGAAAGTTTTTCACCATCTTAATATGCTACAGATCGTACAAAAAAATTTGTATACGGTGATTCTTTATTGATTCTTTTCTCATAATCCCAAGGTCCTACAACTTCAGTTTGTTCTGATGAATGAAGTTTTTGCACACTGTCATTGAAAGGAGTTTATTCATCTTCACTCCTTTTCTTTTTCTTGTCAGCTTGAGGAGTTGAGGAGGATGTGGTTGCCTTTTTATCAATTTTTTCTTGTTGTTTCAAATCCTCCTTGTATTTCTTCAATTCTAACTTATATAAATTTTTCTTTTGAGTGTTAGAAAGTTTGTTGAGGTCTGCATGAGCACTTCTGGCTATCATCAATCTTTCTAATATATTTTCTTGTTTAGAAGTCAAGACAACATTCTCTTTCTCAGCCCTTTCCTTTTTCTGTTTTGCGGTTACCCTCTCTTCTTCATCTGCTCTTTAGATAATAAGTTGAATTTAGCTTCAACTTCTGTTTTGCTCATTCTTTCTACTTTCTCAAAAGAAATCCATTCTCTACCAAGAATCCATCCTTTCCACCGAATCTTCTCAAAATTTTATTTTTCCTTTCTAATTCCTCCTTTGCTCTCGGTTCATCTTTACTTTTTTACTTCCTCATCATGTTTAGCTTTCAGACCTTTGCTGAGTTTAGTGACATGTTACTCTAACTGTAGTCACATCCCTTAAGATAATCAATGTTCATCTTCAATATTCTTTTCTTTTCTTCTCTCCTTTTTCTTTTTTGCTTCACTCTTCTTACTCAACGGATTCTCAAGATTTTCATCATTCAACTCCTTGATCACTTCAAATTCCATAGCATAATTCAATAAAGCAATGATTCTTGGATCTTGTCTTTTCAGTTCTTCCATTCTGGCCTTTATGTTTTTAAAATGTTGATGAGTCAAATGTATTTGAGGTGAATTGAGACCTCTTGTTATTTTTCTGGTCCTCCATCATCATCTTCCTCTTGTTCAGACAAGTCTTCCGAGGCACCAATTTGTGGTTCATATTGGTCCACTTTATCACATTGCACAAACTCTGTTTGGAAGTCTCCTTCTTCAACATCTTCAGGTTTGATCATTCTTAATAGTACAACATGTATACGCTCTTCATCTTTATTTTCTTTATCACCTCCTTCATTTGTTTTCTGCCTTTTAGATTTTTTTATCATCAGGAATATATTTACCATACCTCTTCCTCTTTCTGGCATACTTTACAAGTTCAACAGTCCAATCTCTTTCTTCTCCTTCCAATTCTTTCAACCAAATTTGAAATTACATTTTCTCATACCTTTTTAGTTATTTCTTCTTGAATTCTCTTTCCATCAAGATCAAGAACCAGTTGTTTTTCTATATCATCTTTATTGTTTTATGGTTCACTTGTTGTATCAACGGTCTCATCATCAATATGCTCTCTTTCTTGAAATGTTTGAACAACTATTTCAAGGGATTTTTCTACCTCTTCATCATTCTTTAGTTTTAACAGAGTTTCAAGTATTTCTTGATCAACCTCCTCTTCACCCTCATGTCTCAACTCGTTTTGTATCTCAATTTGTTCCATTATCACCCTAGTCTTATCTAACTCCTTCTCTATCAACATGTGATTTACCACCACTCTATTAATCATATCATTTAACATTTGATCATGTAATAATTTTTCTTTTAAAGCATATTCATCCTTATCAAGGATATGATCATTGGAGCTTGTGGTCTTTTTGTTTAAGGTGTGTAACTGGCTTTCATCCTCAGCCACAACTTTCCCTTTACTTATTCTTCTCTCTTCTTCATCAGTTATTGTTTGGGAATGTCCAACATCCCTTATTATTGCAAGTGGCATTTCAGCAATTTCCTTAAAAAGATCCTCCAATTCTTGATCACCTTCCACTTCAATTATAATCAAGGTTTCCACATCATCAAAATCACCATAAAGAATTTCATGATCTGGATCATCTTCCATAATCACATCATCCTCTACAACTTCTTCTTCAATATTCTCCAAAACATCATTCTCAATCACAACCTCTTCATTAGAATTGCCATATTAATTTTCAATTAAATATAAAGCATTTGACTTTTCACCCTCTTCTTCACTTTCCACATACATCATACTATACATCTTTAATGAATTTTCAGTCTCATCTTCTGCAATACCAAAAATATACTCCCATTGTTTTGGTGCATATGAGATCTTCTCAACCTCAGAGCCTTGTTATTATAGGGTAATTAGAATTTATTGTAATGCCTTAGACAGTGCTTTTTCCAGTTCTTTCTTTCTAGTTTTCAACTGTGATTTTTCCATTAAAAGAAAAGTTTCTGGTTAAAAAATAAAGGTGAGGAGATGAGGATAGGAATTGGGGTGGTGAAAGGTTGAATGGTTCAGGTTTAGAGTTTGAGGAAGTTTGGAATTGGATTGTATGGTCAGGGCTTTGGATAATGGGAGAGTGTTGGTGTGGTAATGGGTTTTGAGTTTGGATTAGTAAGGTTTGGGTTTGGTTTTGGTTTAGGGGTGATGGAGATGAGGAATGATCAGTTTGCTCAAGGTCTTGTGAGTGGGATTGGGATTGGATGGGGGATCTGGTTGGTTGACTTGGGAGGCTTCAAAAAATTCAGGAATGTAAGGTTCATTATTTGTAGGTTCAGAGAGTGGATCAATGAAAGATTCAGGTATGTGGGGTTCATACGTTTGGTCTTGTAATGCTGAGTGTGGTGGTGACTGAATATATGGTTCATGTGTATGATCAAGGGGAGTTGGTCGTGTAATGTTATTCATTTTCTAGATTATTTATTCAATCACTTCATCGTGGGCCACCTCTTCATTCAAATGTTCTTGCAAATAAGCCACATTGTCATTCACACTCATTTCATCACCAGGTCCATCATCATCATTGTTATCATCATCACCTTCTTCATCTGAATCATCATCTTCACTATTCTCATCACTGCTCACCTCTAGTTTTGGTGAAGCCTGAACCTCCATAATTTCAACATTTGCATTAAGCAGCCAAGGCAACACATCAAATTCAACTTCTTGATTAAATTGTCATGTGAAAGCCAACATACTGATTCTTCTATAGACATTTGAGTCTTGTAGAACATGAGTTGCACCAGTAGTTGGTAGTTTTGGAAGTAACCCATTAAAAATAATCTATAGAAATCGTGGGTACATCAAGAATTTATCATTCTCCCTATTCCTTTAATTTATGACCAAGCCTTCAAAAATCATCCTTGAAAAAAGGTTGATTGTAAACAAGGGCGACTTTTGCCGTAGCTAGCTCTCTGCTCAACAGAGTCCACGTCCATGTTCTCAATAATAAGCTTTGAGTCACATGGTGGATGAGAAATCTATGTATTAACGGAAACACGCCCTTATGAAATTGGCCTTGATTTATGTTTCCTTGATAACCCATTGTTTTCAAAAAGATTCTCAATAGGCGTTGTTGAGAATATGACAACTGTTCAGCATAGTCATCATTCACTGTAATCTCGTTAGGGTCGTCTTCTTAGGTATTTCAATTTCTTGTCCAAGAACTGTGGCCTCAATCCGTTGCCCGTTTTCATCATCAACGTATTGAGTAGAACCCCAGAAATCAGTATGATGATTTCTATAAACATTGGGGTTTTCAGTGAGAGCAAATCTCAGATTTGACCAATTCAACCAATTTATCATTAGCTCCAATGGTTGATTCCCCTCAATCACTTGAAGGAAAGCACACATATTATGCTTTGGCTCTAATTCATACGCCATTTTTCTGCACATTCACAAACAAACACAATCAAAATAAAAATTGGTCATTTGAAAAGATATTTGAACATGCATGTAAGAATAATTGAAGAAGAAAAGAAGAAAAAGATAGTCTTTATGAACCTGTTCTTCGACAATTGTAAACTTACACATAAAACATAGACGTTAGTAAAATTGCAAATTAAAATCCTAAACCTAGTTAATGAGTGTCGGAAATCATTAATATAACTCTTACCAAGTCGGAATTGCAAAAGAAGATAATAATAATAAGAGTGATTGTAAGAGCAACGGTTCAATATCTAGGGCTCGAGCAAAGTGGGTATAATAGTGTAAAGAGGGAAAAGTTTCTAAGTCCCCGTTTTATACTATACCCTTTGTGTTTGAAAGTGAGTTTTAAATGCTTTTTGTCTATTTATTCAAGAATACTGCCAAAAACCTTTTTCAGATTTCAAACACGAAGTCTGCTCGAGCAAGCTATTGATGCTAAGTTTGCTCATTGTCAAGTATACTAGAGAAGAAGTGTATTCGCTATAATTAATGTTTTTATAAAGTAAAAATAATGAAAGGAGTATACTCGAAAATACATGATTACTCGAGAAGCTAATCTCAAGTATCACAATCAAGTATAGTTTTCAATCATACTACTTTACTCAATATCAATTAAGTTATCAATAAAAGTAGCTTAGAAATAATTCTAAATGTCAATTCTTACAATAACAAGTTAACTTTGGTCCAAGTATATGACGAGTATACTCGAATAACGACTTAACGTCTTTGGTGGCTTCGTTTCTCACAGGATCGAAGAAATTAAACCAGAAACTCGTAACACTTATGGAGGAAGAAGGACCGAAAGTTGAATGTGGGTTCGAGCGATGATTCATGGACCCCTTGCACCATTATTCGGCCATGTAAGACTCATTGGAATCCAGGTTTATATGATGCACGGTCGGACTCGAGCGTTGATGGAACAGGTGTTCTTGGGTCCACAATTTGTGGATTCGGTGGCCCAAGTGTTTCAAGAAGAGGGTGCATGTGGTTCGTGGGGGTGCGTGGTTGAGGTCTGAATCAGGATTATAGCAGGTCAACATATGCTTCTCGAATCATTTTCAGACCAAACTATTGTATTTAGTCATCTTTAGCTACAATGATAAGTAAAAACTAATTGCACAAAAACTGAGTTGATATAAGTTTATTAGAGTATAAGTAACATGATGGAAGATTATAACATGATTTTTCTGCAGTGTTGATGAAAGTTTTCTACTACAGTATTATATGAAATAACTAAACTCATTCTAGGTTAATTAACTTATAAATGTTAAATTGTATAATTTAAACAATATAAACAACAAACAGATTATTGTAATGATAATTTGATTATGAGATTATGTTTGAAAAGGTTTAGCTGAATAATTGGAATGTAGACTTGGTTTGAAACATTTATAACCATAACAAAGAAACTAAAAACGTGATATAAAAGTGTGTAAATCAATAACCTTGTTTAGACAAGAAAAAAAGAAATTCGAAAACGAATATCAGCGTTTTGAGAAATCGTGGACTTCCTCTCTGTTATCAGATAGATTACTATTGTAGAGTTAGAGTTTAAGAGTGAAAGGAAGAAGAATTGGGGCAAATGAGCGAAGGGGTGTAAGAGAGGTTATAACCCGGATTATAACCCATTTTATTAAAATGGTACCCAAACCCACAAATAGTACCCGTGACCCGCGAAATTAAAAGGAGGGATTGAATGGAAAGTAAGAATTCACGAATGGTGCAATCTGGTGGCACGAGAGGGGAGTGGGAGCGACGTGAGGCCTCCAAATGTTGTCAGTTACACACACACACACACACACACACATATATATATATATATATATAATATATATATACATACTATCTTATAATACATATATGAAGGGCAAGACAGTAATGTGCCAAAAACTCCTAAACATAAGAGTTTTACCTATATTCATGCACAATATACAAGTTTGTGATGCACAAGCTCTCAAAACCAACATATCCCACCATCGGTATCACGTTTGTGGTCATTCATAATTCAAAATAACCTAAAAGCTTCACATGAGCAGGTTTCTCTCTCTCTCTCTCATCTAAATCAAGAAGCAGACGCCCGATACGAAGAAATCAAAACATTCCAGGTTCTTTCATTGTCGTATCTCTCCAATTTGGTAGAAGAGGAGGTGGAATCGTAAGGGAGATGATGGTTGTAAGGTGATTAATTATCTTGATATGAGTTGCAGCATTTCTATGGTTTTTTTATACTATTTGTTGCAATTGGATCATTTTCTGCTACCAGAGAGCTAATACATGAGTGAATTTGTAGTTTTGTGTGTTGCGTTACGGTTGATGATGTTCCGGTTGTGATATGAATGGCTAGCTGGAGTTCATATGGAACTTGTGGGATTGATGCTTGGGGAACTTGTGGGTGTTGTATATGTGTTTGTGATGCCTCTGAGTGGTACCAAGTTTGGTAAAAAGTTAATGAAATAGATTTTGTTAGCTTATTTTTTATCTGGACATAATGAAATGATCTTTCACTTTAAAGTCTATATACTTTTGTAAAATAGCTGTTAATCTATGAGTTTTGTGTTTATTAGTGTTCACGAGTTTTGAAATTTACTTGATAATTTGTTAGTTTTTTGTTTATTAGTCATGTTGTGTGTAAAATCGAAAATATTTTATATGAAAAAATACAACAATTTTTATATCTAAACATAAGTAAATTTGATCGTTTGGGACATGTTTTGTATAACAATACAGTACGATATAACTATACATCACGCAATGTATAAGGCTAGGTTTATCTGGCTGTTTTTAGTAATAAATTGGGATTAATCTGATGTTCATAACGCTTACTTTCACTGCAGGTCGGTTCATCTTATGCTTGGCGTGTGCTTAAATCATCAATTTATTTAAAAGGTATTATGATACAAAGTCTGATAGTTGATTCTGTCTACAATTTTGTATAGTATACTCCATTTTAACTATCATAGTATATACCATTTATAACTTCTTGTATAAGCCAAAATGGGTTTGTGTCCAAACGAGTTGTTTGTGGTGTGGGTGAAAATGGGTTTATGTCCAAACGAGTAGTTTGTGGGGTGGGTGAAAATGGGTTTGTGTCAAAATGAGTGATTTTTTGTACGAGTCAAAACGGCCCAGTTGACTTGCAAAAAATAGTTTTACAGTTTAGTTGACAAATTGACTTTGTGGATAAGTAACTACTTCTTGGATATTTTCATGTAAGAATAACCTGAATAAGTGAGGAAGCTACAAGATCTTGTTTCAAATATGGACAAGGTTTCAATGTTGTAAAAAAAATCTCAATTTAACATTATTATAAAGCTCATAGTTAAGTTCTTCAATTTCAATATGTGTAGCAAACAGGTCAAAAATATTAGGGTTAAAAGTGCGTCTTTTGCACATGTTGAAATGAGTTGGGTCTACGATTTTTCCTTTAACATCAATTGGATATGGGCGGGTTATGGGTTACATGTCCGACTACAAATCAGTACTGGGCGGGTCTGGTTCGGGTAAGACCTAACGGAGTTGCAACAACTTTTTCGGACAAGAAATAATAGCATAAATAAAAGCAACGCATGAGGTTTTAGTATTTATGCTCTTTTGTTGTGGATTTATATTTACATTTAAACATTTAAGTAATCATAACTTTTTTATGCCCAAAACATTGAATATGATATAATCTCATATCTATTTGATGTAGGTGCTAACGAGAGTTTTGCAAGAACAGAAAATTAAGGTAGATGCACGTAGATTTGCTAAATGAGATGCAACTATTAAGAGATATTCAGTGAGCGTACTTGAGGTAAGTTGACTTACGGTAATCTGAATAAAAATTATTGTATGGTTTTAATGCTAATGTGAAAAAGATGCAATCTTTTTAATTAATTTAAATTTTTGCTAAACAGATATAGAGATCCAAGATGGGGTTGGTGCTATGAGAGTTATAGTGAGGATCCCAAAATTGACAAGTTAATGAATGATAGCATACTAGGTTTAGAAGGAGATATCCATGTTGGTTCAAGAAAGGGTGTTCATTTCGTCAGTTAACAGTAAGTTTGTTTTAAAACAACCAAACTGAACAACTAACGGTTTGGTTCTGTGTTTTTCATAAGGACCAAGGACAGGTTCGGTTCCTGTTTTGCATTTAGTTAAAACCGAAATTTATGAATTGAGTTTATAAATTTTCACTTTTTTTTGGTTTTTTTTTTGGAATTTCAAGTAATTTAAAAGAATATAGTAAGCCGTGAAATTCAAATATTTTTTTGGGAAAAAGTATGATAATCAATTATGTATTAATTAACTAAAGATTAAGGGCCCAAATTCTGTTTTTTATTCTTAGGATTCAGTTCATGAATTTCTATCGTTGTTTCAGTTGATTTGAAGTGCAAAATTTTAATTTGATTCCAAATTTTTTTTTAAAACAGTGTAGCATATGAATCTTCGTGTTAATAGTCTGCTGTCACTTGGATATACTTATATTTTAGGCAAAACTGTAGTATGCATGTCCTTTACGTGAATCTTTGATTTCTACTAATATATAAACAGTACATTAAACGAGCGGAGTAAAGTCGAGGCTCGAAAAGCTCAAATTCGGCTATTTAATTAGTTTGTTAATTTTTGTCATAAGCTTATAAAATTATGTAGTGAAGGGAATTTTGGGCTCGCTTATTAAACACGATTAGTTTTAGGCTTGAGTTGGCATCAAGCTCGTTTAACTTACAACACAAGTCCATACATTCTGAACACAGTTTTACCTGAATTTGTCTCAAGCCGTTTGACCCTAACCCAGTTTGACCAGTATGGACCTATGACCCGACCAGCCCGTCTTCCTCCTCACTTTGTTTTTATTTATTTATTTTTAAATGAGAGGAACAAAAGGTAACCATTTTGTTCAATAATTTGCAGGATTTAGTTTTACAGATACATTATCTTGTGGTTTAGGATGGCACAACGCTTGGATCATGTGTTTATCATATGGAATGCATGCAGGGTTGCTAAAAATAATCTATGGTGGGACCAGTTTCTTCAAACATCTATTGTGAGAATATGGTCGGGATTGCATACCAAATTGTGTATTCTATGAACATGCATGAGATGGTTGCTCAATGGGTTGGAACATGCGATTAAATATTTCGCCTCATCAAGAAAGCTCGATGATGTCTTTAGTAATTTCCAGCCGGAGCATGATTTTGGCATCGTTGCAGTCGCCTGTGTATATTTTTGTTATCACCAAGAGTAATTTTAATTTTTGGACAGAGTGCATTTTAATTTGCTGATTTTTACTGTTTGATCTCTAATAAGTCAAACTGTTGATGGTTAGATTTGGTGATAAAATGGGGGTTAGATATGTTAATACGAGTCATTTTAGGGAAGTTTAAGCGTGTTATAGTTTATGTGTGTGTTTCACATCAAATTAAACACAAGGGGTATTCTCCTCAAACTGCAAACTACAGGTCAAATTAGTAAATTGATTTCTTGGGCAGTTTGGTCAATTAATAATTTTCTGCAAAGATTGGTTCTGGATAAAGTTGGCTTTGAGTTATGGGTTATTTTTGGTTTCAGTTATGGATAAAGCAATAAACAAGAAGTTTAATCTGTTGAAAGAGTAATTTGGAAAACAAAAAAAAACTGAATTGCTACAAATATGTTGGACAACTGAATAAAATCAATTGTGATTTACTGCTAATAATAAGTTGAAACTAAAGTTGACTTTGTATAGTCAAGATTAGCCAAAGCAGTTACAAATTAAAATTACAAGATTTGGATAAAATTTTTTTACCTAAAAGTATGCCTTCTTTAGCTTCATAAAGTTTGTTTTGAAAAATAGGGTGGATCTTTTGGCGGTTTTGTCTCAAGCAAAGTTTGGTTTATAGGCTTTGACACAAATTGGTCACTCATTTAGTGATAACAGTTTGTTATTTGTTGGTTTTCTTTGAAATGTTCAAATATGAACCCTCTTTTTCCCCTCTTATTTGATTGTATAAAAATTATACTATAATTTTACGTAAAATAAATGTTTAACAAAGATTTGGACAAGGATGTTTGTAGTATATCAAAGATTTTAACAATATTTAACATATCTCTATGTTCAAGTGTTTGAAAACCATATGGTTTCCCCAAGTACTTTGCAATATTAACCCAATTTTAATGCTTACAACCCTCCAACAATTGGCAATATACAAAATTAAAATGTGTATAAGATGATAACTATTTACAGTTTCATAAATAGTACATGTACTGATGTGCATAAAATTGCAATATATTATTTCAAGAAGAAAATATATACCCTATGAGATCGCTTTTTTTATATTTTAAATCACTTTTTTTTATATTTTAAATCATTGCGTTTATGAAGATTTTTTTTATCTTATTCTTAAGTTTGTTATTTTTTAAGTAAGATATGTGAGACTCATGATATAAATAAACCACACTAATGCTACGAGTAAAAAAAACTGATAAAAGTACTATACAGTATATCACTAGATAAACGATAAACTAACAAAAATTGAGTATCGTGTTGTAAATTGCCGTCACCGCCACCACATCGCGCGGGTTTTCTGCTAGTATATATATGTAGGGGAAGGATCAAGAGTGAACTCCTTATTATGAAGAGAACTATAGAACTAAGTGGAGGGTTATTTATGTAAATTACCCAAATAATAACAGTTTGTGTTGACATCCCCTGTACGACCGTTCCCTTCGCGATGGATTTCCCCCAAACACCTACAGGTCAATCAACTCAACTTGATGATTATGAACCCTAAATCATTGAATATATTGTATATCGATCATCTGAATGTGCATAGTTATGCAATTACATCCGTTCATCGTGTCTCCAGCCTTGATTTCAACCATTGAACATTACAATTGAAGGTATCTATGATTTCAAACTTATATCTTCCTTAATAATGTTCGTATTTACAGATCAGGTTTCCTATTAAATTGATTAGATATTGATGTATTTGCAAGTTCTACGATCAATTTCAGTTGTTATACTCTAATTCTAGAGTTTGGTGATTCTAGGTCAAAAACAGACATAATTTGCAGATTCTAGGTCAAAAACGGTTATTACTCATGTAAAAAAAGATAATTCATTTCCATCGTGTATTTATTTGAAAGTTTAATTAATTAATCACGAGTTAATAGATTATTAGAAGATAACTAACTATTACAAATGGGTAATAATGTGTCATACAAAGTATTGCATATGTGTAATACTGTTAGTATTACATATTATCTAATAAGTATAATTGAGAGGGTTTGGTGCCACAAATCTATCTTGTTGTTTTGTTAGGATGTAAGGTTTGTTTGTCAGTTACTTATTAGTTGTTTGCTTGAGCTTAATATATCTGGATCATGTTTTAGGCATTTACCAAGAAATGGTTGGACCGTAGGAGCCACCTATGGTTGTTGAAACGTTGAAACAGAGTTTTGGTGCTTCAATTGCATACTTGGTTAGATGGGTAAGTTTCTAGGATTCCTTAGCATTAATATACACGTAAAAACTTACATCACTAAAAAGAACCTTTGTATGCTAAAGCATTTACTCAACTAGAGAATTGAACAAATCTTATATACTGCTGCCTATAATACTAAAAATGCATTTGCCAAAATCACTTGCAGGTTTAAGGAGCTAGGGTACATAACCCCTCCAAGTCTCTACATCATCCAACCACTCTTGGCAAAAGAACCTGAGTTGTCCATAGCTAAAGTAATGGAGTTGTTCAACAACCGGATCATGGTATGCACACGAAACTTAATTACATTCATAAAAATCCGTTAATAAGAATTATAAAAATCTAAGTGAACCACTTTGGATTCATGTTAGACAAATAACTGACTTGACTTGTGATGTATCTGACCCGTTTCCACCCACTGAAATGCATTTTTTTTATATAGAGTGTTGATTTGGGTTCTCTTTTTTTTATTCAGTTTAAGTCAAATATAACCCACTTGGTGAATAATGTTATGAGTAAATTCAACTTTTAAGTCGAATCATCAAATGAATTTTTCATTCTTAACTGGTAGTTTAAATCACTCTGTATTTTATTGAATTTGTTAAAATGATAGTAGTCTTTGGAGTATTCATAGAATCAAAATTTTCAAGACTACTCGTGCTTTTAAAGAAATATAAAAGACACAATAAGCCGACTATATGAAACATACAAAACCAAACCGATACAATAAAACAATTCTGTTTTGAACCATAGCCAAATGAAGTCACACACTTTCATTTTTATTTATGGTAAAAGTGTTAATTGTTCTTGATTTATGATTGTTAGTATCAACATTTTGTTATATATAGTTTTCAAATGTTATTAAGTGAGAATCAATTTTAAAGGTGTTACTTTTGGTTCATTGATGTGCTGGAAAGAGATGTGTTTAAGCGTATGGTTGTATATGATATAAATATTTTAATAAATTAGTTTAGATTTTAGTATCTATTAACATATACTTTTGTGCAACTTTCAATCCGTCTGACTGTCTCCTTTTAGCTTCGTTTTCTAATGTGCCTATTTAAGATAAACCATCAGCCAAATCTGATCATTTGTTGGTAATGGGTCGGAATCCGCAGCCGTAAATAATAATTTAATTTTTTTAATCAGAGAGACGAAAAAATCATTTGAATTTTGAGCATTTTAGTAATAATTAGTATACAATATAATTTTAGCATTGATAGATACTTAAATTTAGGTTAGTTTTTAGTAGAATCAAAATGTATGCGTGTTTTTCTTTTCTGGATGCTAGTTGAAAAAAAACAACACCCATTGTTTAACTAAAACAGAGAAAACAGGTCACCTGCATCGGAACAAAATACAAACCAGACTTAAGCACCGCCAGCAAAAAGACATGGTATTACACGTCATGCAACCAATGCAAGTATAAAGCATTCAGAACAGAGGGTGATACATCTGACAAAGGAAAGCACATAAGCATACAGAAAGATTTGGAGGTACAAAGTGGAGGATGTTCTTTCCGAGACAAACGTACCCAGAAATCAGACACTTGAGAAAAAAATATTAACTTGACGAAATAAGCAAGATATAGACATGGCTGATTTGTCGGCGCCTACTACTTTTGTAGGTTTAAGTATTTGTAATAGACCGATACATTGGATTATGAATGTTCTGGTCATTATATTTGTATTACATATATGTATTGTATGTTTGTATTACGTATGTATATCGATTGTTTACCTACAGTTCAAAAACTATATACGTGCATCTCATAATATACAACATTTGTTTAACATTATATGTTTGTATTACATATATGTAATATATGTTTGTATCGCATATATGTTTTGTGTGTTTGCATCACATACATGTATTGGTTGTTTTATTTTCTTTTTAAACATTGTATTCGTCTACTCCATAATATACAAAATTCCTTCAACATTATATGTATGCATTACATATATGTATGTGTGGTTGTATTGCATATATGTACTGGATGCTTGTATTAAAGGCATTTTAAACATTCTATTACCATTCCATACACCATAATATACAACATGTGTTCAACGTTATATGTTTTTATGCTTGTATTATATGTGACATATAAATGTATTGCGTATATGTATCCCTTGCATTTATACACATCTGATACGAGTTTTAACCGTAATAGTCGACTACAAAATTCAAACATTAATTACAAACCCAAGTAACCATTCATATTCAAATTCAAATATACGTTCTAAAAACTTATGCAAAAATTCCATTATACACAACAACAATATAAACTACAAAAAATACACCCTTTTAACTAGTCCCATTGTTGGATTTCTACTGCAATGTTTTCTTGTATATTTTATCACCCGTTGCTTGCATACGCTGACATCTGAAAGCAAATACTTGTGACATAGAATATTCTAAATTGTTCAGTCTTTCTAATATCATCATCAATGAAACCAAACTCGCAAACGCCATTCTTACGCTTGAAACATTCCACGTGCCTCACATCATACACATCGCGTTATGTGAAGATGTCATTTCCCTATTAAAATAAAGTAATGTATATATGTAATACATTAGACAATAGCATTGCATATATGTAATACAACAGTCTGTATGTATTTAGTAATCGATAACTACATGTATGTAATACAATACCTTGGAACATTCATATGCATCATAGCAATCAAACTACATTATGTGAAGATGTCTTTTCCTATTAAACAAAGGTAATGCATATATGTAATACCACAAAAAATAGCATTGAATATATATAACACAACATAGTCCATATGCATTTAATAGATGATAAGTGCATATATGTAATACAATACCTTGAAACATTACACATGCCTCTTAGTAAACACCGCAATTTGTGAAGTTGTTAATTGCCTATCAAACAAAAGTATAGATAACTATTGCATATATGTAATATAACATATTGCATATACACGTAACAAATAAATGATGCATATATTTAATAAAACATACCACATATGAATTTAATAGACAAGCACTACATACATGTATTACAATAGACTACATATGTATATAATAGATATGTGCTGCATACGTGCAATATAACCAACTATATATAAACTTGATAGATAAGTGATGCATAGAATATGTACTGCATATGTGGAAAATTAGATACAGTTGGGTTCGTGTGTTCCCATTGTTCTAGGATGCACATTTATGCCATGCATCAGTTCTGGTACCCATTTTTGCTTTCTCATAAGCAATTCATCGAACACTTGATGTGCAAGCTTAAAACATAGAAAACTTACTTAAATTGTGTTGTTCATAACCAGCCAGCTCATGTGTTTTGACAACATGTTAATAATCACATTACTTAATAAACAGTTTTCATTTACAATCAGTGTACAAATTGATGTTTGATGATGGTATATTGTTATTCGATTAGACAAAAAAACAAAAACAGAGCCTATCAAACGCTATTCCTTCTGTTTACGCTTGATTGGTGTATAATACACCAAATCGAAATTGTTAATATGTGAAATTAACAATTACAGCCGCTTACTTGTTAGTATGCTTCAGATTCGTACTTGATTTTGTTCTTGATTTGGATGAACTGGACGATCGATCGATGAAAATTGAAACCATAGATCAGTGATGGGAGACATGAGTGAACGACAAGAAGGAAGAAAGAATGAATGTAATTTTTGTCCATTCCAATATTACCCTTCCTCATTAAAAAAACCCAACATCTTTTATTTTCCTTTTTCTTTTTATTTAGCCTTTAATCTAATAAAATCTATGGTGTTAAAATGAGTTATTTAATTCTCTCTTTAATAGGAGTTCTCTCGAGATCCCATATATATATATAGGCATATATAGGTGTATATATATATATATATATATTGTAAATTTAATAATTGCGACAATAAAATCTCAATGTCCATGGAAAAATAATAATGAGAATCCATGATTTTTAATGAACTGAGAAAGTATCAAAATAGTATGATACTTAAACACCTACGACATTTTTATTGAAGTTATTTTCGAAGAAGCACATAATGTTATCCCATAAATGATGAGGGAACTACAAATAGTTTGATATTCCAAAGAAAAAATATCTTGATTGTCCCTTTATGTCCTTATCCAACAATTTAATGTTTTATTTTATAGGATGGTATTTACTCAGAAAAATAAGTGGTAACATCTAAAGTCTTTTGCTATGATGAAATGATGTTAATGCACAATAAAGTCTACATAATGGGCTTTTACTGTTTACAATTGATAAACAGGGTGATTAACATGTTATATGATCAAATATGCTAATTTTCATTCATTAAAAAGTTACAAAAATTCAGCTTTCTGCATTTTTATAGCAATTACAACGAACTTTGCCACATCCATCCTCCACATTCTGAACATCAATGCTTTATAGAAAGGATAAGAAAAAGAGAACAAAAATGCAGATGAATCCAATATCTTGCACACCCTATTGAAAAGCACAGAAATCACCGGTTTTCATCATATTATATCTTTATAGACTTTATGGCCTAACATTCCATGCTAGTCTGAATCATGTCGTCAATTTCTAGGTCATATATACCAAAAGGAATGACTAATAAAGATATATTTGACCCAGAAGTTGATGGCTCAATTCCGAAAAGATGGAATCTCAGGCCAGCAAAGTCTTTAAAGAAGCAATCAGACGGAAGCCCGTGATGTTCTTCCTCTCAAACGGGAGTAGGAATAGCTACATTCGACTCAATGAAAACAAAAAAAAAAAGTAAAAAAGAAAGAAAAATATATGTGATACAAGTGAAGTGCTTAAATGCTTGTGAATTGGAGAAATGAGAAGAGAGATATGCATCACAAGTGAATGTAGCGATGCTTTATATAGTGAAATTTGGCTGGCATCATGATAGAATATACCATGTACATGGGATCTTGTTATATCGCATTTATGTTATCATAAGGATTATGTGGTTGTAATCACATGTAATTTACAATCTTCTAGAGTGTTTCGGTTGGCAACAACATTGTGAAACATATATGAGTTGTATGCAATTTATTTTTTAAATGTAACATATAAAATTATGACTTGTATCTTGCGAATATATTAATTAGGATTTAAGTTATATGATAACAACAACTATACCCCAGTATCGCTTCGAACTCAATTGATTAGGAACGAAAAATATTGGTACTAGTATTGGTA
The DNA here is from genome assembly GCF_021521415.1 of Bidens hawaiensis. Taxonomy (NCBI): domain Eukaryota; kingdom Viridiplantae; phylum Streptophyta; class Magnoliopsida; order Asterales; family Asteraceae; genus Bidens; species Bidens hawaiensis. Next base: position 161,823 of record NW_027493442.1, on the reverse strand, counting down.
TTATCAAAACCAATATGGTTATTCATTCTAAATATTGTTTTTTGATCGATATAAAACGTGTGTCGATATCGTTTTGGTCATATTACGATTTATTTTTTGGGTTTTTGTAAGGCCCCGTTACCGGTGCCCTACTTTGGACGTTAGATTTACTCATAAACACAGTTCTGAATATCAGAGTTAATTAAAACTTTCGCGGAATAATACTAATAGTCAACCATTCATTAGAAATATTCATAACTTGTCTTTTTAAAACATAAATAAAACATAGTATCGAAACATCATGACAAATCTTCAGATGCCAGCCTTTTCAATCTTGCCATGTGTCCTACTCAAACCAGCTGTCTCAATCTGTTAACCTGCGTGCATACTAAAAGTCAGCTACACCGAGTGAGTTCTAGTTAATCAGACGACATACAATACAGCCGCATACTTACATATGCACCCGAAGGTACGTACTTTCATATTTACTTGCATACTTACATATATACGTACTTTCATTATTTCTTTCATACTTACATACATACTTTCATTCATACATATACGTTTTAAAGAGCATTACGCCCTATAACCTTCGCCGATATTATTAGGGTCGGTTCCCTACATCCGCCAATATTATTAGGGTCGGTTCCCTACATTCGCCGATATTATTATGGTCGGTTCCCTACATTCGCCGATATTATTAGGGTCGGTTCCCTACATTCTCCGATACTATTAGGGTCAGTTCCCTTCATTTGCCGATACTATTAGGGTCGGTTCCCTTCATTCGTGCTACTATAACGCACCTGTCATTTACATACTTTCCTTGACAATATGTGCAATCTCCGAAGAGCGTTCATGTACCATCAACATATCATACATACATTGTTCATACATCATATATATTCATACATACATCATTCATACCTCACACATATCATTCATACCTTTAACTACCACTTGACGGCACGTGCAATATCCGAAGATCGTTCACACACTGTCAAGCAATCATCATACATAAATCATACAAGGCATACACTTATCACCTAAGGTAAGTGTATTAACTATCACATCGAGTATGCACACAGCCCCGAAAACATAACAAGGAAGTGGGGCTAGAAACTCACCTGAAGTCGGTTACGTTCACCGTTAATAGTTATTCCTTTCTTCAGTGGGGCACGGCTAACTGTATAATAATTACATGCATCAATTAACTATCACTACTCATCTCGCGTTTCTAGTCTAATTATAGCCCTCAACGAACGGGGGTCCGGGGGAAGCGCCCCTGGCAGCGGGGTCTAGGGGAGGCAACCCCTAGCAGGGTCCAAGGGGCAGAGCCATTCTGGGGCCATTAATAAATTGCTAACTTAAAAGTTAAAGGGCTTCTTTGTAATTAAATCATTCTTTTTCTAAGTTCAGGGACCATTATGTCATTTTGGTAAACATCTAGTTCCTTACTTATTCTTAACGAATTGGGTTATCATAACGAATTGGTTATCATAGCGAATTGACCCCTTTAACGAACTGGACTTCTTAATGAATCAGTCCATAGCGAACCAGTCCATATAACGAATTAGTCCATCTAATTCGTTATCTCTTCTAAAGAACTGGCTATAACGAATCAAGGGTGATTCGTTATCTTTTCCCCTTAACGAATTGAACACGAACTAAGTCTAGTTCGTTAGATTTTTCTTTAGCGAATCGCTTGACGAATGAGACTTAGTTCGTTACTCCTCCCTTAACGAATCAACACACGAATTACCTGCTAATCCGTTACGCCCGCTAACGAACTAGGGTTAGGTCAGAATGTCAGGGAACATTCCCTGACATCCTTACCTCGTACACCTTTTCTGGCGCCGCCTTTCCGCGCTGTCGCCGGAAAAATGCGGTTTCGCCGAAAAAACGAGTATTGACTCGTTTTTCACCGTTTTTCTCCCCGTTCGATCCAGATTTGAGCTAGGATGATCCCGAAGCTCATCTTAGGTTCGGTTTATACCCGAATCCACCCGGATCTCATGACCTTAAACGGTTTAACGATGTCGGTTCGTCGTTTCGTGACTATACCAAACGGTTTAAGCTCATATAATATCATAGTATCATTATCTTAGGTCGGAATCGGTTCTTCTTCTATCTTTCAGCTAGAGAGAGAGAAAGAGAGCTCAAGTGTGTGTTTTGGGAGGTGTATGGAATGTGTGTAAAATGAATTAAATGGGTGATTAATGGCTTATATAATTATGGGATCATGGGCTTAAGCCCATGGTCTTTCCTTCTTTCTTCCACAACCCAAGTCCATAACCCATATCCAGTTAACCCAACACTAGACCCACTCATATTCTATTTATCTAAACCGATAACAACCCACTATAAAATAGACGAAATTTATTTTATTATTATAACCAAAAGTAGGATGTTACAGTTTTCAGTTACACTTACTATAGTGAGTGCTCGTACCATAACAAACCAAACTGATACCGACCATTGCATCACGTAGGGTAATCCTGCTTATAATAAGTTAAATCTGGTTTAAGCGGGTCGAATAATAGTAGTTCCATTAATTAATCGTGTCTAGTTACCGTGTCGGATAATTATCTTCACGCATTGAAATGGTAATGTGTCACAGCCAGCCTTGGGGGCATAGATATATGACCATTGTGGGTATCCTATCTTTTTTGACTTAATACGTGTGACATTCTTCAATTTTCACAAAAAAATCGACCTGCTTTAAACCTTCGATACAATTTCGGACCATAATTTATTAAAGAAAATATTGATTTTAAAGTTCATTTATGATGTTTGTTTATGATTTATATTTATGATATTACACATTGTATCTAGACCATTTCCTCACATCCCTCCATCTTTTTCAATCTCCAATTTAGTCAAACAAGTCTTAATTGCATTCAATTTTGCTAAAAACTTGCCTCTTGACTAGCTTGACCAATTAATCCGGTCAAGCATTGTTATTAACGAATATAGCACTATAACGCCTGCTCCAAATTTTGCAAACACTTTGTTATACTCAAACTCACTCTCAATTGCATTTTAGCTTCTCCAGATTTTGGTGTTTGCATAGTTTGACTTTCAAAAGTCAGGCATAATCAAGTCTCAAGTTTCTTTCTTTTAATCTTAATTTCATTTCTTAAGGAGTGCTTTATTATTTTATTCATTTCTCCTTCGTTTAGAACTTGATTTTTGTGTGAAAAATAATATGACAATGATGTTAGTTCATCAAAAACGAACTCAACTCACTTATCCAACCGTTCGGTCAAGGGTTGGTTATATTATTTATTTAACATCTAAAACTGATCTTTTTCATCTTACAAATCAAAATATAATATTCCAGTCATGTCAGAATCAGACCCAACATTAAGTAAGTTTGGGTCCGACCAAAAAACAAACTTCTCGCTTAACTTGTTTTTCTTACTTTTAGACCCGTTTCGGTTTTTCTCGAAACGAGTCAAACTTGTTAGCATGATTAAACATTATTATAATATAATATTTTATTAACAACTAAAATTAACCTACTTGAAACTTTTACGTCAAAAATTTTAAAAAACCGATTATGAAGTAAATATATATTTTCTTTCAAAGCTTAAAAACTATAAACCATGAACCGAACACTCCATGTCTTCCCTTGTTAATTCTTTACTTTTCAACACTTTATTAAAGCTAGAAATATTTATTTTTTCTATAATCACGTATCGAACCGAACCTACCCGGTTCGTAAGCCCCGATCCCAGTTGGATTTACTTATAAACATAGTTTTAAATATCATAGTGAATTAAAAAATTTTGCGAAATTATTTAAAGTCAACCATTCATTACATAATTTAACTTTAAACAAATATTAAAACATGTCTTTAAGTTCAAACATCACTAAATATCATAACTCCAAATCTTCATATACCAGCTTTTTTATTTATCTGCTATGTGTACTCATTAAGCCAGATGTCTCATCCTGTTTGGCTGTGTGTATATTAAAAGTCAGCTATACTGAGTGTGTTCTAGTTAATACACACACACACATATATATGTGTGTGTGTGTGTGTGGTATCTGAAGACACATGATGTATACTTAACTTACATTTCATTCAGACACACGTGCATTGTGTTGGCTCAATTGTTGTTTGGCCCAAGTGTAAGGCCCAACCCAAGAATTAGGGTTTTATTATATTTGGTAATGTCTTGGCTAGCAAGTTAAGTTAGTCTATATAAACAGAGTTATGGTTAGACATTAAAGGTTTTGAAGTAGATGCAACCGAGTTAGGGTTCATCAAGAGTCAAACCGAGTTAGGGTTTGAGATATTTGTAATCCGTTTTTTAGTAAGATTTTTTGATTAATAAACAAGAGTTATTTGTTTAGTTCGTGTTTGATTATCGATCTGAGACTTTAATTGGTATCAGATCCAAGTTTAACAAATCGATAATCGGTCAGCGATGAACGATGGCTTGAGGAGGAGCTATCAATCTGCGTGTATCAGAACCGAGTTGGGTTTCCGAATAGTGGTCTGGTGTGGTGAGCGGTGTACGTGGAGAACAAGCTGGTTCCTTCAAGATGTTGATCGTTTTTTTGTGTGTGGAGCAGTATCCACGAAGATTGAGATCACGGGGGAAACAGTTTCGTTTTCTTTATTCAGTGTTTTTTTTACGTTTGTGATCAAAGAGTTATAAAGGGGGGTCACAAAAGTCAACAAATGGGTGTAGGGTTTTGATTAAGTCATGAACAAAAAAAATGTGCTTAATTATGTTGGTTACAAAGAATTCAAAGAAAAAGCATAAGTCAGTGATCGATGTCGAAAGGTCAATCAAAAACATTTATAAATTACCTTTACTAGCAAGGGCAAATAAGGTGTCGAATCCACAGGGAATCAGTGGAAAGTGTTAATCAAGTTTAATACTTAATAACTAATTAACTAAGCAGACAAACGATGTCAAGCGGTTTAAAAGTAGTTTGTTAAACAATAATATGAAAATAGTGACCACACTTCAGGTTCGGGATATGCAGTAAACTGACTGACATTAATTTATACAAATCGGGAAATCACACAGACATGATTCGTGTATTAGAATAGATAAATAATTACTAGACACAATAGTTTGGTTATGATGATTCACAGAATTTAATCCGAAGAATTGACAAAACTGAACACGGTATACTTAATTACCAGTTCATTAAAATAAAACTTAGCATCTATCAATGATTAATGGTAAACGGTTCAATGATGATAAGAACTTAATCCTAAATGTTGATGAACACAAACCAAATAATTGATGATAAATGAAAGTCCCAAAAACACAACTGTTAAATCAATTCCAATAAACATATAGATTCAATCAACCAAAAGATTAATCAAAACTAAATCCCAATACATGTAATGTTCATAAAAATAATCAGTTCATATGCAAAACCTACACCTGAAGTGGTCACAAGTGGTTTAGCCTTGCCTCTGCATCACTATTGACTCGAATATGGATTGGAAGGATGAAACCATGGATGATTTGGTGATCGAGAGGTGTTAAGATGGTGTATGATGGCTCTAAAATCGCCTAAGTATATTAGGGTATGAAGCATGTTCGACTTAGGGTTTAATTGGGCTTAAACATGGAAGAAAAATCACCAAAATCCCTTTTTCCGTCAGACCAGACCGTAAGCTACGGTCTGGCCACCGTAGCTTACGGTTTCTGAACTCTGCTTTACGGTCTCTGCTAGGCCAAAACACTGTTTTCTTCATAAAATTTTCATTTCAACTCCGTTTTCCTTCCCGTTTGCGGCCACGTCTTCGTAATTCAATTCTCTATCATCTCATAGATCATTACTTTCATTTCCACTCCATCATAAATGCTCCAAATTAGCTTCTTTAAGCTCCGTTAAGCTCTGATCACCTGTAAACATAAAACCAATCAAAGTATTTGTGTTCGATACATATAAACAAGTAAAACACACAATATAAAATACTTAGAGCACGTTCTTTCATCCTTACATCAGTCGGTTTGTTTATTTCTTTGTGGTTCAACAAGCTTGAATTCTTTTTTTTTTGCATTGGTTATATTGGGTTTTTATTTGGACTGGACAAGCGTGTTCAATTCAAAGTTTGTTTTTTACACGGGTTGAACGAGTTAGGTTTTAACCAAGGTTTGATTTATTTTGTGAGCAAGCAGGTTAGGCTCTGAAAAGTTGCTTAGACTGAGTTGTTTGTATTTGTTCCAACGAAGTGGAGCAAGGGGGTTCAGACACCGTCAATGGCATCTAACAAAGAAGATCCGATAATCCAACCCAAAGCGAGTGGGGGATATCGATGCACGTTCTAAAGCTGAACGGAACTAATTAAATCACATGGGCGATTATTGTGGAAGCTATCTTAGATGATTAAGAGTTATGGGAAGTTGTTCAACCGAATGAGGGTGCGGTTATTTATGCGAAGAAGAATAAAACTGCAAGAGTGTTTTTGTTTCAAGTAATAGAATTTGATATTCTTCTTCAGATTGCGCAATACAAGAATCCCAAGAAATATGGACGGCTTTGAAATCACGGTATGTTGGGGCTGAGCGAGTTCAAAAGGCTCGACTCTAACGTTGAAAAGTGAATTTGAGAAACTCAAGATGGCGGAATACGAGACTATTGACGAGTTTTGCAGGAAAAATAACAGGTATGGTTTCAAAAGCAACGAGTCTAGGTCACGTGTTTAAGAAAGATGTTTTTGTAACACCCCGGCTAAAGCAAAATACGCCCGAGTGTGACGTACAGATTGCTCAAAACACATGTGACACTATTAAGTGACAATATTACATTAATTGATTTAAACAACAATTACACAAGTTTAGAAGCAAACGAAATACAAAGAATTATACATTTAAGCAATTTGTCCATTTATGTTGAATATCCTAAGTACTAATGTCTTCGTCACGGCATCATACTCTAAATAAGGTACCTGTAGCATATATATAAAACACTATATGAATAGTTGGTGAGTTCACACAAGTTTTGATATACGTACATAAAAATCATACAATTCCATGAACAAGTGTAAATGAGCAAGTAACGTCCTTTCCAACTGGGATTGTGCACCAGCGTACTCAGATAAGCGCAAGTAAGGTCCTTTCCAATTGGGATTGTGCACCAACGTACTCGGATAATGAGGCCTTTTTCCACTCATAACAACAAACGTCTTGAGCGCAAAGGGAGGCGTATGATCATACTATATTGAAGTAATCCATGTGCAAGTAATTTTGAGCAAGTAACAAGTAAACACACAAGTCCATGTAGCGAATAGTAATTTGTAAATAATGAATAAAAAATTGTAATTTGGATAGGATATATATGCTACCCCCAAAAGTAGTAAAAGAGTAAAAAGGGGCTGTGAGAAACTCACCTTGATGTTGAAGACAAACTTGAAATAAAACTGAAAGTACGTAAATGAAATCGAAGAAATTGAACGTCAAGAACTAGAATTAAAAGCATAAAAATTAATTTTAACTAACGACTTATAAAAATAGATATTCATACAAGCACTATAAGTATTTTCTAAGCGATTCCTAGAATCCTTAGTATCCAAACAATCCCAAGGATTAATAAAAGTTTGACCAAGTTTGACTTTTTGTTGACTTTAACCAAAGTTTGACTTTTCGTTGACTTTTGACCAAAAGGTCCAAGTTGTTGACCGTTGACTAAAAATATATTGACCGTTGACCCTAAAAAAATTATCTAGACTTAAAATAGTCATAAGATATTCATAGTCGCAACCTAACAATCGATTATGTAATTTACACTCAATCATTTTTCATGCAACCCTATAACTAAGTCGCACTTTTACCAATTTCATTTCTCATATGTATGACCAAACATTTAGTCAAATAATTTCAAGCTGACCAATAAAGTCAAATTCCAAAATAACACAACAATCTTTGTATAAACTACAACTATTTTTACCAAACAGCATGCTGGATTTATTTGAGCAGATTTTAAGTCACCAAAACCTATTTTTCTAACAAGCCAAAACATTCAAATAATTTACCAAATAATTCTCACAGATACTTTCAAATATTGGAACAACATAAAATTTTCTTGTAATTTTTCAACACTCACAAACATCATGAAAATTCATACACTACAGCAACCTATTTTCAGCTACTTATCAGTACAACATAATGTAAATATTTGCTAAAAATTCCATATATGTCAAAATTGATGCAAGACTAATTGGATTGGATTCCTAATTCAATTTATAACATTACAGAAGTGGAATCACATAATTATCCATTTTCAATTACAAGTTACACAATTTACAAAACGAATCCGAAAATTACTTTTACAATCAAAATTGCAACCCGATTTTGTAAATTTATAAAAACTAATCAAACAGAGTCCAAAAATTATGCTTTTAGTCTTTTTGAAACTAGCCAAAGTATTTGACCGTAGCATCAAAACTCAACCAAAAACACTAACATATCAATAGGTTATACAATTAACAACCTAGGTTACAGAATCTGTCAGCAAGCAGATCTAAATCTATGTGAACAACAATCATGATTTTCATATCTATATGATCCTTAATCACCAATAAATCATTTTATGAAATCAAAACTCATATTTTTCCATTATTAATCTAAATCCATAAAGAACAAATATATATATATATATATATATATATATATATATATATAAAAGATTCAAACTTTTATACCAAGACACTACACACTTTTAACCAAATCAAACTTTGATCATTCTTTATTTATCTCTATAATCCAAATCATTTGAATACCAATATTATGTTTCTAAGATAAAAACATAAACAAAAATATAAAGCAAATATATGTTAAATATGATTACCTAGTTGCTTAATCCAAAGATTCAATCATCTTGTTTCCAAGAATCACCAAAACAATACTTGTGTATGAGGATAATTTGAGAGAGTTTTTACAAAAGTGTTTTGTGTGTGTGAGAGTTATAAATTTCGGCCAAGAGGGATGAAAAGGAAATGGAAGAGTTTGATTACCAAGATTTTTTTACTCCTTGTTGAATTAATAACAAACTTTTAATCTCACTTTAATAAAATTCAACTTTAGGTAACTTTTATATTAAAATAGGTAACATGATACAACTTTTTAAACCATTTCTAAGTATTATATTGTCTAAGGTTTACTGGTCTAGCTAGGCAACATAACATGTAACATATCATATAATGTAACAAGTTTAATCATTTATCTTTCTTATAAATCACATAAGTATATAACAACTAGTCATGTAACATATTGATCATATAACACATTATACCTATCGTATAAGGTACATGTAACATATTATTATTATAACATGTGTAACAAGTTACTTTTGTTGTGGTCACCAACGATACGACTAACTCAAATGTATGCATACATGACACTACATGCATGAGAGTTCATTAACATAGTTAAGAAAACTAACTGGGTTTACTGACACCGTCAACAGGACCTAACGGGGTTTGTTAACGGGAGTTAACCTGAAAATGTCAGGTGTCACATTGGGGATTAAAAATGTTGAACGTATATTTTATTATGGGGTTGGATATTATAATATGTTTCTATACATGTATTTATAAATAAAAATCGAAAGTTTAAAACGGGTCGGATTTTCGGGTTTGAAAAGTAACGAATGTTACAGTTTTGGTGAAGAAGTTACTGGATGCGGTTCCGGATAAGTAATTTCATCTTGTAGCCTCAACTGAACAAAGTTTTGATCTTGATAGTATGATGTTTGAATATGCTGTTGGAAGACTTAAAGCGTTTAAGGAACATCTACGAGGGAGAGAACGCGCTTAAAATTCACAAGGTCTATTACTTTTCAATCGATAAGAAAATAGTTACAAAGGCAGCAAGTCGTATGATTAGTCGGGTAACCGAGGTAAACGTTGGATGAATTCACAGGTGCGTGGTAGAGGACGTGAAACCGGAGGTCAAGCCCGAGACGATGAGGACCAAGATGATTGTGAAAACCGAGGTGGTCAAGATCGTGGTTCAAGCCAAATAGGTTAAAGAAGAACCAATGATCGTCAAAGGGGAAGAAAGGATATATCACCTGTTCAGTGTTACTGTTGTGATGAGTTCGGTCACTTGGCGTATATGTGCCCGGAACGTTTGAAGAAAAAAGAAGAATCTAATTTGAACAAAGTTGATGATTTTGATCCATCTTTATTTATGATAAAAGGTTATCATAAAACGGTTTTTATAAGCGTTTTGAAACCTAGCCGACGGAGAAAGATGTTTGGTATCTCGACAACGGAGCATCAAATCACATGACGGATAATAAAACAGACTTTTATGAGTTGAATGAATGTGTTACGGGAAAGGTGAAGTTCGGACATGAATATTGTATTGATATTCGGGGAAAAGGGTCGGTCTTAATTGAATGGAAAACAGGGGAGCAGCGCCTGTTGACCGATGTCTACTAGATCCCGAGCTTAAGTGAAATATCATAAGTCTTGGTCAAGCAACGGAAGGTGGATGCGAGATTCACATGAAACATGATTTGCTAACCATAAAAGAAGATACATGTAAGTTTCGGATAAAGGTGACAAGGACCTAGAACCAATTGTACAAGATTAGCCTCAAGATAACTAGTCCCGATAAACTAGCTATCATTGGAATGAAGAATTTTGATGGTAGGGGTCTTCAAAGAATTGGATTGAAAGAAGACAAGTCTGTTACGAGTTAGATTCCAATCAAAGATCCAAGTTTCAAAATTCAAAGTCCAAAGAAGAGTGTTCAAGAAACCAAACGTGTGGTCAAGAAAGTGATTCAAGCCCAAGGGAAGACGCGTATGATCAAACAAAGAAAGTGTGTCTTCAAGCCAATTGGAGCCCAAAGAACATTGCAAGAGATCAAGAAAGCCTTGGGAGAATCAAGAGAATGATGACAAGCGTGAAGTTGAAGAACCACGAATTTCGAGTAGGAAATTAGGGGGTGAGTCGAGTGAGTCGGATACAACAATTGGGGGGGGGGAGGAGGGGGTGATTGTTGGCTCAATTGTTGTTTGGCCCAAGTGTAAGGCCCAACTCAAGAATTAGGGTTTTATTATAGGTGGTAATGTCTTGGCTAGCAAGTTAGGTTATTCTATATAAACCGAGTAATGGTTAGACATTAGAGGTTACGAAGTAGATGCAACCGAGTTAGGGTTCATCAAGAGTCAATCCGAGTTAGGGTTTGAGATATTGTAATCAATTTTTTGAGCAAGATTTTTTTTTAATAAACAAGAGTTATTTGTTTAGTTCGTGTTTGATTATCGATCCGGGACTTGACATTCTTACTTTATTACTTTCAAACTTTACTATTTTCATACTTTCCTTATTTCTTTCTTTATCTTACTAATACATACATGATTATCTTCACGTTTTAAAGAGCATTTCGTCATACTTCCTCGAGTATTATTAGGACTGGTTCACTTCTGTCTTGGATATTATTAGGGTCCAGTTACCTTCTGCATCGGATAAACATACAACCATATGTATTATTAGGGTCTAGTTCCCTTATGCATCGGATAAGCATACAACCATTTGTTCGGCCCAGTTCCCTTACGCATCAGACAACCATACAACCATACAGTAGATATACATATGTACGTATACGTTTACTTGTATACTTCTAATTCTTTCTGCATTCATTCATTATTTCAATATCATTCGTATATCATTTATAGACATTCATATAGCATACACTAACCACGTAAGGCAAGTGTATTAGCTGTATCGACGACTCTATACCAACGACAATTTTTAACTATTGCGACAAATAAGTGGCGATGACATGTCGTCGATACAAGCTATACCGACAAAAACTGGAGATATAGCGACGACGATTATCTTCGAAATAGGCAAAATTTGTTATAGTGACACACATATAATAGTTATTTTTTTGAGAACTATGAATTTTTGTTGTGAAACTTGAACTAAAAACCTTTCAATCTGTGTTTCAAAGGCTTTGTATTTAGCACAATATTGGTTAAACTGTTTTTAATATGTGGCGTGTATGACAGTTAAAGCAAAACAATTGGATATGTTTAGTTAAAAGTTTTATGATTTAAAAATGAAGTATCTTAATATCACATGTATTTTGTTAGTAAAGAAATGATTATAAAGTATGTGAACTTTGAATGAAGATTTAATATTTTTAAATTTTAATACATACTTTTCATATGATTTGGAATCCATAATTTTATTAAAATATATACTCCCTTCGTCCCATTATAAGTGTTCAGGTTTGAAAAACACAAAGTTAGGGTGGATTGAATGATTGCCCTTTTTTTTACGAAATGACAATAATGCCCTTGAGAAGTGGGTTCATCAATATTGTTTATTAATGTTAGATGTGTGTGTTTAAGGGTAAACTTGGAAATTGGTTAATAAATTTTGAAAATGAACACTTGTAATGGGACAAATAAAAAAGGAAATGTTGACACTTATACTGGGACGGAGAGAGTATATTTTACTATTATGCATGCTTACGATATTATATCTGATTATGTTTGATATTTGACACTTGATTAATTTGCCATATTTTATATTGATAATTTAATAATTTTATATAATATATTATTTTTTTAACAGCTAAATATTACATTCTACAACGATTGAATCTCTAACCTTCTATTGCACCCAAAGATGCCGGTTAATATTTAAAACTATGATTTGATATTATTATTTTAATTTTTACTTGTAATTGTGAATTTACATATAAAATTGTTAAAAAGTTTATGATTTAAAAATGAAGTATCTTAGTATCACATGTATTTTGTTGTTAATGAAATGATTATAAAGTATGTGAACTTTGAATGAAGCTTTTACATTTTTAAATTTTAATACATAATTTTCATGTGATGATTTAGAATCCATAATTTTATTAAAATATATATTTTACTATAATGCTTAAGATATTATATCTGATTCTGTTTGATATTTGACGCTTGATTAATTTACCATATTTTATTTTGAAAGTTTAATAATTTTGTACAACTTATTATATTTTTAATAGCTAAATATTACATTCTATAATGATTGAATATTTGACCTTATATTACTCCCAAAGATACCGGTTAATATTTAATATTATGATTTGATATTATTGCTTTCATTTTTTTACTTGTAATTGTGAATTTACATATAAAACATTTTCTTTTAATCTAATATTTGTTTTATCTGTTTATTTATATTATTTAAATCATGTCTCGCTATTAATTTATTATTTTAACTTTGAATATAACATTTTGGCGGGCGTGAGGGTCGGGTTTTATCCAGTGAATCCCTTAATAGATGGACCGCTAGGGGCTACGTCTGGACTAGCGGCCGGCTCGGGCTACCTTTAGCCAATGAGGGCCGCGTACAGAGTACCCGACGTTACTTAGTTGGTCGTTCAAAAAAATATATATATAACATTTATGTTTAATTTAATATCTAGTATTTTTGTAGTTGAATTTATTGTTTTTTAACGTACTCTTAATATTTTAGATTTACTTTTGACATTCATCTTTGTAAGAAATTAAATTCCATCTTTTAATTTATTGTTTCTATAGACTTCTTTTATGCTATTCAACCTAACAAATGTCCCAATTTAATTCACGCATTTAAGTTATTTTTATTAATTAACGCTAACTTATGTTTATGGTTTACATTAACTATTGTATTTAAAATATGGTTTACTAGCTTTTATCCCTATATTACGGGGTTGTTTTATGTTATTCGTTTTTAATATTTATATACTTTTTTGGATTTTTATTTTATTTATTGTAAGAAAGTTAATAATATACTTATGATTTGATAATAAAAAAGTTTCACAAATATATTAGATGTTACAACCCGGTTTAAAACCTATATAGGTTTGGTGAGACCTTTGACCCGCTTATTTTTTTACTATAAAATTTTTTTCTTAATTATAAATAATATTTTTTTAAATCAGATACTAATTTTTTAGTATATTCCTATTTTATAAGATTTTCATATCAAATATTTGGTGAGATTAATTTTTAATTTAATGAGATGTTATAACCAGTTTAAGGACTATCTGGGTCTGATGAGATACATACCCGTAAATTCGGGTAAAATTCATAAAAGTCTCCATTTACAAATAATGAAATTTAGTGATTTGTAAAAATGTAGGGAGGAGAGCTTTTAAAGGTTTTGTTTATAAATATTTTAGATTTAATATTAGAATTATTGATATTTAAAATTACATATCTGCCTTATTATCATCATATTACTAACTTTTTTATATATAAGTTTCTATTTAGCGGTCCATTTAATATATACCAACCAAAATTTGTATTTTATGTCTAAATATGTTAAAGCTATTTTTAGATACAAGACTATAATTAGTTTTAAAAGCCCAATCCGATTGTTAAATATATTAAACAATATCCGTGAGTTGTGGCGAAGCGAGTTAAATGTATTCCATGTTCAAAATTTACCGCGCGTTGCGTTGGTACAAGGTGAGAAGTCGGTGGATATTGGTTCATGTGGTTCGGTATAAAAGTTTGTGACAAACATTTTATTATCAAAGTTGAGAGACCAAAAAGTACATTTGCAAAATTAAAATTGAGTGACCAAAAAGTAAATTTGTAAGGCCAAACAGTGTGGCTTGCGATATCAAATTACGAAACTCGTTATTTATATTATGGTCAAGAAAATAATAAAAGCCGATGAGAAAATCGGACACGTGAACGCGTGTTTAGCTTCAACGGAAGATCTTCTAGTTTATTTGTGTTTAGCTATAAATAAGAAGCTTGTTTTCTTTTATGGTGTGTGGTTGTAAGGTGTAAATCATCCACCCAAGGGGAGCTCACCTTGGGTGGGTTGGTTCTTGTTTAATCTATCAATTCTTTAACCGACAACGATATCATTCCTTTATTTATCTTTATATTATTTATGTCCGGTCGTCTCGACACGTTTATCGAGAGCAAAACCATTCGGTGGTCGTTTTGGGACCTACAAAATTTGTAAAGTTAAAGTTATTAGCCAAAAAGGCATATATGTATAAAAATGTTGTGTGAAAAGTCTTATAAATCAAAGTTTGTATATTAAGTTAAGGGGCCAAATGGTATTTATGTCAAAGTTTTGTGGCAAAAAATTTAAAAGCAAGTGAGGAAGCATGAAATTTTCAACTTTTGCCACCAAACTTTTCAACTTGACTTTTAATTTTTTGGTTGCCAAAGTTGGAAGTTTCATACTTCCCCGCTTTCCTTTTACCGTGTATTTAATTTTTATTTATTTTAAGCCCATTAAAAAACTAAATCTATTTCAGGGCTCATCTTTTTTACTCGTACAGAATAATTTTATTATGGTATATTGCATACAGACAACAAAGCTATTTAATTAGATTAGTGAGTACATATATGTTAAATACGAGATACAAAAAAATAAGGCATAAATCATGCACATCAATCTTTACAAGAAATTAGAAAGAGAATAAGGAAATTGTATTAAGTGAGGATCCCTATAATCATGGAGGTAATAAATAATGATCCCTTGTAATCACAAAGATAATAAAGAATTATCTGATTTCCATTACTTCCTCTCAAATTGGAGCATGGAGATCTTGAATGCGCAATTTGCCGAGCAGTGTACGGAATTGATGTGTTCCCAACGGCTTTGTTAAAATATCAGCAACTTGAGTTTTAGTGTCAATCTTCACAGGATGAATTTCTTTGGACTCAACTCGTTCTCTAACAAAATGACAATCCATCTCAACGTGTTTCGTTCGCTCGTGAAACACAGGATTGTTAGCTATGTGACTTGCCGCTTTATTATCACAAAATTAGGAGGTTGGTCTGGTTGGCGGTACTCCAAGTATGGTTAGTAACCATCTCATCCATAAGATTTCACTAACCGCATGTGTCATTGTCTGGTATTCGACTTTTTCGGATGATCGTGAGACAACGGACAGTTTCTTAGATCGCCATGATATGAGCGCCCCCCCTGGCCTTGAGGTATCGAAGGACATGATTTGCCGCCTCGAGGTGAGTATGTCTTGGGTCACTAACAATATGACTTAAGACGTTAACGGCATAGGTGATGTCGGGTCTAGTTTCTTGTAAGTAGGTGAGTTTTCCAACCATTCTTCAATATTGGTGGGCATCAACACGCGGTTCCTCACCGTACCTATCGAGTCTCAAATTTTGCTCCACTGGAAATGGACTGTTCGACATCCTATCATACCCGTTTGTTCTAGGATGACAAGAGTATATTTTCGTTGACTAAGTACCATTCCTTCTTTAGTTCGAGCCACTTCAATTCCAAGAAAAAACTTCAAGACCCCGAGATCTTTAATTCTAAACTTTGTCGTTGAGAAAAGTTTTGAGTCCATGTATCATGTCCAAATTATTTCCAGCAATAATGACATCATCTACGTATAACGGTGCGGCAAGAAAAGCATCTTTTTTTTGGAAGGTGACTAAAGAGTGATCCGTCCCCGTTTGCTTGAACCCAATTTCTAGCAAAGTGTTAGTGAATTTTTGGTACCAATTTCTCGATGCTTGTTTTAGGCCATAAAGTGACTTTATTAGCTTACAAACCCTATCAGCACCTGGTTTAGCAAATCCTTGAGGTATTTTCATGTAGACATCTTCATGTAAATCCCCATGCAAAAAGGCATTGTTCACATCAAGTTGATGTATATGCCAATTTAGTTTAACTGCTACAGTTAGAAGGGTTCAAATTGTTACTAACTTTGTCACATGAGAGAAAGTTTTGCAAAAATCTACGCCTTCCATTTGTAAAAAAACCCTTCGCTACAAGCCATGCTTTATATATTTCAACCTCGCCATTTGGTTTGTATTTAATCTTGTAAACCCACCTTGAGTCAACTACTTTCCAACACCCAAGTTTCATTTTCTTCAAGTGCTTGAATTTCTTTCGTCATTGCTTCTATCCATTATGAGTCTTGAACGGCCTGCTTATAGTGTTTTGGCTCACTACTAGAGGTAATGGCCGATAGGAAAGCTTTATGTGTGTTAGTAAACTTTTCGTAACAAATAAAATGTGCTAAAGAGTGTACCGCTGAGGACTTTTGATCAGAGGTCTATTGCTTATGGTCAATAGATGGTGGTGGCCGAATGTAACGCTCAGCAAAAATTATCACTAATGTAATCATGATTAGCATCATAACTTCATTTGATGAATAAAATCTTCCTTTATTAAGATTCAAAATCTTGCAAAGTCGACAAAAGTCCAAATTTTGACACGTAACGAGCACTTTGTGAAACAACCTCGGGCAGCGGGCCAGAAAGTAAATAATCATTAACATGATTAAATGGTCCCAAAAATTTAAAATATATGTTAAAACATTAGATATAATGTATAACCATAATTTTAGAAGGCTCGAATCGCAAAAACTGAGGAATATGTAAGCGAAAGCCAGTACAAGACCCGGAAAGGACACGACACAGACTATTTCAGAATAAATAGTTTTTATAGTCCATATTGTCAGGAATTTGATTTCGTTCAAAGTCTGACAAAAATTATTAAAAACGGGATCCGATTGATTATCTAAAACTCGCAATACGTTAAAACGATTAACCAAGTTAGTTATATTATAACCCAACCCCCTCACTCCCCCTTGGGCCGGCTCACCTTGCCAACTCACCATCCCCACCTCCTTTTCCTCCAATGGCCATCCTCCACATCAAAACTCCAATCATTACCAACCTAATCTAGCTTGATGTGTTGTAAGTAACATGGATTATACACATAACCTCTATTAGCTTACTCACTCAACCTATCTCCTTATTCTTGCTCACTATATCACGGCACACACACACACATTTCTTACACATACACAATTCAAATTTCAAATCAAAAACACACACTCACATTCAAGCCTTGATTAAGAACATTGAAGATTAACAACTAGGAAGAGGATTAGGAGGAAGGATCATCACACTCACAACCATCACACTTTTATCTTCATCCTAAAATCTTCAAGAACACAAGTAAGTTATGTTTATAAGTTGATATCTAGGGTTAAATATGTTAGATTAGGTGTTCTTGAGTTGAGATTGAGCTGGAAGATTTGAAATTATGGGTGTTTATGTGTGTGTGTGTGTGTATGTGAGCCGTGTATATGTATGTATGTGTAAGAGGAAGGATTGAACCCATTTACACATGCATACATTCATATTGAAGTTCATACTTTGATTGTTAAGATTGATTAGAAGCATTGTTGGAATACTTGATATTTAGGTGTAATCATGGATAATTTTGATGTTTGAGTTTTATGTTAGGATGAATTTTGGTTAGTTATTGATCAATAGGATTGATGATATGAATATGAATCATTGAACTGCTAGTTTTAAAGTTGATTATAGCAAAAACTTGTTCATGGTTTTCAAATTTGGGAGTTTTGAATTTCTTGGATTAATTGATGATTTTGGTGAATTAATGAAACTTGAAAGTGATAAGATTAATGTTAATTGATATTGAATAGGGTATATGCTAGTAGATTCATAAAACTATTAGATAATACTTGAAGATTGTTGAAATATTAAGATTGCCAATTTAGGAAACTTTGTTGAATAAAAAGTTGAATCCTTGATTTTGATATGAATACTTAGAATATATGTGTTTGATATATAATGAATTGCATAGTTGAACTAAGATAGGATGCATTGTTAAAGTATAGATTGGATTAGCATATTGATCATTTGTCACTTACTTGCTAGAAATAGAAACTTTGTAAATTAATTAATTGAAAGATCAAAACTTGAATAGAACATTAGGGTGCATGAAACTATGTCAAACTAGTTGAATGAGATAAACAAAGATTCATACTTAATCATGATTGAATAATTGAATTAGATAGAATTATCAAAAACTAAAAGTTACTATAATAGAAAAGTTTGTTAATTAAACACTTAGAAAATTCATAAAAATGATGAAATGCATGAGCTAATAATTTGATGATTTGAAGGACTTGATGATTTGATGATTTGGAATAACTTTATGATTAGATAATAATAGGAATAATCACAAAGTTATTGAATTGATTCTTAAAAGGACTTACATGATTACACACATGTTAGAACCTTCCAAATAGGAATTAAGAATATAGTTGTAAACTATTAATTTGGCTTGTTGTGAGAATCATAATAATAGGTAGAAATATGGATTTTTAACTCTTAATATGATGTTTGTTCATATGAAATGATAAGCTTGATTAGTGTCATTATTAATAAACTCAAGCTATGAATTATGAACTTAAAATTGATTTAAATGTATTATATGAAATTACGTGATCAAATCTGGAAAATAAGGGTGAATTATATGTTATAATGTGTATATTTAGTTCATAGGATAATTGGTGTGTACTTACTTGGTTTATTTTACTTGTCGGTAACTTTAACGGTCGAAAAAATCGGCTTTTAAACGTAAACCGACACGAAGGTTAGGGACTGTATTAGAATAGCCCCTAAAGTTGAAAAATAATCATATATAACATAATATAATATATTATAAGAGGACAAGATAACAAAACTTAGTCCTAAACGGTTTGTGTTGTGAAAACTGACACGAAGACGTTAAAAGTTGCTATTTTAAGAAAATATTAACTAAAATGAAAAATAACATATTTTTGTAAAGTAACTCCTAAAACTTAACTAATATATATGTAACAAGTGTTTTCAAAGATTTAAAAGTAATATTGTATACAAAAAGTCGACCGGTTCGTTTTTAAACGCAAACCCGAAAAAAATCGACCAAACCGACAGGATCCATTAAAGTTAATAAATTAACATTTTCTTAAAACTTTCCAGCAACTGAAACTTTAATATTTGATTATATTTACATATTTACTTTATTAATTAATTTAATTATTAAGACAATAGTTAACAAAACCGAACTATACTTGTTAACTTGACAAGATAAGAAATTACTTGTTTATGTGCTTGTGTGGTCATTAGACTAGGATCAACAAATAAAAGTTTTTATAAACTAAAAACTCAAACAAAGTTTTATTAACAAATTGTGTACTAATATAGGACACACAATTTTTGGAACGAAAAGCTTCAACCGTGAGTTTCTCTATCGACCCCTCGTTGTCGAAATATCTTTATTGTGTATTGGGTGAAAAGCATATTCTTTCTACTGATTTTTTTAGATTTTTATAAAGCATTTAATTTTACAAACCATGTAAAAAGTGGGATGAGTCAACAATTGGTTAAATAACTGTTAACCGAATTAATAAGGGCACAGAAATATTAGTAGATCTATTGGGGTGACGCCCCCACTTCCAATCGCGTTGGGTTAAAAGTGGGAATATTTTGAGTATGGTAGGTATCGAGTTATCAATTTTGATAGTCATACACTTGTTTTATTCCTTGCTAGTCTACAAGAGTACGATTTGTTTAAAAGATAAAATGCTATGTTTTATTATGAAATTTAAAGGTATAATTACCATGTTAAAAGAATGGTAAGAAAATATTACTACCGTTGCTTATGGTGATAGATTATAAAAAGAATGGTTGTTGAACCATTGTATGGTGAGAACTCACCAACATTCGTGTTGACGTTCATTTTAATATGGTTTACAGGTAAGTGATGGCTTCGATGAGACAAGGAAAAGGGAGAGTTGGAAGTGTGTTTGAATAATGTGGAAATTGGGTTTATAATAAACCGTGCAGTAGCACGTGTATAACTATGATCATGTAACAAATATTTTTATTAAATAAAAGTTAAAACTTTTATTATTAAATATTTTGCTTTATTATGATTGGCTATGGGCATATGTCACGAACCGAATGATTTAGTTAAAGTATTCCGCTGTCTTAATTAAAGTTTTCGGGGTGTGACACCGAACATCAAAGTCATCAAAGTACTTTGGTCTGGATCTGCTTCGTTTCTCTTTTAGCTGGTCCACACTTTCTTGATCATGCCCAATGTTGTTTTCAAAGGTGTGGTCACTTGGCCCAAATGCATCATTTATTTGGTTTAGACACTATTTTTTTCATGTTGGGCTCATTTACATGGTGGTTTTCTCTGGTGAGCTTACTTTTTTGGGTATTCTCTTAAATGGGATCATTAGGCATGGCATTCTGGGTATATTCTGAGGTGGGCTCATTGGTCTTCACTGTATTGGGTATTCGCTCAGTATTTTGGTTAGATTCAGAGTTGGGTATAGGCTCGACATTTTCAGAGTTGGGCTCGGTGATTGGTTCATTAAGTGGTGCGGATTCATGTGTGGACTCGGAAGTTTGTGGAATGCCACGTGGACTGTGTTCAACTCCAACATCAGTGGACAAGAGGTATCTTGGGCTTTATTTATTTCTTCGTTGCTGCCCCATTTGTGTGGAAACACAAATATTTCTTCTTTCTCAGATTGCCAATTTTCAAAAGGAAAAACATTTTAAAAATATTTAACATCTCTTGAAATGATAATTTTATGATGTTGTATAGACTTTATACCCTTTCACCCTTGCGGATAGCCTAAGAATATTCCTGGCCTCCCTCTCGCTTCAAACTTATCTCTTTTGGTTTCGGTGTTCTTGTAATAAGCAAGGCAACCAAAAACTCTAATGTGTCGATAATTAGGTTTTTGGTTATATAGCACATCATAGGGGGTCTTATTGCTAATTACCTACCAAGGCATTCGATTATCACATGTGTAGCCTTTAGAACACATTCTCCCCAAAACATTGTGGGCAAGTTTGCTTCAAACCTTAAGGCTCGTGCCGTCTCCAAAAAGTGCATGTTTCCATTCAACAGCACCATTTTGTTGTGGTGTGTGAGGGCAAGTTGATTCTAGAACCATGCATTATTTAGAATAAAATGAAGCATGTGGTTAGATGTAAACTTCCCTCCATTATCACATCTTACCCTTTTAATGTTTTTCTCGATTTGTGCTTTTACCATTTATGAAATTTCACAAGACATGTGCTCACTTCATGTTTGTGTTTAATATGAGACCCAAACGGCACGACTAAAGTCATCCACAATAGTAAAATAATAGCTTGCTCGTGTGAAGGAGTGTGTCCGGTATTTACCCCATATATCACAATGAATCAAGTCAAAACAAGCATAAGATTCAGAGGTACTAATAGGAAATGGCAACCTTGTAAATTTGGCCTTAACACAAGAATCACAAAAGTCTTTAGAATGTAAAGAAACATTTTGAAGAAAAGCAATATCAGGAAGTTTGGAATTTGACGAATGACCCAATCTGTTACGCCATGTGTCAAGGGTAGTCATCATGGCTTGTCTCTTGCCACCCATCATTTCCATCTTGTATAGACCATCTTTGTAATCACCCACTCCAATCAAAGTCCTCGAATGTAAGCCCAGCGTAACGCAAAATTCAGGAAAGTACGTTATAGCACATTGTAAGTCTTGTGAAAGTCTACTAACTATTAATAAATTGCACTTGAAATTTGGAACATAAAGAACTTCTTTGACAATCATTCTTTTGGGTAGAGTATAATTGTAAGGCTCCGGTCCCGGTGCCCTACTTTGGCGTTGGATTTACTCATACACACAGTTCTAAATATCATAGTGAAATAAAACTTTTTGCGGAATAATATCAAAAGTCAACCATTCATTACAAACATCCATAACTTGCCTGTTTTAAAACATAATATAAAATATAGTATCAAACATCATGACAAATCTTCATATGCCAGCCTCTTTAATCCTGCCATGTGTCTCCCTCAAGCCAGCTGTCTCAGTCTATTTATCTCCGTGCATACTAAAAGTCAGCTACTCTGAGTGAGTTCTAGTTAATCAGGAAACATACAATACATTCACATAATTACATATATAGGTATCCGAAGATACATATTACATACTTAGAATGTTACCTTTCTTTCATTAGTACATACATACTTTCTTTCTTTCTTTCATACTCTCATACATTCATTCATACATTCTTTCATACCATCACACTTTCGTACTTTCATAATACATACATAAATATATTTACCATCTCAGATATTTGTAGGGTCTGTTCCTTTTCTTCTCTATCTTAAATATTATTAGGGTATGGGTCCCTTTCTTCTCTATCTCAGATATTAGGGTCTGGTCCCTTCTATTTAAAATATTATTAGGGCCTGGTCCCTTCTTTCCATACAACCATACATACGCTTCTTTACACGTACATTCTATTATATGCATTCATACATATTCTTAATCATTCATATATCATTCATGCATCTTGTGTAAAACTCACCTTTCCTAGCGATATGTGAAATATCCGAAGATCGTTCATGTACCGACAAGCATTCATTCATAACCTCAATTATGATCACATAAATCATATAAGACATACACTTACTGTAACATCCTACTTTTGGTTATAATAATAAAATAAATTTCGTCTATTTTATAGTGGGCCGTAATCGGTTTAGATAAATAGAATATGAGTTGGGCTAGTGTTGGGTTAAATGGATATGGGTTATGGACTTGGGTTATGAAAGAAAGAAGAAAATACCATGGGCTTAAGCCCATGATCCCATAAATATATAAACTATAATGACCACTTAATCTTTCATTTCACATATTCCATACACCACCCAAAACACACACTTAAGCTTTCTCTCTAGTCCTCTCCTTACCAAAGCCGAAACCAAGAAGAAACCGAGCACCGACCCGAGGTAATGATTGTATGATATTGTATAAACCAAAACCGTTAGATATGGTCACGAAACGACGAGCCGACACCGTTAAACCGTTTAAGTCACGAGATCCGGATGGAATCGGGTATAAACCAAACCTAATATGAGCTTAGGGATCACCCTAGCTCAGATCTGAATCGAACGGGGCGAAAAACGGTGAAAAAGGAGTCAAAACTCGTTTTTCCAGCGAAACCACGTTTTTCGGCAACGGCGCCGGAAAGGCGGCGCTAGTAAAGATACAAGGTCAAGGGAATGTCAGAGAATGTTCTGACATTCTCTGACATAACCCTAGTTCGTTAACGGAGGATTAACGAACTAGAGGCAACTCGTCAGCTGATTCGCTAAAGAAATATTAACGAACTAGCTTTAGTTCATATCCAATTCGCTAAGGGAAAAAGATAACGAATTACCCTTGATTCGTTATAGTCATTCGGTAACAGAGATAGCGAATTAGAAGGTCCAATTCGTTATATGGACTGGTTCGTTATGTGTACTGATTCGTCAAAGGACCAGTTCGTTAGAGAGTTCAATTCGTTACAGGGACCAGTTTGTTATAACGAACCAATTCGTTAAAGAACCAAGTAACGAACTAGAAGTTTTATGAAATGACAGAACAGTCCCTGGACTTATAAAAGAATGGTTTAATTACAAATAATCCCTTGGACTTTTAAGTTAGCAAATTCAATGATGATTCAAAATTCTAATGGAAAATGTGTTAAGACAGCTCGACCCCAGCCAGGGGCTCTGCCCCTTGGACCCTGCTAGGGGCTGCCACCCCTAGACCCCGCTGCCAGGGGCGCTGCCCCCGGACCCCTGTTCGTTGAGGGTAATAATTAAACTAGAAAGACGATATGTGTAGTGATAGTTTATTGATACGTATAATTGTTATACAGTTAGTCGTGCACAGCTCAAGAAGGGAATAACTATTAATGGTGAACGTAACCGACTTCAGGTGAGTTTCTAGCCCCACTTCCTTGTTATGTTTTCGGGGCTGTGTGCATACTCGATGTGATAGTTAATATACTTACCTTAAGTGGTAAGTGTATGCCTTATATGAATTATGTATGATGATTGCTTGACGGTGCATGAATGATCTTCGGATATGGCATGGACCGTCTGGTGGTAGCTAAAGATATGAATGATATATATGGTGTATGATTGATGTTTGAATGAAGTATGTATTATGTATGAGTTATATATGTATGGTAGGTAAATAGTACATGAACGATCTTCGGATATTGCATGTACTGCCAGGTAAAGTTTTGATGATAATTATTTTATATGAAGAATGAATGATGTATGTATGTATGAAACATACAATTATGTATATAGAAAGGTATGGTATGAAGGTATGGAAGAAAGGGTGACCTGACCCTAAGGATGGAGGGTACCGGACCCTATAATATCCGAGGATGAAGGGAGACCGGACCCTAATAATATCCGAGGATGAAGAGATACCGGACCCTAATAATATCCGAGGATAGAGGGTACCGGACCCTAATAATATCCGAGAATGGAGGGTACCGGACCCTAATAATATCTGAGGTATGTAGGGTGAAATGCCCTTTATAATGTAAGGTTAGCTATAAATGTGTATGGATGAATGAAGTACAGGTTGTGTATGTAATGCGTACCATCGGGCACGTATATGTGTATGAAAAGTAAGTTATGTGATTAACTATAACTCACTCAGCGTAGCTGACTTTTAGTATGCACGCACGTGAATAGATTGAGGCAACTTGCTTGAGGGGAAGCACATGACATGGACTTGAAGAAGCTGGCATCTCAAGGAAGTGTTATGTTATTTTAAAGAC
Source organism: Bidens hawaiensis (assembly GCF_021521415.1). Classification (NCBI taxonomy): domain Eukaryota; kingdom Viridiplantae; phylum Streptophyta; class Magnoliopsida; order Asterales; family Asteraceae; genus Bidens; species Bidens hawaiensis. Next base: position 136,420 of record NW_027493442.1, on the reverse strand, counting down.
AATTTTTATGTTAAATGATTTGGAATGATCGTTAAGACAAGAAATATGGTTATGTAATGAAATGGTTTGAATGTTTTAATATTCCGTGAATGTTTTTATTAACTCTGATATTTAGAACTAGGGGTGAGCAACTTAACCGCCATAACCGTTTAACCGAACCATAACCGACATAACCGAACCGATATTAACCGATAACAGGCATAACCGGTGGGTCGGTTTAGTGAAATTTCAAAAACCGTCAAATATGGGTCGGTTTTGGTTAAAGATAATTCCAAAACCGCCATAACCGAACCGACCCATTTATTTAACCAACATTATGTTTGAGGCTAACTTCCACGAAACATATGGTCGGAATATGCCATTTTGATGGTTTTGGTTCAACGTTTGTTATTAAATTAACTTGGAATTTCATTGTTGGATTATATGTTGATGTTTTATATAAATATTTGGTATTAGTATTATGGATTATGTATTTTGTTGGACTATGTAATATCATTTTTTTGTAATATTTGGTACCAAACTTTTAGGCGTAGATACATTGTTTTGGTTACGGTTAACCGACCCAAACCGACTCGTTATAACCATCAAAACCGATTAACCGAAACCGCCATAATGGATCGGTTATGGTTATGGATATCCATTAACCGACATATCGGTTATGGTTATGGGTTTGGCTCAAAACCGCCCCAAACCGACCCATGCACACCCCTATTTAGAACTGTGTTTATGAGTAAATCCAACGTACAAAGTAGGGCACCGATAACGGGGCCTTACACTTACCACTTAGGGTAAGTATATTAACTAAACACATCGAGTATGCACACAACCCCGAAAACACAAGGAAATGAGGCTAGAAACTCATCTGAATGTGGTTACGTTTACAGTTAATGGTAATCCCTTTCTTTAGTTGTGCATGGCTAACTGTATAATAATTACACGTATCAATTTACTATCACTAATCATATCGTTTTGTAGTTTAATATTGCCCTCACTAATCATATCTTTTCATTTTATTTTTAAGCATGACATCATTATAAATTATATTATAAATTATATGTTCGGTTGCACCCGAATCAATTACCCATTTAACTTCGTTACTGATGTTACCTGCCATATTATCCACAGGTGCATTTTCGTCCTCATTCACATCATCTTTATTTCCAAAGAATTGCAAAAACTTTTGATATTGTGCAACCGTCATTCCTTGGTATCGGGCTTGCCTCCATGTCCACACATGCAGCCTTGGGCTTCGACTTCTCTTGTTTACCCCTTCCAGCCTACCAATCGGGATACCCGATTAGTTTGAAGCACCCTTATTTGTTGTGCCCATCTTTGCCACAAAATGTACAACGTTCAATTGACACACCAGATTAGTATTTTCCTTCTTTCGATTTTAGTTTGTTAATTTGATCACGTGCAACGGAACCATGAGTTTGAAAAGCTGCAACCTCCGTAACAGCCCTATTTCCCGTGATTGCCCTTTGCTGCTCATCATCCAAGACGAGATGTAAAGCTCCAATGAGTGACGGAATAGGCTGCATAGCCAAGATTTGTGTTCGGATCGTCCCAAACTCAGAGTCCAAACCCAACAAAAAATCATACAGCCTTTCCTTATTTTTATTTCAACAAGTTTCTTACCTATCCCACAAACACAACCGTCACAATTATATTTTGGAGCATGTAGCCAGGGGCGGACCCACATAGTTCCCATCGGGGTCCTGGGACACCAATGTTTTTTAAAAATTACTTAGATGCGATATATTAAATTTTGTAAGGACCCCATAATAATTAATACTTGGAACCCATACTATTAAGGCTGAACTAGTCTAATGGAAAGTCCCTTGCTTTTTCTTTGAGAGGTTGCAGGTTCAAGCCTCACCATACCCAGTTTTTGTTGTTTTTTTAATATTCTAGTCAATATTAGTTATTTAGTTAGGGTATTTGTGTTTTTTCTTTAGTTTATCCCATATAACCATTATCACTTTAGTTTATCACATATAACAATTATCACCATGCAACATATATAATAACAACATGAGTTTTACATATACTTAAATTATTTATCTTGTGTATGTATATTATAATTAATTATTTATTTGTGTAAGAGTTAGTTTTCATGTCTTGGTTATTCATGTAAGACCATATATATATAGCTTACGCTTATGTTTTTCGGGTATGAATAAAAATGAATTAAAAGTGTATGTTCTATCTAGTTTCTAATTTATATTCTTTCTACTTACTCGTTTCCAATGACACCATATTTTCGTGTTTTATTATGTTCCTCGCCTCGACCCGACCCGAATAACGACCGACCCAAAAATTTTGTAAACCGGAAAAATTGGGACCCTATTGGCAAAAAATCCTGGGTCCGCCACTGCATGTAGCATAGACTGGATTTCATCCCATATAACACTAAGCTTGGTGAAATATGTCAAAACAGAATCCCCATTTTGTCTGGTGCTCGGTAGGGGTTGTTTAAGTTCGTATGCTCAAGAAGCACTTTCCTTGCCGAAACGCTCCTTCAAGTCAGCCCATATATCATGGGCGGTGGGAGCATACTTCACACTCATTCTGATCTCTTTCTCCAAGGATTCATTTCGCCATCCCTTGATCATTATTGCATCGCATCTCATCCACGCCATGTAGTCAGATGCATCTTCGTTTGGTTTCTTGGTCGAACCGTTCACCAAACCAATCTTGTTTTTGGCAAACAAGAAGTTTTGTATCTCTTCCTTCCGGTCATTGTAGTTCCCATCGGTCAACACGTCATTCACGTGAAATTTTCTTGGATAGCCGGAAGGATGAATATAGTATGGAGAATCATGATTAATGATTCCTTCATTACCTTTTAACTCCTTCTCATTGTTGCCGGCCATGATTCTTGTGAGTATTAGGGTTCAGTTTGTGTTTGGGTTTTGTTAATTTTATTATGGTATATTTCAATACAGATAACAAAGTTATTAAATTACATCAACGGATACATGGATGTTAAATACAAGACGAAAAAAATAAGGCATGAATCATGCACATCAATCTTGACAAGGAATTAGACAGAGAATAATGAAATTGTGTTAATTGAGTATCCCTATAATCATGGAGGTAATAAAGAATGATCTCTCATTCCCTTGTAATCACAAAGGTGATAAAAAATTATCCGGTTTCCATCAGTACAGGGTTATACTTTTTCGGGATTTTCAAATACGACCTTGTATATGAAGAAGTGATTAAATATAAATCATAAAATAAAACCACTTTTAAACAACCGGTTGAAAATTCAAGTCAAGCCAACATGATTTAAAACCTAGCTAAGCTCAAGCTTTCCCTGGCTCGACTCAGCTCATGAACAACCCTATCGAGAGGCTTGACCCATCGTGTTCTCTTGGTAAAGTATTGTAAGGATATAAAAGAGAACTATTATTATTGTCACACCCCAAAATCGTTAACTTGGCATCGGAAGACTTAATTTAGTTAATTTGGGCGGTGACAGACGCTGTTCAGCCAATCATATTCAAAAATAATGAACCATAAGTTGGACTTTATTAAATATCAGAGTTTTACACGTGTCATACATGCACGGTTTTATTTTAAATTACAAGTCCAACTATCATTCATTCAAACGTACAACATCATTTTCCCAAATCCTTCACGAAGCATCCATTTTCTTAATTCACCTAAAAATTATGTTAAAATAATTTTGTCAACACGAATGTTGGTGAGTTTCTCAATTAACAAAAGAAAACCGGGATGTAACAGTTCTCGACTTTACTCCCATTTATTCATCATTCTTATCAATGATAAAAAAAATAATTTTCATTATTCACCATTCTGTTCAATGGTAATATTCATTATTCACCATTCTTTTCAATGGGAATTTTATTTCCACTTTTCCAAACATAGTTATATATTTCTTAAACAAAACGTGTTAGTTGTAAACGAACAAAGAGTACAACACATGTATGACTATCATTTATGATAAACCTGATACATACCAAAATCAAAATATTCCCACCTTTTCAACTAGAGCGACTGGAAGAGTGGGAGGGCGTCGCCCCGATAGATCTATCAATATTTTTAGGCCCTTTCTCTCTAGGTTAACGGTTTTTCCTTTCATAATGACTCATCCCATTTAACACAATTTGTAAAATATATAGCCCTTTCTTTACAAACTTTCCCCCCAAAAACATTTATAAATCATTAAAATATTTAAAAGTGGGGATTTTACGAGAAAACTCACCTTTGCCTCAGCTCAAATAACATTCAAGTGTGATAATATGCTAATCAACATCAAGATCTTATTAATAGTCATCCAAATGCTAACCAGATTCCTATGTTTAATACCAAGTATATTAACACATAAATCTAAATACAAATGGAATCATATCATAACTTAATTTATTTATCCTCACGTGTCTTATTTATTATAATTTTAATAACTAAATTACGAACTTTTATTGATTAGGAAAAATCGTAACTGAATCGAATGTTTTGAAATATCTTAAAAATATATTAGAACACCCGAGTTTCAAATAATCGTTGTAAAACTAATATATGATATCGAAACTACACTTGGACGTTATTTAATAAAGGTATATATATTTATTTTAAAATATAATATTTTTTTTATTAATAGACGCGTGTTTGAATTCTTACAAATATATTATATACCACTTTTTTTAACAAAACATAATATAATCGTTATTATTATTTATACCGAAACGTATTATATTAATATTCTTAATATAAAAACTTTGTTTTCATATTTTATATAAAAGTTTACATTTTCTAAAAGTATGTATTTATTTTTTTAAATATTTATTGTGGTCACTATCCGGATAAACTATTTCAGTCCAAATATCGTGTGTATAAATATATACTAACGCACGAAATCGTCCAAGTCTCAATTGTACCATTTTTATCACTCGATATTATCTACCGGTTTTCTAAACAATTATTAACAAGATTTATATTGTCCAAGTTATTTTCGATATCATTTCCGATAACAATTTTTATATTAATCTCTCGTTAGCTATCTTTTCCAACACTTAAATATATAAAAGATATACCTCCTCGTGTACGGTTCGAGTCTACAAATCTACTAAAAACCCGCATGCAATGCGATCCGGATATATCAACGCGTTCGTTTTTGCGTCACGAACGTTTCTCCGGTCTCGGATCGTCCATACGACACCTCAAAACCTACATGCAACTCGTTTTAAGAAACTATTTTCGTTCTATAATCTGAACAGTAACATACGAAGCTTATAACTCACCATCTAACAATCTGATCATCGATCCCTTAGGTGGAATCACAGATCTATATGTTAGGAAGGTTTACCGAAAATTTCAGCTCGATCCGATAGTCAGATCTCCGGGAATATACATTTCTTTAGATCTGCGTTTTCAAAATCCGCCACCGGACCACCGCGTCGGACCACCACCGGCCACTGCGTCGGACCACCACCGGCCACTGCGTCAGGAAGATGGGCTTCGGCCGCCACCGGACCACCGCGTCGGACCACCACCGGCCACTGCGAACCACCACCGGACCACCGCCGGCCACCTTGCCGGAATCCTCTAGCCTCTCTCTACTCTCTCTCTCTCTCTCTAATAATTCAGAATTTTTTGTTAATAACGAGTGGATGTTGGGTAACCCTCCTTATATAGGTGTTGGTTTTAAACGAGTTTTTTGATCGCGTTTCGGTTTCTCGCTCCAACGATCCTGCTACTTCGAGTGACGTTGTATTTTCCAAATACATTTCGTTAAAATACTTATTCTTATTCCATTCTCGACTTAAATTTGTCTCGTTAACTAATTGTTTCCGTTAATAAGTTATTGACGATTGTTACCCAATGTCGGTTCCGTGTTATTCCGAACTTAATAAAACTAGTGTTGTTTTTCCCAAAAACAACTCATCCAAACTTATGGTGTCTATTTGATTTATTTTATCTAAATGCTAAAACCTCAAATACGGAGACAATATCAACTTTTATAAGCTCATCGGTACATGTGCTTTAACGATCGTGTTCGAAAATATTAATTTGCATTTTCCCGCTTCGTTATAACTCAGAATTGAGCCACGTTTTCGCATGCGTTCTCGTTTTTCGATCCTCTAAAATATTCAAATGGATTCACCCCTGGACACTTTCTCTAATTTCGGGTTGAATTTTGACACGTTTAATCGAAAACGTTCGTTTCTTCATCATTTATCACCGGAATTTCTTTATTCCGTCTCCCTTCTCACATGTTTTACAATGTATATATTCCCTTCATTCTTTGCTTAAAATACTATATTTAACTTATGGGTCTTAGTCTTCACTTAATCCAGCCTAAACATGTCTTAATCTCGTTTATGGAATATAATAATACTTTTTATTTTGCTGGGTATCACATTCTCCCCATCTTATTTGAATATTGTCCTCGAGATTTGACTGTGCATAGAGGATATAACATTCTAATGCTTTGCATTAACTTGCTATCTTGTAACTAACTTACCATTATATATATTTTCAAATTCTTTATCGTCACTAGGTGTACGTTTCTGATTTGAATAAAATATTTAGTCGGTATTAACGACAATATCTCTTCTTGATGGTATGGTTATCTTCCCTGAGATGACAGCATTAGCTACTTATCATGTTATGGGTTTTTTTTATCAATATCCTTAATTAACTCCATCATAAGTCAAGTAGTTATTTTTATGAGTGCAAACACATTCTCTACTTCATTATGTAAGCACACACCCAAACTTTGATAAGTCTATCAAAGTAAACTACCATATCTTGCCTCTAGTTTAAGCACTGGTTTTTTGAGGTTAGTATTGTCTTTGACATGAGGAGGAATTTATCTTATCGATATCCGCATCCATATTTACCATCCTTCTAACTTAGTCTTTTCCGAAACGATAATAGCCGCTCTTTAGACGAACTACTGCATTTCGCATCTTGAAAAGATATTTATGCCAACACCTTCTCTTTATATTGCTTCTCTTTATGACGAGTGGTAAAGAATTATGTCCTACGATTCTCTCTTAGAGTCTAAGGAATCTATTACACTTTAAGCACAAACATTCATTCAGTATTACATAAATGCTAAATGTCATTATACCGAAGAACCTAAACGTTCAATATTTCTTTACCATGAAAGGTTGGTAAATATTGTACGATGGAATCAAATAGATTATGAAAACAACGGTGTCACAATAGGGTCAAAGATTTGGTAGACGTAGCTACAATGATACTTAAATATCTTAGAATATTCCAGTTGCAAACGCTGCATAGTATTCGAAGAATATGAAGTCGATGAATATACAAAGGATAACGCCTTAACACTAACTTTGTTAACAAGGAGTTGTTACTCGTTAACGTTTTTCAAGAATACAATCGGGATCAATTATGGAAGGTAAGTGTTTCACATAGTTCAACATCACTATATACTATTCGGCGTGACCATATATAGTTTTTCGTGACTGTGTTTATGAACATGGTTCGTATATATACTTTACCAGGGAAGGTAAGTGTTTCACATAGTTCAACATCACTATATACTATTCGGCGTGACCATATATAGTTTTTCGTGACTGTGTTTATGAACATGGTTCGTATATATACTTTACCAGGGAATGGTATACGTGATCAACTGATTACATGGAGTTGTGTGTGAACTACTATCACACTTTGTTATAGCATAAGTACTAGGTATATCTTAATATGACTTCACAATACAAGCATCCGATTAAGATTTAATCTCTAGTGTCAAAGGTATTGTATAAAATATCCTTTAACATATGATAGGGTGTGCTTATATATATATATATATATTATTTCTATCTAAGCACACCAAGCACACATTTTCATTAGAGTGCTCAAATTTTCACACTGACGATTTGTTAGTAAAAAATACTTCGGAGTATGATTCTTCGATTACATAACTTCCTAAGAAGTAGAAGTCACACTATAACTTTCAAAATTGTACTGGTAACACATTCGTTCCATATTACTCAATGTCTCTCTAGCTAAGGAATAGGTCGACTTGCCGTTGAACATTAGTAAATCACACTTATTTTTGTGTTTGAGCCTAAGTCTTACGAGACTATACTCATCTTTAACTGCAAACAAGCGTAGACAAAATAAGACATTGATCCGCTACTGTCAACAACAACCATCATTATTTGTTGAAGTGGCAACACTATGATGTTACATGAGGGAATGACAAAATTTGTGTATATACGCATTACAACTGAAAGAGTAAATTCAATGGTGGTTAATAGTAACAAGGATGGGATCGTTTTACATTAGACCAACTTATTCATTGAAAGATACCAAATTAATGAGTGTTCAGTTCTTTAAACATCGCAAAATTAGTGTATCATATGAATAAGACTGAGCATTAGTATGGATACGCATGACGCGTGTCATGTAACTAATGATCTAAATTTAGGTTGGAATGTAATCGAGATAATGTGTTTAAGGTCAAACTATTCAATCCTATTTCGAAACTTGAGTGCTGTGAGCACCAAGGAGGTTCGACTCAAAATAACGAATAGAAATGTTAATTATAATTCTATGCTGCGAAACCTTGCTACTAAGTAACAATATTAGTACTAACTGCGCGTTAGTTATCATTACTAAAGGAGGAAAATAACGAAATCATAGGTGATGAATTCCAGACGAAAAAAAATCATATATTTATTGCTCGCGGCAATTAATAAATCGACTGAAATTTCGGGTTGCGGGTAAGGTCTAAAAGTACAAGGTGAACAACAACAAAATTTGAAATGGATTACATCCAAGGATTAGTAAATGACCACGTGTTAATTCAAATCCAGTAGTATGCAACCCAATACGGTAATGATCCTACAAGATTGTGATCTGATGCATTTAGAATAAACATTATTCCGATAACTAGGTTCTCTAGTCCCATCAATTTTTATTTAATCTTAAAGATGTCAAGGGTATCGGAATTTCCTTTTAAAGAAAATTGAGTATGGATACATTTTTTCTTGAAGGCTTAATTTCACAAAATCTTTATTTTACATCGAATTGGGGTTGACGTTTTCACTATGAGAACTGAGTTGTAAATTTTTACTAGATGATGATCCTGAATTTTTGGTATTAGGTTTGAGAGTTTGGAGTTTTAACGGTGTGATTATATTCATCATCATTCTCAGTAGTGAGGGGCCTACCGAATTGAGAAGATCACTCTTCGCTTAATTATGCGAATAACATTTTCAAGTCGATAATACATTCTGTTTTGTGAAAATAGCATTATTGTCATATAATCTTCATGGAAAATTGATCAGTTGACGATAATTTATCTTTTGTCCATTAGATAGAATATGAAATACGGAGGTTAACAAAATTTTACGCGTACGTGTAATTTTGGAGCTTAGTGGGCAACTGCGAATATGCCAGACATGATAGTACACTCAAAATCTCCAAAGTGCCTCAAATCATAAAAGTGGTTTAGTGATTGTTGAGGTAGTAGCGCGGTTAATTCTTTACCTGTAGATTTGAGGTCGCGTGTTTATAATGGGTGTATTTAGAATTTCAACAAGAGCTACGATGCCTACTTGTCTTTATTTTAGTCGTTACACCACATTTAGGTGTCACATACATATAAAGATAGAGGCGCATAAGGGAAGTGCCATATTGGAATATTAAGTGAAGAAGTCATTATGATTTCGCAAGGAACTAACTCATTCAAGTGTAGCCTCAATCTTGGGTAAAACAAATAGGAATGTCCTACTCACGCCTAAATTTCGAATGAGAAATTTTTTTTAACAAGGATATGATATTGTCCTTCATGCTCAAAACCCTTTGATGTATCTACTAGAGTCAACTGTACTATCCCAAATCCGCAAAAGAATTTGTACGGAATTTATCCTAATGATATGATCATTAAGATTTTTGATACGGAGCATAACTTGTTATAGGTTAAGAACCAACACGTATGACAACAAAAATCAGTATAGTCAAGACGTATGAATGCGATCATGGTGCAAGGCTCATCGCAAAATACAAATGACCAAGCTCAGATATGATGGAATGATCAATGGGGATTGAAAGAAAGGGTTCACTAAAGTCTTAAACTAGATTATTGTCTCAATAAACTCCTGATTAGAGAATCCACTTTTGTTTTAGCACGACATTATATAAATGAATGGTTGACTTGATGGTTACAATCGCTTCGTCAATAGTAATTAACTATCATATTATACTCATAGGTCATCACAATAGAATTTCCTAGAATTCTCTCGTACCTGTAAATTCACAATTACGTGATATCAAGTGTAATTGTCAATTTACCTTACAAGATCATTCTAGTGTTCTCATATTGTGGGTCATAATTATAGGTATCACACGTTTACACAGAGATACATGTATTAAGTACTAATCACATAATCCACCAATTCCATTTCTATTTTTTGTTTTAGAATCCATACTAGGACTTAATTTTGTGTAACTCGCGTACACCAATGTTAGCCAAATTTTCACACCACGGTTGGAATATTTACACTGAAATATTAGGCATTTTTAAAATCCCTGTCATAGCACCCTTGGCTTTTTCACTATTCTAAAACAGTGTTAACGTGTTAAGAGATTAGTTGAGATAATCCTTCGGAGTAGGTCTGTAACCCATATCTTCTACTAGCACAATTATGTCTTGTTTTTAGTGGCATATTCTCGTTTATGTTATTCTCAGATAACATATATAAACAACATTCATTATTAATTATTATATGCGGGTGACTAAATATAGGAAATAATCAGTTCGCACAATAATCAATAAATCAGACAAAGGATCATTGTGACATTTTAACTTGGAAAATTATAATACTTGTTTAAAAGTTAATAAAATAAATATTAAAATAGGTGTGAATACGCATTAGCACCAATCACAAGTTTTTAAATTTTTCATACCAAAATATCCAAGGCATGCGATGCCTATCAAGATCTACAAGAGAAAATTACTAGAGGTCCAAACACTCCATAATGGTTCTAACACCTGAATTGAAATAGCTGTAGCACCCACAACCGAGTTACACAACCTAAAGAATCGGTAGAGGTAGAGTGACATTGTCATTCTCAGCCACTTATTACTTGAGTTAGCCATAGGATAGGCAACAATAACAAATGCAAATTGACCTGTATAGAAAGATGGCATGTAGCCTAAAGCTAGTATGGGAGTAGGTTATAGAAGTATGTGCACAGTTTCCAGCATAACAGAAGTAGGTGGAAGCGGTCCCCCGACTCACTATTAATGTTGTGTATTTCGTTTATAGTGTGCGAATCATGTGTTCGTGACATAATTCGTACAAGTTAATCCTGATAAAATTAATATATAAATAACATGTAGAAATTTATCAATTAAATTTCACATAATACATAAACAAATTAAATGCAACCTTTTCCATTTGCATTTCATATGAAATTTTGTTTATAAATTTTTCAGCTTCGTGAAATGGGAAAATGTTTGTTTCGAATACTTGGGTTATAGTCTAGAATATTTCATCAAATATTTCTAGTTCGCTATAACCATTGGCTCTGATACTAACTTCTGTCACATTCCAAAATCGTTAACTTGGCAACGGAAGACTTAATTTAGTTAATTTGGGCGGGTGACAGACGTTGTTCAGCCAATCATATTAAAAATAATGAACCATAAGTTGGACTTTATTAAATATCAGAGTTTTACACGTGTCATACATCCACGGTTTTATTTTAAATTACAAGTCCAACTATCATTCATTCAAACTTACAACACCATTTTCCCAAATCCTTCACGAAGCATCCATTTTCTTCATTCACATGAAAATTATGTTAAAATAATTTTTTCAACACGAATGTTGGTGAGTTTCTCAAATAACAAAAGAAAACCGGGATGTAACAGTTCTCGACTTTACTCCCATTTATTCATCATTCTTATCAATGATAAAAAAAATAATTTTCATTATTTACCATTCTGTTCAATGGTAATATTCATTATTCACCATTCTTTTCAATGGGAATTTTATTTCCACTTTTCCAAACATAGTTATATATTTCTTAAACAAAACGTTTTAGTTGTAAACGAGCAAAGAGTACAACACATGTATGACTATCATTTATGATAAACCTGATACATACCAAAATCAAAATTTTCCCACCTTTTCAACTAGAGCGACTGGAAGAGTGGGGGGCGTCTCCCCGATAGATCTATCAATATTTTTAGGCCCTTTCTCTCTAGGTTAACGGTTTTTCCTTTCATAATGACTCATCCCATTTAACACAATTTGTAAAATATATAGCCCTTTCTTTACATACTCCCCCCCCCCCAAAAAAAAACATTTATAAACCATTAAAATATTCAAAAGTGGGGATTTTACGAGAAAACTCACCTTTGCCTCAGCTCAAATAACATTCAAGTGTGATAATATGCTAATCAACATCAAGATCTTATTAATAGTCATCCAAATGCTAACCAGATTCCTATGTTTAATACCAAGTATATTAACACATAAATATAAATACAAATGGAATCATATCATAACTTAATTTATTTATCCTCACGTGTCTTATTTATTATAATTTTAATAACTAAATTACGAACTTTTATTGTTTAGGAAAAATCGTAACTGAATCGAATGTTTTGAAATATCTTAAAAATATATTAGAACACCCGAGTTTCAAATAATCGTTGTAAAACTAATATATGATATCGAAACTACACTTGGACGTTATTTAATAAAGGTATATATTTATTTTAAAATATAATATTTTTTTATTAATAGACGCGTGTTTGAATTCTTACAAATATATTATATACCACTTTTTTTAACAAAACATAATATAATCGTTATTATTATTTATACCGAAACGTATTATATTAATATTCTTAATATAAAAACTTTGTTTTCATATTTTATATAAAAGTTTACATTTTCTAAAAGTATGTATTTATTTTTTTTAATATTTATTGTGGTCACTATCCGGATAAACTATTTCAGTCCAAATATCGAGTGTATAAATATATACTAACGCACGAAATCGTCCAAGTCTCAATTGTACCATTTTTATCACTCGATATTATCTAGCGGTTTTCTAAACAATTATTAACAAGATTTATATTGTCCAAGTTATTTTCGATATCATTTCCGATAATAATTTTTATATTAATCTCTCGTTAGCTATCTTTTCCAACACTTAAATATAAAAAAGATATACCTCCTCGTGTACGGTTCGAGTCTACAAATCTACTCAAAACCTGCATGCAATGCGATCCGGATATATCAACGCGTTCGTTTTTGCGTCATGAACGTTTCTCCGGTCTCGGATCGTCCATACGACACCTCAAAACCTACATGCAACTCGTTTTAAGAAACTATTTTCGTTCTATAATCTGAACAGTAACATACGAAGCTTATAACTCACCATCTAACAATCTGATCATCGATCCCTTAGGTGGAATCACAGATCTATATGTTAGGAAGGTTTACCGAAAATTTCAGCTCGATCCGATAGTCAGATCTCCGGGAATATACATTTCTTTAGATCTGCGTTTTCAAAATCCGCCCAGCGAGCTGAACACTAAAACGGGTTTAGAAACCCAGCTTCAGCAACTCAGGTCCTCATCTCCAACGTTCAAAATAATTATCTATGGGTTATGAACCCCCTGTAAAAATATCAAGATGATCGGACCATTAGATCTTTAGTTATAGACCGATCTTTGCGGACATGCAAAACTATTACAATCTGTCCAGATTTTAAAACAAGTTTTTAACGAACTTAAGCTCAGATTTAGGACAAACGGAGCTTACCATCGCGTTCGAGACGTCAAAAAATGGTTCCGGGTAGAAGATGGGCTTCGGCCGCCACCGGACCACCGTGTCGGACCACCACCGGCCACTGCGAACCACCACCGGACCACCGCCGGCCACCTTGCCAGAATCCTCTAGCCTCTCTCTACTCTCTCTCTCTCTAATAATTCAGAATTTTTTGTTAATAACGAGTGGATGTTGGGTAACCCTCCTTATATAGGTGTTGGTTTTAAACGAGTTTTTCGATCGCGTTTCGGTTTCTCGCTCCAACGATCCTGCTACTTCGAGTGACGTTGTATTTTCCAAATACATTTCGTTAAAATACTTATTCTTATTCCGTTCTCGACTTAAATTTGTCTCGTTAACTAATTGTTTCCGTTAATAAGTTATTGACGATTGTTACCCAATGTCGGTTCCGTGTTATTCCGAACTTAATAAAACTAGTGTTGTTTTTCCCAAAAACAACTCATCCAAACTTATGGTGTCTATTTGATTTATTTTATCTAAATGCTAAAACCTCAAATACGGAGACAATATCAACTTTTATAAGCTCATCGGTACATGTGCTTTAACGATCGTGTTCGAAAATATTAATTTGCATTTTCCCGCTTCGTTATAACTCAGAACTGAGCCACGTTTTCGCACGCGTTCTCGTTTTTCGATCCTCTAAAATATTCAAATGGATTCACCCCTGGACACTTTCTCGAATTTCGGGTTGAATTTTCACACGTTTAATCGAAAACGTTCGTTTCTTCGTCATTTATCACCGGAATTTCTTTATTCCGTCTCCCTTCTCACATGTTTTACAATGTATATATTCCCTTCATTTTTAGCTTAAAATACTATATTTAACTTATGGGTCTTAGTCTTCACTTAATCCAGTCTAAACATGTCTTAATCTCGTTTATGGAATATATTATAAAAATATTAATATAATAATTACCTGTCATAAAAGATATTTTATTTAAAATTAATATATATATATATATATATAAGAGTTTATGTTTAAAGGTACACTAGCATTTAATTTTTAAGACATCTAAGAAAGCTATAATATTTTTTACAAATATTCAGTCCATCACCCATTCTTGATTTAAAACTCAAATACATTTAATGATATAAAGCGACTGTATTTGTAATACATTTTATTACATAATATAAAGAGATTTAATTATCGTTTTTTTATTTGTATTAAATTATTCATTGCAATTTATACATTAAATTATACTGTGTAATACACGGATTTCTAAAACTAGTTGATTTAATAGTTTAAGGATTATAACTTTTTTAACAACGTTTTGAACAACCCTATTACCTAAGTGAGTCTACCTTAAAACGAGATATCAACTGTTCATACTAAATTTAACATTCCAATACTGACTCTCCATAAATACTATTAAACAGAAAACTTACCACTTGAGTCAAGTTTCAAACCTCAAACTATAAGACCCTGAGACTTAATAATCATTTCATTACTGAACCAGATTGACAACTACAATTAAATAATAATGGAATGAGCAATAAAGTACTTTTGTATATAAGTATTACAAACAGACTTTAGAAAAGGAGAAAAAAATTATTTAAAATGGAAAGAAACGTCTTTATGAAATAAAACCAGAAATGCAACATGATTTTGTGAGTTTAACATTATAATTTTTTTAAAGTTATCCAAAAGTTTTAGTTTTTCCTAGCCATTGGAAATTGGAATTGGGATCGACAGAGCCAGATTTTTATTTTCAATAGGTTATCTATTTTTGTTTTAATTCTGTGACAATTTTTCGAGTACAATGATTATTAAGATAGATCCCATACAGGATCATTTATATTTTTTATTTTGAAATGTAAGCAAAGCAAACTAAAACCAAATTAAATTAAATTAATTACGTTATTTGAGTTTTCCATCTAAAATATCAGTTTCTTGTATAACTTCTTTTTTGTATATCCATCGAGTTCTTGGACATATAGGACTGGCTAGGGGTTAAGGGTGCAAACTAGTCTAACCGTTGTTCGAGATCACTTCGTTAAAACTCTTTGAAATCAAACCCCCGTAGTGATGGGCAGTGCTGTAATTATCGAAATAACAATCGGAACCAGTATTGAGCATATTCCATGAAAGCCTACACAATTTTAAATAATTTGAAGATGTTGAAGTAGCATAAGTTGTACACAATTCACACTTTTGTGGACCAACCTTTAATTCAAGATGTTAAGTGATAAGAATTTTAGATTATTAGCTTATTGAAGAAATCTTTGTAAGAATTGTATGAAGAAGTTTATTAGAACTTTTACTAGAGGGGTATTACGGTTATTTCACACAAAACTAATGAAACAAGGTGTAAGTGGGAGTGGTGTTGATTGTAACTTAAATGAAATCGCAAGGGCTAAAAAGGCTGATTTCAAACTATTAAAATAAAATAATTTTATTTATTAGAACAAATAGTAGGAGAGCCCGCGCGTTGCGGCGGGGAGCCAATCGAGATTCTCTCAGTAGGGGTTCGGTTTTGTTATGATAAGATTGAATGGATATCACACTCTTTGACATGCTAGAGGTCAAGTTCATTTCCATCAAGAACAATAGTTGTCTTGGAATATGATTTTGTGGTAAGAACAAGAAGGAATGGACATTTTATTCGATATGTTTTTAATCACATAACACAATATATATAAAATAATGTAGAGTATTACAAACACCAAAAAGTAGATAAAATTTCCAAGCTAGTGAACTAATTTTTCTTTCTTCTTGAAACCGAAATAGAACTTATGCACCTCAAGATCTTTAATACAAACGCAAAAATTGGCGGAAGCTTGCACCATTTACCGATGAATTTGCAACCACATGAAACAAATAAGCGGTTTGCAGATTCCCCATGATCCCTGCGATTATACACTCATAGTTACCATTGGTTTAATATCTTACTTTGGTACCATTGGGACTTCAACTTTTTGCAGAAGAATGTTAACTACCCAATTACTATTTTCTCTCACCTACCCTATCCTACATAAACACCAAATATAAGTTAAAAGTATTATCAAAAATATTAACTTTATTATTCTTTTTTATGTTTTCAGGATATGTGATTACCACCTGCAGCCAGAATGTTGATATTGGTACATCATGAGCCACAAATTCGTCCCAAACGTGACGAACTTTTTCCGTTCCACCTTGCATTCCCACAACTGCACCAAATATTATCTAGTCAGGAAGTAAACACGGTCTCCCGATTGACTCGGTGATCTGTTCAATCAACTCAGTAGGTGAGTCTCCATACAATATCCTACCTTCAACACTATCTCCGTGTATCTGCAACCATTGATTATAAACTATTTACATGAAATAGACACGAAATGTATGCTTTCTCATAATTTTAGTAGCTAAGTTGCATTTTCGTACAGATTAAACGTGACATCCTACTTGTCATTTTACTGTGTATGTATGTGCCGCGTGAAATGGGACGTGACATTTAATAATTATATTCAAATATACATTTTAAGAAGGGTGTTGCTACACATACACTACCCCACTTGTTATATCGGCCATATAACATAATTTGGGCCTTATAAGTTATAACTTCTGACACAACACACCATTGTCATAAGTCAGTTTCAGTAGAGTCTAACGGCCTGTATAACTATTCTAGACCACCTTAAACAATTCGTATAACTCGTATGAAACCTTAATTAATTTTATATGTGACTGTATAAACCTTATCCATGTATCTTACGCACTGTATAACCTTATACGCCCCAAATGATATGTAGAAAATGTTACACAGCCCGTATAATATGACAGTGGTGTGTAGATACTATGTTAGTGATGTGCATATGGCCTGGCCTTTTAAAAGTTCCCATTTTTGCAAACTTGTAAATATAGCTTTTTATTTATTTATGTTTTTCATATTAGCATTTTTGTATATATGGCAGGGCTTACATAGAATCAACCAGTGCTGCCAGCCTGCAACAACAATTCAGTTAAAACAATGTGATTGTATAATCAGTAAAAGTAACTTGTAAGTTGATTACAAACTTGCCTGTAGGTAAGAAGAGGCAAAGTGCAGACGGTTAACAAGCCATTTTGAACCTTTTCTCATAATTCTTAAGACCAAGTCTAGACAACATGGATTAGGTTCACTATACAACACATTGTCAACGGGCGGCTTTGAGAACTTCTCTACGACCTGCACAACGGGAAAGAATGATTTTTAATTTACCCTTAGATACCACGACACTGATGCATGGCTTTGAATCATAATTATGATAATAGTAACCTTGAGGAGTCCACCTTGAATAAGTGCAAAGAAAACACCCTATGTGAATACATTAGCATCCGGGTTAGGACACCCCACGCCACTGACCAAAGAAAACATCAATCTTGACCCGCAAGCCGCTACCATACTGCAATCACACATTAATATATGCCAACATAAAAAAAAGCATGGATATATATCATGAACTTAATAAATATTTACCTTGCTTGAACATCTTCTTTTCCTCTTAATCTTTTCAAGATACATGATGTGCCCGCATTAGCACCTGTCATAATAGCGTGTTACTTCAATTCCATTTCTTTTTTCTTCACCTACCTATTCTCATTCTAAGTACCTCCATTTTACATCATAATTCTTCATCTATAAACCAAATAACACCCTTTAATTTCTTATTTACACGACACAAAAATAATTAGGTTTTAATATAATAAACAAATTAACCCGAACATGACCCATTTAATGAAGGGTTGACTGATTTATTTATAAAATTTTTATTAATCAGCCACCAAGTCAGCATGATTCCCACTATATTTAGAAATGCTAGTACCTCATGAAAACCATGGTCTATGAAGACCTTGCCTTTCATTGCGTATGTGTGTTTGAATCACATAGGTCCTGAGTGTTGCATCTATTTTTTTAAAAACAACCATGTTGGTTAAGAAACTAATATTAGTGTCCAAACATCTTGACTCGTTCGTCATTCACATATTCAGGGAAGTGATAATTAATATAATGGCGTCAAATAATGAGTTACCATTTTGTCCTTCTAATATGCTTAATAAGTAATACCATGCGGATAAAATCCATATGAACTTCAAAGATTAAAAAAAAAACCAATACTCATAATTCTAACATCAAAATTGCAAAGTCCATGTAAAGACATTGTAGCATTATAATCATTATAATACCGGGATCATCTTCTCTCCCAAAAATATCATTAGAATAATTTGTGTCAATAACTGGCAAGCATACAACTAACAATTAATTTATTAGTGGCAAGCATACAATTAACAATCAGTTTTTTACACGCATAATTAAAGTACCTAAAGAGACTATTTGGCACCTCTAGAATTATAATTTTGATTTTCAATGTTAAAGTACTCGAATCCATAGTCCTCCATGTCTGCATCTGGATGAATTAAAGAAAAACAAAACCCATTATTAACAAAACAACAAATAAACACAGCGATGGCTTCTGCAGATGTGATTGTAATTGAAACTCTAGAGTAAACAATAAAAACTAACATGTTCTTGAAAGAGTGAAACTTCGTCATCGTTTCTTCCAAATTCTAATCATTTACCGTTAACTAATGCAGAATCAGATCTAGAGAAGTTCATCTTTAAGTTCGCCATTAGCAAAATCAGCGTGTTCTTGAACAGACACAATGGAAATAAAAAAATAACATGAACATATATTCAAATATGATGTGTAACAAAGCATTACTGGAAACCTATGAAATCCGATACCTTGGCTACGAGTTTGGAAGCATCGGATTTGGGGTGACATTTAGTTGAAGTGATTGCACACCAAAATCTTCAATTAAATTGAAAGAGTAAAGAACAAACTTACATACAGCTAGAGACATCATTAACCCTGCAAAATTGAAAACAATGAAGAACAAAGTGACAACACCAACACAATCAATTAGGTTAAAATCAGTTAAGTCAATCGTTTAACACCACAAAAAGTATAACAATACAATCGAACATAAAGATTACAATTGGGTCAAAAACGATTGCCTGATCTCGAGCCTACTTTCAAGTTTCACCTCAGCTTCAATCACCAGTACAAGAACAACATAGACTCTCCATCAACAGATCCTGCAAGTTCGAACATAGACCCTCCATCCGTCATCATGAAGCTTTATCATCTTCAACATCTGAAGCTTCAACTATGTAATAATAACATCATGTCAAATTGAATTCGCATTATTAAACTTGAAGTTGATCCTATAGTGATATAACAGTACTATTTGATATATTGCATCAGAATAAAGGATACATGTTAAAATCCAACAATATGCTAGTTTTTATCCCCCTTATTACCTGTATTAAGGGGTTGTATTTTTTTTTCGTGTCTAATATTTATATTTTTTGGATTTTAATTTTATATATTGTAAGAATGATAATAATATACTTAGGGTTTGATGATGAAAGGGTTTCACAAATAAATGAGATGTTATAACCTGATTAAAAGCTATATGTTTGGTATAACTCATGACCCACTTATTGTTTTTTACTATAGAATTGTTACTTAATATAAAAAAATATATTTTCTTAAAAAAATTGGATATTAATTTTTAGTATATCCCTATTTTATAAGATTTTCATATCAAGGTGAAATTATTTTTTAATATAATGTGATGTTATAACGCGTTTAAGTTATATGGGTTTAGTGAGACTCATACCTGTGAATTCGGGTCAAATACATGAGTAGCCTTCATTTATAAATAAAACAATCTGGTGACTTGAGAGAATGTATGAAGCAATCAGAGAGCACTTAAAGAATTCGTTTTTATATATTTAAGATTAAGATTCTTAGTTCTATAGTTTTTTATCCTTTCTTTTTTGTGCGCAACATGTATTGCAAATTATTTGCATCCTCATGTGTTGCTTTACATTATTCGTTTATAGTATTTATATATTCTTTTGGATTTAGTTTTATATATTGTAAAAAAGTTAATAATATACTTAGGAGTTGATGATAAAAGGGTTTCACAAATAAATGAGATGTTATATCCGGTTTAAAAGTTATATGAGTTTAGTGAAACCCATGACCCACTTATTTTTTTTACTACAAAATTGTTTTGTTAATTATAAATAATATATATTTTTTTAAATGGATATTAATTTTTAGTATATTCCTATTTTATATGATTTTTCATATAAAATATTTGATGAGATTAATTTTTAATATAATGAGATGTTATAACCCGTTTAAGGGCCATCTGGGTTTGATGAGACCCATACCCATGAATTTGGGTCAAATGTATGAGAAGTCTTTATTTAAAAATAAAGCAATTTGGTGGCTTCCATAAAAGGAGGGAGCGACCACATCGCGACACTTAGGATTTTTGGGTTTTCGTTTATATATATATAGGGTCAAGTTATTCTATAAAGGTAATAAATTGAGAATTGTGAGAAGCCATAAATAATTGACATGTGTCAAGTGGGGACCAAAGAAAAAAGGGTATAAAGGTAATTGTACACATTTTCTCTCACCACATGCAAGGCACATGTTAATACCCCCATCATTTTAGAACGTTTATAACTTTTTCGTATGATATTTTTTTTTTAAAAAATCATCATAATAACAAACGTTTTTTTATCTTTAATATGAGTATGATTTTGTAATATAAAATTTAAAACAAAAATCACGTCATTCTGTCTTTTCGCACACCATTGTGTCTTTTCGCTTATAATTGTGTCTTTT
This sequence comes from Bidens hawaiensis, assembly GCF_021521415.1. Taxonomy (NCBI): domain Eukaryota; kingdom Viridiplantae; phylum Streptophyta; class Magnoliopsida; order Asterales; family Asteraceae; genus Bidens; species Bidens hawaiensis. Next base: position 114,926 of record NW_027493442.1, on the reverse strand, counting down.
TTCGTCATTGTGTCTTTTCGCTAATAATTGTGATTTTTTCGTCATTGTGTCTTTTTTTGTCATTGTGTCTTTTCGCACACCATTGTGTCTTTTCGCTTATAATTGTGTCGTTTTTCGTCATTGTGTTTTTTCGCACACCATTGTGTCTTTTCGCTTATCATTGTGTCTTTTTTCGTCATTGTGTCATTTCGCACACCATTGTGTCTTTTCGTTTATCATTGTGTCTTTTCGCTTATCATTGTGTCTTTTCGCTTATCATTGTGTCTTTTTTCGTCATTGTGTCTTTTTGCACACCATTGTGTCTTTTCGCTTATCATTGTGTCTTTTTTCGTCATTGTGTTTTTTCGCACACCATTGTGTCTTTTTTCGCCATTGTGTCTTTTCGCACACCATTGTGTCTTTTCTCGTCATTGTGTCTTTTCGCACACCATTGTGTCTGTTTGCTTGTCATTGTGTCTTTTTTCGTCATTGTGTCTATTTGATCCCATTTGACTCGTTCTAATCAATATCTTAGATCTAATCCAGATCTATATGTTAATATTAATTATACGGATCTAACTCTCAAATACCTTAGTTCGATTGCTATTCATATGTAGTATATATTATCAATAAGTTAATCGTGAAGCTTGAGAGAGAGAGAGAGAGAATACTTTAAATCTTTCTGAATAATATTAATTCTCTCAAAACTTCGACATTTTACAAGTGAACAGTGGTTCATTATTTATAGAAGATGATCTGGTTCGCTAACATCCCCTAGCGAACCAGCATCCCCTTCGTTAAATAAATTAACTTAACGAACCACCCCCTGATTCGTTAACATCCCCTAACGAATCAGGAGGGAATACATTATAATGTCCTAGTTTGCTAACATCCCTAGCGAACTAGACTTAACCTTAACGAACTAGTCTTAGTTCGCTAACATTCCTAGCGAACTAGACTCAAACAAAACGAATTAGTCTAAAATAAACATTAAATATTACATTTAAATATCAAATAAACATTAATGATAATTACAAAGACTCTAGACGCAAAACCGTGCACTAACAGACACCCCCTCGTCTTGAGCTCTTTGTCTTTAACTTATTTGAACCGCTTTGTCTGCCAATCTCTGCAACTATGAATCCCATGTTCATGGCATACACGAACGACACGTTGGAATTGCATAGCCAGGTCGTAATCTTCTTGGCGTTCAAACAAAATCTGTTTCCTGTGTAGTACGTCATTGTCTGTCTCTGATAAATTAACCAACCACATCGGATCGATTATCTTGATGAGCTCAGTCTGTAGTCCTCGACCACGAACAATAACGGCCTCGCCAGTACGATTGTCATAGTACCAACGGTTGAAACACAGATAAATATCTTGATGCATTGTCTTCACAGGAACTCTTTTCATTGTCTTTGGTGGCTTCACTTTCAAGACAAGTTTCTTCCAGCCGGTCCTTGGATCAATATCATCAGTACGTTTACGTCTTGAGACCTGGGGCTTGAAGAACTTGAAGCCATGATTGACCTCGAACAGTAAGTGTTGATGGAACCACTCAGCCGTTCGGTTACCCCTACGATTGATAAATGGACGTCTCGCGAGGGTGCGTACATCCCAACGCGGTAGTGTTAAAACATCCATTATCCTCTCGTAATACTGGACACCCTTTCCCCATTTCACAATACATACCTTAAGGTCTGAATCATAGAGCCAGGAGACAATATCACCATGTACCTTAGAAACAGTCTTGAAGGTAGTCATCTGATTTGCCTCAATCCAAGCAGCAGCGGTATCCTTTCTTTCTTTATCTACATACCGAAAAGCACTGATGATCTTACCCACTTTCTGGCGTTTGAACCATCTTTCAATGTCATCATTAGTCACTTCTTTGAGTGAAGGAACCGTTCGCTGCACAATCTTCTCCAAATCATCCTCAGTCTCTTTAATTACGTCTTCATGAAATACCGGAGCACCTTGATCAACATTTGCGTGTTGATACAAGTCCGGGTACTCTTCAGCTGTCACATCCTCCATCTCAATCTCCTCGTTCTCATAAATAAAATCCGTATCCATAAATAACGGATCATCTTCCATTTCATCCTCATTGATCACTTCGACATCGGGCTCAGTCTCTAATGCAGTCAGCTGATCGTCATTTAGCCCAAGTAGAATCGAGATCTGCTCCCTTGTCAAAGATCTAATCACAAACTCACCGATCTGTATCTCATCTCTGTTCACCACACTTCTAACCATCCCTCATTCATCAATAAATATCACCGTGTTAGCCTCAATCATTTCTATTGGCTTGGCAGCTGTTGGATCTTGAAATGAAATTATCTGCTTGTTCGAATCATCAGCGCCACTAACACCAGCACCAGAGGATGAACCATGCGCTTGTTTAAGCTCACCTCCTGCATCAGACTCGTCAGGGTCATCATCGTCATTTTTGAGTTTCTTGAGGGCATCATCTTTACAAGTTAATTGTAAAATTAACTCATCTTGTTCTTTTAATTTCACCCCCTGAGACTCAACAATGGTACGTAACACCTTGGTCTCCTTTTGACAGAAAGAAATATAACTCATCATCTTTCGTTGATTCTCAATGAGTCGTTCTTGAGTTTGTCTGTCAGCTACCATTTGATTTTCATATAAATGTAGCAGATTAAGCAGCATTTCCGTTTGTCGACCTGATGGCAAGTTGTATACAGATGGATGAACAGGTTGAACATGTCCTTGAGGCCGAGTGATTCTCATGAATGAGACATCACTAGGCGGAGGTGGAGGAAGAGTAGTTGTTGGCAGAGGAGGAGGTCTCATTGAAGTGGTGGAAGAAACAGTTGACAGCACAGCAGGAGGCCTCGGTATCTCAGTCAACGCCATTTGAGGAACTAAACCGAGCCTCTCATGTGACACCATCGTCGTGGTCAAGGTAAGCACCGGAGTGCTAGTAGTCAGCGGCACAGCCGAGCTTTGAGTAGTTGATTGACGAGGTGGTGGTGCTCCAATAATTACACCAGCCCCAGCAGACACACGGGGCTTCTTTGGTGGCTCACTGGTAGCTACAGCTTTACCCTTTCGTTTTCTTTCTTGTTGAGCTTTCATGGTGGCCGCTAGAGCAACATCAACTGCATCTTGTTGTTCTTTTAGAGCTCGCTCACCAGCTCCTTCATCACCATCACCATTGTTACCATCATCATCTCCACCATCATTGTTCCCGCCTTCTCCCCCTTCACGCTCGGAATCCGAATCATCATGGATCCAGCGCTCATTAGGAGGACATACGTAATCCGGATTGATTATATGACCAATCATCCGTTTGTCCTGTGGCTTATCCTTTCGATAAATCAACATCCGATGCACCGTTTCAGCTTTCATATGTTCCATATCAAGAACATCGTTCACCAACGATCGATCAATCACCAAATTCGGTATCAAATCCTGAATAATTAGTTGTATAAAGCGAGGATACATTAAGAACTTCTTTGACGGTAGAGTTTGCTGAACTTGCTCTTTCAGATGATCAAAGATGAGTTCTGAATAGTTTAAGGGCTTGTTCAGGATTAGTGCAACAAAAGCTGATTGCAAACTTAGTCAGCATTCATCAAAACCACCGCGACGTCCACTCATACAGTGAAGCAAGACATGCAGCAAATACTTGTAAGGTGGACACAAACCATTCTTGTTCAACATGGACCGACGAATCCACCCCCATAATTTAATCGTGTGAATAAACCCCTTACCAACATCCTGTCAAATTCACTCGGGTAATCATCAATATCGTCAAATTGAAGTACTCGACGAATGACCTCAACATCAATCGTAATAGGGATCTGATTAATTGTAGCTTGAACCCAATTATTTTCTTCAACATATACCGCCGTGTTCCAAAATTGTCTGATTATACTAAGATACACCTTAGGTTTAGCTGTGATTGCAAAGTGTATCTTTGAACGGCGTAAGAAGTTCAACATAGCTCCAAACGTTCTTAAATCAGCCATATCGTGATCGACATAAGCACAGATGTTGTGCTTCTTATCGAATGGTAATAGAATCATTTCAGCTTGTTGATCTGGTTGTTGTGGTTGTTCTTGACGAGGTTGTTCCTGTGGTTGTTCTTGTTCAGCCATGATTTACTGTATAAATAAAACCAATATGAGAATAGATATCACAATGTATAATCAAATGATATGTGTAATTTATCTAGTTATGCGTATAAGACGATTTAAATCCTTTAATTAAATTAAATGAATATTGAAATTAAATTATTTAATTTAAAAAATAATTTTTTTTTGTTAATGTCATTTGTTAAGAATCACACTGATTCGTTATACAAAGATAACGAATCAGGCGATTCGCTATCAAGTAAATAACTTAACGAACTGGACCTAGCGAATCACTAATTAATTTTAACGAACTAAACTCTAGTTCGTGATGTTTTAAACGAATCAAACTCTAATTCGTGTGACATCTTATTCGCTAAGCTAGTTCGTGTAAAATCTTAACGAATTGGACACGAAACAGTTCCAATTCGCTAAGACTAACGAATGGTCAAAATTAAGACTTATTCTTTGACTTCACAAAGTCAAGGTCAAAATTATCAAGAACAATAATAGTCAACAACTTAAACCCAGATTCAATTCGGCCATAACCATTGTTGAACCATCAAGATAATCAGCTCGTTGAGCTCGGAAACACATTAGTGAATGTAGGTGAATGAGATTGAGACTCATTACCTAAATGTACTAAAGATCAACGAACCAACAGTAAACATCAAGAACACAAAACAATAATTAACCCAGCAAACAATAATCAAATGTTGATTAGAGTCCACCAAGGGTATCGGAAAGTGATTCCGATCATAATGATATCAAAATCATACACTTAATAACATAAATTATACACAAAAGAGTTTCAAATGTTCAAAACCCTTAAACCCCTAAAATTACATAATTCAACAGTTAATTCATTGTCATTTTTGACGAAAATGATATCGCCAAGAACATTTATACCTTAGAAACTCAAATTGATCTTTGAAATGTTCAAACTTAAAGATCGAAAATATCAGAGAGAATTTGAACAGTTTCTGAAAGATGAAGAAAGAAGACGAACAGTGGAATACTATTCGTTATCTTGTCTTATATAGCAGTGCACGAAACCCTAGGCACAACCTGCACGAATCAGACGATTCGTTTAACTTAAAGTTAGCGAATTAGCCCATTCGCTAACTCAATTCGTTACCTTATGTTAGCGAATCACAATTTGATTCGTTAAATTAAAGATAACGAATCAAGACATGATTCGTGTCATGATTCGTTAAATATGTATAACGAAGGGATGATTCGTTACAGAGTGCAGAAGCGAATTAGGTTAGCGAACCAGAAGCTAGTTCGCTAAAGAATCATCTAGTTCGTTAACCATACATAACGAGTCAAATGGATTTTAGCGAATTAAACCCTTTTATTTAATTTTAAAGTAAATAATTAAATGAATAAATTAAATTAATGAAATAAATAAAGAATTAAATTAAATCAATAAGTTAAATTATCGAGAAACCCTTATATCCCGACAACCTAATACGTTAAAATTGTTTTAGATTACCGAAACTTAACTTAAAAATTTATTTAAATATTTTGTATAAATAAGAAAATATTTTTGGTATTTTGTAAAAATTTAGAGAATTAAAGAATGTATTTACAGAAGAATATCCAATCCTTTAAAATATATCATTTTTTTATGTTTTTCAATGATTTTATCAAAAGCAGTACATATTTTTGTAATTTTGTTGAGTTTGAGCAGAGAATCATATTGACCAAATTGCCCTTCCATCACAGTTTTATATTTCAGCGATATTATGACTGGTGATAAGTCGGTCATTGGTATTGTTGTCCACATAAATCTAATAACACACATTCAAGTATTTTTTTGATATGATTAAATAGTTCAATTAAAGCACAGAATATCAGAAATTATCAGTCTCTAATCTCGGTTCAAGCTTAATTTGATTTTTGCCAAATCACCCCAACTTGACTTAAACCATTATATTGTTGATCAAAATTTTGATACCAGTTGTAGAAATTTTGAGCAATGCGTCAAGTTTCCTTTACTGTGAGTGATTATGCACGAGTCCATCTGTCGGCTTACATACATTGTATCCCCTGGGGTCCGTTCTTAATGGTATTAAGACGCACGCAAGGGAGGAACAATTGTATGACTAACAGCGGATTTTGATCAAGTCAGTAATTTAAATTGTACAAAGTACAGCGGTGATCAAGTTTAATGACTTTGGGTTTGCTCTAGAAAGCGAGTGAAATATTCATGCATATGAATACCCAGATGGTTAAGCCGCATAAAGACTCACATGACCAGAATCTTAACGCTTGTTATTTGCTTTATTTGATTTTTGGGTGATCAATAAATATAAGGCTTGAGTATGACTGGTTATTACATTTCTGCCATCCTCACCAAGACTATTTCTAGAGACTACACCCCTTTCAATTTGGCGTTTCTTAATGTTTATATCACATACTTTACTCTACTGGGTTGTTTTAAGACCTACCAATGCACCAATGCAATTAAGCACACAGTCTTTTAAGCTTACTTTTTGCTGAACTTGGGGTCAAGATAATCAATGTACTATCATGTTCCCTTTTTGCTTCAAAAACTCAAAATTTTGAGGAGCATAAAAAATAAATAAAAGATAAATTTAATCGCCCCAGTTAACTTAAGAGAATAAATAAATGGCTAACCATCAATTCACAAGTGAATCATGGGACCAAGACATGCAAGCATGCTTTACAAACTTAAATAACCGACGTAATTTTCAGCGAGAAAATAATCTAATAATCTTTTTGGATTTTCTCTATACAAACTTTAAAACACAATATTTTGTCTTTTTCAAATTTCTTATAAACAAAATAAACTTCACAATCTTTTTGGATTTTCAGATATTTCTGTACAAAAACATAAATCACATTCTTTTTGGTTTTTCAAAATTTTAAAATGTTTTTGATTTTTCTAAATTTTAAAGGAAAAACATTAAAGAACAGAATTTTTTTTTTATTTTTTTTAATTTTTTAATGTTTTAGGATTTTATTTATACAAACGAAAACACATTCTTTTTGTATTTTCTATACTTTTCAACCCCTAAAATCTAAAACATAAAAGAAATAAGGCTAAATCTATAAAGCAATTAAAAGATAATTATCCTAACTTTAGGATCTCAGCAAGGGACTTCAATCCATTTAAACCAAGCAAAAAAGTAAAACGTGTTTTATCAAACGCTTTGGTAAATAGATCGGCTTTTTGAAAATATGTGTGTACTTTCTCAAGATCAATTAATTTCTTTTCATAACAATCCCGTATAAAATGATATCGAATCTCGATATGTTTCGTTTTAGAATTTTGTACGGGATTCTTGGTGATACTTATAGAAGCAGAATTATCAATCAAGATGGGAGTAGTAAGAAACTTCAAACCGTAGTCGCGAAGATGTTGTTGTATCCACAGAACCTGGGAACAGCAACTCGAGGCTGAAACATATTCAGCTTCGGCGGTTGAAGTAGAGACCGTTGTCTGCTTCTTACACTGCCAGGAAACAAGCCGGTTTCCTAAGAATTGACATCCTGCAGTCGTTGATTTGAAGTTGATCTTGCATCCTCCATAATCTAAGTCTGAGTAGGTGGTAAAATCGAAAGTATTATCGTTGGGGTACCATAACCCGATGTCAGGATTTCCCCGTAGATATTGCAAAATACGCTTGACCGCTGCTAGGTGAGTCACTCGGGGACTAGCTTGGTACCTAGCACACACACAAACAGCAAACATTATGTCGGGTCGACAAGCAGTTAAATACATTAGAGAACCAATCATAGCACGATAAAGGGTCGGATCAACGGTATCCTCCAATTCATCCGGTGATAAATTGTGACCCACTGGAAGAGGAGTTGAAGGGATTTTTCCGGCAGTTATCATGAATCGGCTCAAGACGTCGTTCACATATTTAGTCTGATGAATGAAGATTCCCTTATCAGATTGATGAACCTGCAGCCCTAAAAAGAAATTCATCTCTCCCATCAAGCTCATTTCGAACTTGGTTTGCATGGACTTCTCGAATTCCTTACATAAAGTGTCGTTTGTAGACCCAAATATAATATCATCAACATAAATCTAGACTAGAAGAAGATCATATCCAACAGTTTTATGAAATAAAGTGCAGTCAACAGTTCCTCTTTTGAAGCCATTATCAGTCAGATGGTCGGCGAGCGTGCCATACCAAGCTCTCGGGGCTTGATGTAGACCATACAGGGCCTTGTTTAAACGGTAAACACGGTCTGGATAATCAGGATCTTCAAAACCAGGTGGTTGTTGAACAAACACTTCCTCATGTAGTTCACCATTGAGAAAAGCATTTTTAACATCCATTTGATAAACCTTGATATTCTTGTAAGCAGCATAAGCCAGGAAGATTCGAATCGACTCTAATCTTGCAACTGGAGCATATACCTCAGTATAATCAATACCCTCTTGCTGATGAAAACCTTGCACCACTAGACGTGCTTTGTTTCTGACAATCACCCCTCGATCGTCCTTTTTACATTTAAATACCCACTTAGTCGGAATAGCTTTCTTGACTCTAACAGGTTTGTCTATTAAATCCCAAACACCCAATCATGCAAATTGCTGTAATTCCTCTTGCATAGCTTCTACCCATGAAGGATCATCAAGTGCCTTACGAGCTGTCGTTGGCTCAACTTGAGATAGAAAGCAATTGAATTTAGCAATATTTACAATTCCTGAAGAGTGTAAATTAGTGTAAGCACACAATACGTTATTGTCGCTTGACGAAGCAACTTGATTACGTGTACGAACACCCACATCAAGTTCTCCAATGATATTGTCCTGTGGATGATATCCATTAATCCGAAGAGTAGGATTTTCAGGAACAACAACATTATCAAATAAATTAGTGTAATGTTCACCCAATTCGGGAGATGAAGCATTATCACTATCAAGATCAATAACTTGAATCTCAGCTTGATCATCATCGGAAGAAGTAGAAGCACAGTCAATAACAACTGGAGGAACAACTTGAGATTCTTCAGTTGGAGCATCTGGTTGAACTTCAACTGCATTAGAACTTGAAGAGCTTGGAATGTTCAAATGTTCTTCAAAGTATGCTCTAGCAAGATCTTCATCGATGTGTTCAGCCGAAGGAATAAAAGAATTAAATAAACTATCATAGTCAAACATCCAGTCTGGACCTTTCCCTTGAGAAGGAGTTGTGTACTTTTGACAGTCTACATGGTACCATTCTTCAACAACGCGGGCTTTACGCAATCGATTGGATTATATAGATATCCCTTCAACACAACATAGGTCATCGAAAGGATCCTGCACTGAAAAAAAAGGACCTAAGAGAAGAGCGTCTTCTCTTAGCTTTCTTCCTCCTGCGCCCGCCGCCGCTCGGCCCGCGTTAAAGGGGAAGAAAAATGGAGAGAGAAAGAGCAGATGGATTCTTTTTCTAATTTCGTTTTTGGGTGCTTGGCTGAAATCTTCTTTTCTTTATTTTGGCTCCTTTTTATTCTTTTTTGGTGGCTCTCCGGGCAACGGTGCCGAAAGAGGGCTTTCTCTTCCTTCCGCTTCTTAGTTTGAATTCTAAGACCCTCTTTATGAATTAGAAGGCCCTCTTTATGCTCTCAAAGACCGGCTTTTAAAGAACTGAGATTTCATAGGCCGAAACGAAGCCCTTTAAAGGTAGAATTAGGAGTCGAAGCCATGCATTTAGCCCGATTGCTATTCGCCCTCACTTTTTTTGTCTGGGTGGAAGCTGGCGGCGGGGCTTGCTTAACCGGATACACGGAATTGGGATCTCTGTCACAGGAAAATCTTTCTATCGGGAAAGCCTCGCTTATTCAAATCAAAGGGCTGATTATTTAGAACCTTGCTCCTAAGATAAGTAAGAAGCCAGATGTAAAATTAAATACTCTTTTCTTTGGAGACGCATATCCCAAGAAATATCCTTCGATAGCCTTTTCATCAAATTCACCCGATTCCTTCTTCAACATTGTACACGGACACCCAAATGGTTCCAGGTACTTTAAATTAGGTTTTCTGTTATTTAATATTTCATAGCTTGTCTTCTTGAGTCGTTTTACTGTTAGGACCCGATTAAGTGTATAACAAGCTGTGTTCACTGCTTCATTCCAAAATTGAATAGGAAGCTTTGAATTAGCAAGCATTGTACGTGCAGCTTCAATCAGAGTTCTATTTTTCCTTTCAGCAACACCATTTTGTTGTGGTACATAAGGTGCACTATATTCTCGGTGAATTACCTTTTGAATACAAAAGAAATCCAAAATAGTGTTTTTGAATTCCGTACCATTATCACTTCGGATTCTCCTCACCTTTTGTTTGTACAGTGATTCTATCTTGGTGATAAGGTTTTGTACCAAAACAGGTGTTTGATCTTTTGAACTCATAAATAACACCCATGAATATCTTGAATAATCATCTGTCACTACCAGACAATACCAGTCTCCAGAAATACTCGCACAATTCACTGGACCAAATAAATCCATATGAAGTCGTTCAAGAGGAGTATTAATGGAATTCAATAACTTAGAATGATGTGTCTTCTTCTTCTGCTTGCCCTTTTTGCATGCAACACAGTGATCAGATAACTTAAAGTTCTTTAACGAAACACCCTCAACTAAATTATTTGCCATTAAATAATTCATCTTTCGAACATGAATGTGACCCATTCTTCGATGCCATAGAATCGAGTCTTTCTCAGTTGCTTTCGAGACAAAACATGTTTCGATCGATGTTGATATCTTAGAACTCATGTTTAAGACATAAATATCATTTGATCGTGGTGATCGCATGACAACCATGTCCTCGGGAATAATAAAACCCGGTTTCAAGATAAGACACTCTTTGTCAGTAAATATTGCAGTGTACTGTTTATCACATATCTGCGATATACTCAATAAGTTATGATCAACATTGTCACAATAATTTACTTTTTCAAATGTAATATGACCATTCGAAACATCACCCTCTTGTGTGATCATGCCCCCAGAATTCCCAGCAAACGCTACATAACCCCCTTGAATATTTCTTACGTTGGCTAATAGGTCGAGATTTCCAGTGATATGACGAGAACATCCGCTATCCATGATCCAGTTTTCACCAGAAATGGTCTTGGATGAACCCTACACATAAACAAAAGTGATTAGTTCAAAAAGGCAGCCCAGGCCTCAGTCTTGGGCACCTTTTCGTTTTCTCTTTGATCATTAACTTTAACAGTTTTCAATTGTTGTTCAGCCACTTGTGAATAAGTTACTGGCTTCCTAGACTTTCGTCTTAAGTATGCTGCCTGAACAATGTTTGAATTCCTGTTTTGACATATAGGTTCAGTTGGAATGAATTTTGGTTTCACTTGACCGTGTGTCTCATTTATATGAAACACCCTCCGAGGATTCACATCAGAGAACAAAATATGAGTATCATCAGCATACAACACAGGTCGTTTCAGAATCTCCTTAACCACTGGAATTGGCTTAGATCTGTCCTTGATAAAAGGATGAAGATTTTGAAAGTTCTGTTGATTACAATTCTTCACAACATGACCTTGTTGACCGCATAAAAAACACGTTCGCATGTCCACATGATGATGTTTAGAAGAAATTGGAATAGATGGTTGATGATGACTCACATTTTTAGTCATGCTCTTAGCAAACTCATCAGATAATTCAGATTTCTTCTTTAAATAAAAATCTAAATTAGAACTGTTTGAAAAACTTTTTAGTGTATCTGTTCCAGTTGACTTAACAAAGTTAATCTTCTTAGCTTGTTTTAAAAATTGTTTTGCCTTAGTCAATGGATCAGATTGAACTGATGTTTTTGTTTGAGCATACACACGTTCAAGTTCTTGAATTTTTGAAGTTTCATTGACAAAAACACTCTCAATAAGTTCAGGTTTGATAATACTTATTGGAATATCTTGTTCAGTGAACATTGTGTCCATTCCCTTTAACTTAAAAACTCTAGCAGCAGATGGCTTAGAACTAGAAGGATTAATGAAACGCATTAATTCGTCATCAGAAATTTTCGGTTTAACTGACCTCTTTGCCTTCATAGAATTCACTTTCTTTGAATTTTCCTTTTTCTCTTGAGGTTTGTGTGAACCATACACTGCTTCCTCAAATTCGTGAGGTTCGCACAGAATATGATTAGAACTAGGAATGTTCTTATTCTTGTGTATAATCTCTGGTTCAAACACATCCTCGATAATGACCTCGTCATTGTGTTCAACAAACATCTTTTTACTTTGGACATGAGATTTTTGAGGAGCAACTTGGGGTTTAACAATTTCAGGTTTAACCATTTTAGGTTTTTCAGAAATCACGGAATCCTTTTGAATCAAATCCTCTTCTTTTCTTGCAAAAGGATTAATTTTGTAATCATTATGAAAAGGTGGTGGAATTTCAACAAAACCAATACCTTTCTTAGAATCTTTTTGTTTTCCAGAAACTTCAATAATTTCATTCAATAAAAATGAAGAATTTCGAAATTTACCCAATTTGTTCTTCAACTCAAGAACCTCATTCTCAAGCTCAGTTATCTTAGAACGATGTTTCAAGATTTCCTGAAACTTTTGGTCATTAATGGTCATTTTCACAGATAACTCAGCTTTGAGATCGTGATTACTTGTCGACAATGCTTCAATCTTTTCTCGAGATTTCATTTGAGACTCAAGAGATTGTCGATAAGTGTCCTTAAGAGAAGCAATTTCTCTTATAAGATTATCATTTTGATTTTTCAAAGATTCTAACTTAGAGTTGTTAGATTCACAGTCAACACATGATGCTTTACTGAATGAAGTAGAAGAAATAGAATTACTAACCTCATTGATCTTAGCCATGCAAGCAAACAGTGATTCAGAAGTCTTGTCGGAAGAATCGTCAGAATCAGATCCAGAATCATTATCTGAAGAAATCACACTACCAGTAGCATCTTGACAATCTTCATGTAACCCAAACATAGCCAAATTTGCTTGAACATCATTGCATAGTAGCCGTTGTGACCAATCAGTCCCGTCTGCTAACATTGCTTGTGTTATTGAAGAAGATGGTTTCTTTTCAGCATCACTTCCTCGTGATGAAGAAACATTTTGACTTTGACCACGAGGTCCAATGTATTCTTTTCTTGGTTTGTCACATTCCTTCGCGAAATGCCCGAATTCTTGACAATTATAACACTTCACCTTTAATTTGTCAAAACCCAACTTCTTGTTTAACGCTGAAAGATCTTTTCCAGTTCTCTGCATGAATCTTTTAACTTTACGAACAATCATGGCCATATTCCATTTCAAATCCATGATCTCTAGATCATCCGGATCTATCTGATCATAATCCTCATCAGTTAACTCACTTGTGGCAATTTTACTACTCACCAGGTTTTCATATGAAGACATAAATGCCGTCAGAAAAGCAAAGTTTTGCTCAGCTTCCTTCATATTCACACTAGGTGGTGTAGCAAATGGATTGGTACTAGTAGAACTTCCAGAACCACCGGAATTACCAGCAGAGTAGAAACAAACTTTTAGATCATTAAATATAGCAGATTCTTTTTCACTTGCGACATGAGTAAGAAAAGCAGTGATTGGTGAGATTGTTGAACTGAGGGGCATACTTCCACCATAGAAAGCTGGATCTTGATTTTCTTTGGAAGATTTTTGACACTTAAGATCATATTCTCTAGCTTCGATCTTTTGTAGAAATTCAAGTGCTGTCAAATCTTCATTCAGAAAATAATCATTCTCTTTCAAAACCATAAGAAATGTTGAGTAGGAACTAGGAAGCACACTCTTGATAGTGTCAATTTTATCTCTTTCAGAAATTTCCATTTTCATCTTGTCCATTTCAGCAATTAAATGACTAAATCTTGTAGTCATCTCTTCAACTGTTTCTCCTTTCAATAAATTAAAGTTTCGAAATTGAAACTTGAGCATCACTTTCTTACTCTCAGCTGTGTTTCCCATGCTTCTCATACGCAGATGTTGAAACAAAGATGCACATCTCTTGATACTTCCAACTTGATGAAAAATATTCTCTGGTAAAGCCATAGTCAAAGTAGAATATGCTTTTATCTCGATTTCTAAAGCTTTCTTCTCTTCTTGTGAGTATTGAGAGACAGCTTTAGGAGTATACCCAATAGTATCATCACCAATCATTGGTGCAACATATACCTCATCAAGACAATATGAGCAGTCATGATGAACCGAACCCAAATGTGCACGAAACCGAGGTTCCCATTTTGCAAAGTCACTGAACTTCATCAATCTTGGACATTTAGAGTGTGAACCTATCTCAGTATCAAGTTACAACATCTGTTGCATCAATATATTTTGAGACGCCAAAGCATACATACCAGCCATCTTTGAAAACGAATCAAATAATGAAATCTCTTAACGAATCAGTGAACAGCAATAACGAATTGGAACAGTTGTAGCGAACTGTGAATAGTTGTAGCGAACTGTGAACAGTTGTAGCAAATCAATCTTTAATGAAGTTAAGACTGATCAATAATGGAGTATCTTAACGAATCAAAAGTCAACTTAACGAGTCAACTTAACGAATCACAAATACAGTTAACGAATCACCCAAATGGCGAAACAGATAACGAATGTGATGAAGGTTTAACGAATCACAAGTCAATTTAACAAATTGACCAAGTCAACTTAACGAATTGATCACACGAATTGACCAGGTCAACTTAACGAATTGATCACACGAATTGACCAAGTCAACTTAACGAATTGATCACACGAATTGACCAAGTCAACTTAACGAATTACTAAGGAGTGCTTAGCGAATTAAAATAACGAATCAGCTACAGTTGATAGCGAATCAACACTATAGCGAATTATACTATAACGAATCAGGTTGTTACAACCATTTGTAACAAACTCTGACACCTTATGCCACGTGGCAAAGGTTGTTATGACACAAATTCCAAGACAGACACGTGTCACACGAATCGGTTATCTAGTTAACGAACTAGATGACACGAATTGATTAACTCACAAGAATCAGTTAGCGAACTGTTTAACGAATGGCAAGAACTGATAGCGAATCAAATTAAATAACATAACGAATCGCCTGGAATTTTATAACGAATCGCATTCATCTTCATATCTTCAAACATTCAACGTGTTTTTCCAGATTTATGAAGATCAAACCCAGATCAAACCTAGAAACTTTTCGATTCCAGATTCGTAATACTCACTCATTTCTTAACCAAACTTAACAAGTAATATACCAAAATGCTCGTAATCGCAAAGCGAATTCAGCTCAACACATCTCGTAACCGATTATCACAATACACTAACCAATTTCAACCAAAACCAAACCCCTGTTTACGGACTCAAACCGAAAACACAATAAACCTTACAAATCCAATCCACAATCCAATTCCACTCAATTGAACATTAATAATACCTTAACTAAACCAGATTCACTCTAATCCATCCAGATTCAATCCAAATCAGCTCAAATCGATTCAAAATCAATCCAAACAGAAAATAAACATGAAAACTATAACAATAACAATCAAACCAAGCGAATTGAGCCCCGAAAGCTCTGATACCACTTATTTGATCCCATTTGACTCGTTCTAATCAATATCTTAGATCTAATCCAGATCTATATGTTAATATTAATTATACGGATCTAACTCTCGAATACTTTAGTTCGATTGCTATTCATATGTAGTATATATTATCAATAAGTTAATCGTGAAGCTTGAGAGAGAGAGAGAATACTTTAAATCTTTCTGAATAATATTAATTCTCTCAAAACTTCGACATTTTACAAGTGAACAGTGGTTCACTATTTATAGAAGATGATCTGGTTCGCTAACATCCCCTAGCGAACCAGCATCCCCTTCGTTAAATAAATTAACTTAACGAACCACCCCCTGATTCGTTAACATCCCCTAACGAATCAGGAGGGAATACATTATAATGTCCTAGTTCGCTAACATCCCTAGCGAACTAGACTTAACCTTAATGAAATAGTCTTAGTTCGCTAACATTCCTAGCGAACTAGACTCAAACATAACGAATTAGTCTAAAATAAACATTAAATATTACATTTAAATATCAAATAAACATTAATGATAATTACAAAGACTCTAGACGCAAAACCGTGCACTAACAGTGTCTTTCAACTCATCATTATGTTTTTTTAAATACTAATAACACCATTGTGTAATAATAATACGTAAAAATAATGATAAAATAACAAAAAAATTATCTAATACATAAAACACAATGATTAATACATGTTACACGATAACTTGAAACGTAAAACACAATGGTGAATACGTATAACACAATGACCTAAAACGTAAGACACAATGGTGAATACATATAACACAATGGCCTAAAATGTAAGACACAATGGTGAATATATATAACACAATGACTTGAAACGTAAAACACAATGGAAACAACATATTACACAATGACACAATGAACAACAAAAAAACACAGTTTAATAAACCCATTAATTTTTTTTATTTTTATATAACAATATGATACTCATATTAAAGATAAAAAAACGCTTATTATTATGATGATTTTTTTATAAAAAATAATGTCGTGTGAAAAAGTTATTGACATTTTAAAATGATGAGTGAATTAACATGTGCCTTTTATGTGGAGACAGAAAGTCCACAAAGGTGGGTTATTATCTTCAAGCCATTTCTATCAATTTGTATTTATTAAATTAATCTAAGCCACTCAAATCTAAGATCAATGGACTGGATTCCTTCTCACCCTTCTCGTTTTTGTTATCCTTTGTATTTTAACTTTAACATATATATATATATATATATGGAAGGGTTAACGTAAAAATAATAGTTTTGTGAGAAACATAAGAATAGATGTAGACTCTTGGGTCTAGAATCTAGTGGTTGATATTGGTAGTTTCTAAAAGTTATATAGTTTCCTATTTACATGGTATAGTGTTATATTTAGGTAATATATTTTATTTTAAAGCTTTTCTTACATTTCTCACAAAACAATTGTTTTTTATTTGAACCACTATATATATATATATATATATATATATATATATATTGGATTTTAATTTTATTTATTGTAAATAAAGATAATAATATACTTAGATTTTAATGATGAAATGTTTTACAAATAAATGAGATGTTATAATCATGTTTAAAAGTATCTAGATTTGGTGAGACTCATGATTAAATGAGATTTTGTAACCCGTTTAAGGGCTATCTGGGTTTGGTGAAACTCATACCTGTGAATTCGGGTCAAATGCATGAGTAGACTCCATTTACAAATAAAGCAACATGGTGGCTTGATAGGATGGAGAGCAACCAGAGAGCTTTTAAAGGTTTCATTTATGTATATTTAAAATGCTTATAAATAAATAACTTTATAGTTAATTAATTTTTAGCCCTCGTATTACGAGGTTTTTTTTACATTTGTCGTTTCTAATATTGTGAATATATATATATATATATATTTAGATTCTAATTTAATTTATTGTAAGAAAATCCGTAATATACTTGGACCTCTTTTGATCCACTTATGTTTGCTTATGTTAATTTTTGGATGAAACAAATGAATCATCTACTTAATGTTTTTTATTTGTTCACTTGTGTTCATTTAAGTGTGTTTATTTATATTGCTTTATGTTTTATTTTATTCGTTTAAATTTGTTCATACATGTTCATTTATTTTCGTTTACCTTTCTTCAATTACGTTCGTTTATGTTCATGAACTGCTCATTTAAATTTTAAATGAACGAACATTTAACTCGGGTTTGTAATAGAGAACACTAAGATAAAAAAAAAACTAAATTAGGCATGCTTATATAAATTTAACATAGTAGAGTATATTAGTAATTTGTCACCAGTAACAATCGTTCTAGGCCTGGAGTCAAGGTTGGCTTCGTGGTCGTGGTATGGGTGATGAAGATGAAAACGGGTTGGCCCAGACATGGTGTTATAAATAAAAGAGAAGGTAAGGGGTGACTATATCTCAACCGCTGGCCGATTAACCGTTGTTCATTCAGCAATTTTGGAGAAACCAAACAAAGAATGATGTAGGTGACGATGGTGGTTGATGCATGAGAGGAGAGGCTGAGGGTGGTGGGTGGTAATCGGAAGTTAACCCGTGATCGAAAGGATAGACAGACGACAAAGAATATTTAGAGGAGAGAAATTGTATTAGGGTTTCATAAATAAAAAAATTATAGCCCGTTTAAGGGCTAACCGGGTTTGGTGAGACCCATGACTGCAAGATTTATAACTTAAATGGGTCTAAACCGGGTTAAATGAATGAGAGCTCATCATTTAGAATTAAAGAAATTTGGTTGCCTGATAGGGAAGGGGGAGCAACAAGAAAGTGAAACATAGGATATTTTATTATGAAATTATATAGATACTAGTTTGAGCAAACCCCCCCCCCCCTATATTATGAGGGTTTATTTATGTAACATCCCGAAATTTCCAGGAATAATATTTTATATATTATTTAACTATGATGGAAAAGTTTACTGGATTTAGTAAAGACTTAATAAAATAATAGAGATGGAAGGTCAAGTAGGCTAATTAAATGGTAATTAATATGGACCAAAAAGGAAATATGGGCCTTAGGTCCATGGGCTTAAGGGAGTACAAATACCCCTTAAACCCTAATCCTTTCCATTATTATCAATCTCTACACCATAGCCTACACCTTGAAAAACACACACAAACATTATCCTATAACCCGAGCCAAGATCCGAATGTGAAAACCCGAGTTTGTTGGTGCCAGATCGTCGTGACGAACCAAAACGACATCAAGACTAGACCGTGTTCGTAAACCGACTCGTTTAAGGTACGTTTATAATTAGAAATTGTTCATTTAGGTTCGGATTCTTTTAGGTGATCATAGATCTGATTGAGTATGTTAAAAACGAATCCAACACAACAAATCCTACTGAAATCCGTTAACAATTGATGGGTTAATTTGTTAAATGAACAATCGGGTTTATAAATGAACAAATCGGATTGTGTAAACGCGATGTATGAAGGATTGGATGGTCAGGGTTTGTTGGCGCTGGTATGGCGAATCCATTGATACCAGATTCGTGACATTTCATCAAGAAATGAGGATTAATTGGAAATCCTATGATTGTTGACTGTTTATTATTCATATCGATGTTGACATTGACCTCCGAGTCAAAGTTTGGATAAGATTGATGCAATTCGTTATGATAAGGTGACGAATTAGTTAACCAATTCGTCATAGCAAGATAACGAATCAGTTCTCCAGTTCTTTATGATCAAATAACGAATCAAGTGATTCAGAACTCACCCAATTCGTTATGATTATAAGATAACGAATCAAGTCACGTCAAGATAACGAATTAGCTAATGAACTAATCTAACGAATCAGATGACATAAAATAACGAATCAGATGATTCTTCGCTCACCAATTCGCTAAAATCTGATAACGAATTAGACCACGAATCAGGCTATGTTCAGATAACGAATTAGGCTTGATTCGTTATAGCCAACAAGTGGACGAAGTAAAATAATAATTTAAAATCCTAATGGAAAATGTGTTAAGACAGTTAATGGAAATAAATTTTTTCCAAGCTGACCTGATAGCTCGACCCCATCCAGGGGCTCTGCCCCTTGGACCTGCTAGGGGCTGCCACCCCTAGAACCTTGCTGTCAGGGGCGCTGCCCCCGGACCCCCGTTCGATGAGGTTATAATTAAACTACAAATATGTTATAGAAAGTGATAAAAATTAATACACTAATTGTTATACAGTTAGCCGTGTACGACTAAAGAAAGGGATTACCATTAACGGTGAACTTAACCGAGATCAGGTGAGTTTCTAGCCCATTCCTTGTTATGTTTTCGGGGCTGTGTGCATACTCGATGTGATAGTTAATACACTTACCTAAAATGGTAAGTGTACTGTAACACCCCGGCTAAAGCGGAAACTCCTGAGTGTGATGTACAAATTGCTCAAAACACATGTGACACTATTAAGTGACAATATTATCATTAATTGATTTACACGTCAAGTACACAAGTTTGTAACAAGAAATACAAAGAAAATACAAGAACAATTAACATCTTGTACATTTATTAATATAACCTAAGTACTAATGTCTTTATCATGGCAACATCTTCTAAATAAGGTACCTGTAGCATATATATATAAAATAAAGTCAACTAACTGAATAGTTAGTGGGTTCACACAGTTTAAATAATATGTAAAAACTATACAATTCCATGAAAAGTTGTGAAAAACACATAAGGGTTCTTTACACTAAAAAGAATGGTCCATGAGTGTAAAGAATAAATGAAGGTCTTTTTCAGTTGGGATTGTGCACCAACGTACTCGATCGGAGTCCCTTTTCCACCAGAAACAAATGGTCCATGGGTGCAGGGGGGGTATGATCATACTTATCGAAGAAATCCATGCACGTAATAATTGAGCAAGTAACAAGTAAACACACAAGTCCATGATGCGAATTGTAGTTTGTAAATAATAAATAAATGGAATTGAATTTTGATAGGATATATATGCTACCCCCAAAAAGTAATAAAAATGTAAAAAGGGGGTGTGAGAAACTCACCTTGATGTTGAAGACAAACTTGAAATAAAACTGAAAGTACGTAAATGAAATCGAAGCAATTGAACGTCACGAACTAGAATTAAAAGCATAAAAATTAATATTAACTGACGACTCATAAAAAGTAGATATTCATACGAGCATTATAAGTATTTTCTAAGCGATTCCTAGAATCCTTAGTATCCAAACAATCTCATGGATTATTAAAAGTTTGACTAAAGTTTGACTTTCAGTTGACTTTGACCAAAAGGTCCAAGTTGTTATACCGAGTAACATAGAACTGTACTCGGAATCAGTTTCCGGGTAGACTTTACTTGAAGAGTATTTTACCAAGTAAAATACTCACCAGGTGGACTTCAGTCTTCTTGGTTTTGCCAAACTTTGCCGACAAATCCTTACGAGCAACCTTGTTCTTCAATGGTCCATTTCAACTCTTTGCTATAAAATAACTTATTGGCAAGGTGTACTCGGGAGTACTGTTCATTGTTTGAGTTGAACCTTACCCGATGATACTTAGAGATATATCATTAAAACATCAAGCTTGTTCGGACCACTATTATTAATGAATACCTTGCCCGGTCTTCCAATCACTTGGCTTCATGGACTTGGTTAGCCAAAAGCTTACTCGGGAGTGAACTTTACTTGGCTATGAAGAACAGACTTGCTTGATAAAGTGAACCTTGCCCGGATTTATATAAACTAGTGAACCTTGCCCGACAATGCACTAATTTGCAAACCCTGCTCGGATATCCACTAAAGAAGACTACTTGAAGATAACCTTGCCCGATAGACAAAATATCATACCCGTTTAAGTAAAAGCTTGCTTGGAGGTCTAATGTCACAACCTCAAAATCCACTAACGGAGTTTTACCGTCAGAGGGTGTGAACTACCAGGATCGGAATCATTAGTTATAATCAAACCATAAATAAAGTTTTCACACCACGAAAAACGTTTAAGTGTAAATAAGTGCGGAAGCGTAAAACCATAAACCAAGTGTTGCGTCACGCAGGATGACTTAAAAACCCACATAACAGTTTAAAAACAAGTTTGCATAAACATAAACGTTCAGAGTAATGCATGATCCTATACCGCGCCCCCGCCTCGGCTACCTGAGAATAACATACTAAAAGTGTCAACACTGGGTTGGTGAGTTCACAAGTTTATATCAATAAAGCGTTTACGTTTGCGTTTTGCGTTTGGCGTTTTGCGTTTAGCGTTTGCGTTACCAGATAGTGTTAAATCAATTATATATCTATAGGTAGCTAGCCTATAAAGCAAGTATTACTAAGTGTTCGACACCAAAGCTGACTGTTTATCATGTGCCTTGCCACTAGGTCTATCCCGACCATGGTAATGTGTTAGCCAAAATTACACCCACTCGACCTCCAGTCGAGCTTAGCGTTGGGTGGGGTTTGTCAAACCCAGTAGTACTACTCAACAGTGACTCGCTATTATCCAATACTAAACGGTTCGATGTGTGAAGGACTTCAGTTGTTTCGTTTGCCACTTAGCCTTTACAAGTGATATATAATCTAATAACAAAATCTAAAAGCGTTTCGGAGTATGTATTCTCCCCCAAGTGAAAAGCGTTTAAAAGAGTTAAAAGGGGAAACGTGAAACTCACTGTTTGCGAAGAATTCCAAAAACGAGTAAACCAAAGGATGCGTGTCACAGAAAAATCCTCACTAGCGTTCTAAAACAACAAATGAGATTTTCTAAGTGTCGGAACTATTATCGAGTCTCTAGACTCGACACATAACACCTATGCACACAATACGTTTCGTGTTCCGTTTGTGAATTGTGTGTGTCTTAACAAACACATTCGTGATACGTTACATGTGTGAACAACTATTTACGTGTCAAGTATTAATAGTTTACATTTCAAGCAATTATTCCCCGCAAGGGAAATTTGGTCAAAACATAACAATTATCTCGCAATTAGCACGTTTCATGTATTTTCACAAAGTTCAGCAGCTAGTTTCATCAAGACAGAATTCTACTTGAAATATTACTCTATTCAACAGATCATAGCATATCAATTAATTCACCAAAAATCGTCACAAAAACATACACGAGTTAGGTTTCCAGAACATATTTTATTGTATTTTTATTCCACATAGATTTCTCACAATGATCAAAATATTACAGCAAACTCACAGCAGTCAAAATCATGCGCAACAGAATGTTATTTGTTATTCTCGTTAAATGAAAAATCCAATTAATGCAAGACCAATTAGGTTAGGTTCTTAACTCAACAAGTTAACTTCAAGAAGTGGAACCAACCCATTTGGTCTTGTAGTTCATGATATATGATAATTACAAAACAACCTAACAGCAGGTCTCACAATTCAGATTTGCACTTCAGATTTGTAAAATAATAAAAGTTAACCTTTTCTCGTCCAAAAATTACAAACTTGGACTTTATAGAAACTAGACTCAACATACCACCTTGTAGTGTTAACAACCCCGACCAATTTCCACATTAACATTTAGTTACAGTTGTCTAAACATAACTTAAAATCTGTCCAGTACCAGTTTTTGACCTTTAATCACACTTAAATCGTTTGAGCAACCAAAACACCTCCAAATTAGGCGTGGTTGGACTTTCTGAAAACTAGACTCAGAGTACTACCTTGTAGACTCATAAATAGCTCAGTTTGCTTTTATATTTAACAAGTTACACATCGTTCAAGTTTAACAATCACTGCTGTCAAAACTCAGCAACCACAAACAATCGTCTACCATGCATCCTAAGCATACGACATATCTCAAAACATGTAATAAGCATAATTAATCATAAAAATCAGTAGTAACCATCTAGGGTTTACAAACAATCAATGATTCAACAATCTTTCACCGTTCAAAATCACATATGACCATCAATATCATTAACCAACACATAATCAAGCATCCTTTAATCTAAATCAAGCATATAAACACTTAATACATAATTTACAAAGTTAGGGTTTCATGTTTATACCTTAAAAACGCAGAAACAACCAAGAGAAACGTGAGAGATGCTTAGAAACGAGTGTGGGATGCTCCGATTATGAAGAACCAAGCAAAAACGAAGGTGATTTGGGTGTGGTGTGGCTGCCGGTCGCAAGGAGAGAGGGGAGGGGGGCTGCCGTCGGGTTTAGAGAGAGAGAGAGAGAGGGTTAGGGTTTATTAATATTATTTAATAATAATATGTTACACATAGATCCCTCAACTTTTAAATATTACTTTTCTAGTAAAAATAACTTGTTTGCATCTTGAGTTAGTGTTTTTATACAATATTATCACATAACACATAAGTCTAACACATAATTATCACATAATTATTGTTTTGATGTTTTTCGTTTATTCACCAATGGTTTGCGTCAACTCGTTTGCGTTTCGGTGCAATTCCGAAAGACTACACATGTAGTAATTGTCAAGCGTCATTTAAACCCTAGTTTAAATGTAATAAGATGTGCGTTATAGATCAAGTGATCTTAAGTTCGAATTGACGGAGTTTGAGTTAACGGAGTTAACCTGAAATTGACGAGTGTCACATCTAAGGTGTGCCCGGATCCATACTTAGCGACTTCTGAGGAGGTTGAGAAAATTCCAATCTTCCATATGTCTCTTTAGAGCAAATCTTTGACTCACAATCTTCCCCTAGAATGGAACACCTCAGCTGACCCAAAACATTTCTAAGGTTACTTACACTTAGTCAAAAATACACATCAAATTAAAAGTCAAATTACATATTCAAATAACATAAACAAATTACATATTCAAAAGCTGTCCGTAGACATTACATATCAAAGCCTAATCTAGGAATTTTGTCTCTTCCATTCATTGTAGGCGGCTTGCTTTCTGTTTGTTATTACTGATGCAGCTCTCATTTTAAAAATATTAAGGGCTTGGTAATGAGTGTGACCTTCTGGTATAACCAAGTCCCTTATATCCATTAGATCTTCATCATGTAAGCAATTCAAGTCTTCATCCTTCTTGATAATCCCCAGTATTTTTCCATCAGAGTTTTATTACCAAAGAGAAGAAATTCATGCTAAGTCTAGACCTGCTGTTAACCTATCTATATTGTCATAATAATGCTGAGAATGAAGTATTGAGAAAGCTACTTAGTCAATATGATCCCATTCTTGAGATCTTTTCATAAAAAAGAAGAAACTGAGTTGCAGACAGTTTGAAATTGATTATGATTGATTATGATGATGGAGAGGAGGATTGAGGATGATGAATATGAAGGTGATAGATCAGATGTAGGAGAGCAGGATTATGATTACAATGAAAAAAGAAATGATGAAATGAGAAATGTGGAAAGGGATGGAGAGAATGTTGAGAAAGTGGATGAGAATGAAAAGAGAGATGTTGAGGAGAATGTAGCTGCTACTGACATAGTTACTGATGTTTTAACTGACATAGCTACTGATGTCTTAACTGACATACAGACTGATGTAGAAACTGAAGTAGTGAATGAAGAAGATACTGCTACTGAGGAGCTGATACTCACTAAACCGAAAGCTGAACAACCTGAATGCTCCAAGACTGTAGAGTATGATGAGGAAATGAATGAGCTTGACAGAGACATTGATAATTTCCCTCCAGAAAGTAAAGAAGAATTAAAGAAAAATTAGACAAGGGAAAAGCAAAAATCACAGAAGAAGAGCCTGTTAAGGCATATCCAGAAAAAGATGTACTGTTTAAAGATGATGATATTGCTGCTGCTGCCTTAAGAGAACAAGAGAACATTTTAAGAGAGACAACTTGTTGCTGCTATTTTCGGAAAGATTCTTGTTGCTGATTGAAGATTTGAAGAAAGATGACGTAAGCAGACCACTGTTCCATTGATTTGTGACGTAAGCAGCTCTGTTCTTCATTTTTCTTCCAGATCTACAATCTACAGGTGTTTTCTCTTCCTTATTTCAATTAAAGCTTTAATCTTTATATCTAAATCTTGCTCTAGCCATATCAGACACATCAGATCTGAACAATCGGTTTTCAGATCTGATTATTTTGAAATTCTGTTTTTACAAAGAAACTGATTTTAACTCTTTCAAAATGTCTGGATATGAGGAACAAGAGGTATCTACTAACAAGATACCAAGATTGAATGGACAGGAAAACTTTACCAAGTAGAAAGTGCTCTTTGAAGCAGCCGTATGCTACAATGATGTTGATATGTGGAACTCCATCAAGAATGGTCCACAAGCTGCTGTTGAAGAAGGTGCAAATACAGCTACAACTGCTACTGTAAGAGAAAGAATGAGAAAGGTGGATGACAAAGCCTTAGCTATGATTAAGCTAGGTTTGTCTTGGGATATTTTGACCAAGGTGACACATCACACAACTGCCAAGAAAATGTATGATGCCATCCTTGAGATGTATGAAGGGAATACAGAACTGAAGAACATTAAGAAACAAATATTGAAGCAACAGTTGGAAAGGTTCAAGTATAAGGAGGGAGAAAGGTTAAAATCAACACTAGAACGTTTTCTAGCTATTGTGAATGAGTTGAGGACAACTGTTTATGTAATGACTGACTTTGATTTAAATACAAAGTTACTCAACTCAATGCCAAAGGAATGGTATACTGCTTGCAAGTTCATTCTTCAGAAGCATAATTTCAATGAATTGAAATTGGATGATGTAGTATGCTTTCTTCATGCTGCAGAACTTGAAATGATAGAGAATGAGATGATTAAGGAAGATAGACCCTGCTTCAATGTTTCAAATGCATTGATTGCACCCATGGGAAATCTGTCTACCAAGAATCAACAGCAAATTCCCATTATTGAAGAACCAATTGAACATAATGCTGATACTCCAAAATCTTTCATTAGAGGTAACACAAGTAATCAAGGAAGTCAGCAGAGGTTCAATGTGCAACTGATAGATGACACTGATTCTGCCTCTATGGCAAGTGGGAATTTACCTCATTCTAGTGGTGGAAATGGTCAAGGCAATGAAACACAAGCTTTACTTTCTATGTTCACTAAGTCATATAATGCCTTTGTTGCAAAGAATTTAATTCACACTAGTGTAGTTCAAGATGATTTGGAGAAAATTGATGCAGATGATTTGGAAGACATGCATTTGAAGTGGCAAGCTGCCATGTTGGCTTTGAGAAGTAAAAGGCTGTATAACAGAACTGGTAGGTCTCTGGTTTCTGGTCTTAATGACCGGATTGGATTTTGCAAGTCAAAAGCAATCTGTTACAATTGTCAGCAACCTGGTCATTTTGCAAGAGAATGCAATCAACCAGGAAACTTTCAAATGAATCAATTCCAGAATCAACAGCCAAGAGGTCAGTAGCATTACCAACAAAATCAGCCAAGATTAAACAACAACTTCAATCCCAAACAATTACAACCCCAACTTCAACAACTTTCAGCCTCAAATGAACAATCAACAACAAAGTATGCAACAGACTTAAGGTTTTCAAATGAACAACAATCAAAACCTTCAAGCAGCTCAAAATGTTTCAAACAACACTGTTCCAGCAAATCAAAATCAGATCAGAAATCAAGGAAATGTGGCAGTGACTACACAACATGAAGGAAATTTTAATTGGAGCAATCATGAAGAGGACATTGCAGATGATATCAAGAAAGCAAATGTGGCATTCATGGCCATAATTGAGAAAGAAAAAGGATCATCATCTCAGGTACACTCTGCTCCTACTGTTGATTTAATGAAATTATCAATGAATTGAAAACAAAAGTAGGCAAGCTGGAAAGTGAGTGTTTTAGGAAACAGAGATTCATCAATGGGTATGAGGCTAGTGAGCTGATCAGTGAAGAAAAGATTAAAAGCCTGGAAGATGATTGCATGATCAGTTACAGAGCTCAATCCAGATACATCACTGAGATTGATGGATTAAAGAAGATGTTAGTTGAAGAAAAGGTGCAGAACACTAAACTGCAAGTTGAAACTGAATTTTTAAGAACTTGGTCTCAACAGGCAACATATGTGGTATTCTGAACCAAGTGAAGGACCAAGACAAGTACAAAGCAGTTCCACCTCCATTCAACAACAATTTTATGCCCAAATTTGACAAAGAAAAGAGAGATGCATACCTGCAGCAATTCAGAAATGTCTTTCAAGACAAAGAAGATTTTGTTGATTTGTAGAAAAAGGTAGAAGTGAATGAAGAAGGTGAGTTTGTGATTAAGGAAGAAGTAAAAGAAGATAAGTCAGTTGGAGTTCAAGTCTCTAAGGATGACTTTGATTCTGTTGAATTGGATAAAGATGATTTAAGTGATTTAAGTGATCAAATCACTGATGAGGAAATCAAAGCTGCTAAAAGAGGAAGAAAATACAAGAAACCATAATCAGTTGATAAACTTCCAATGTATCCACCTGTTACACCAAAAATGAAGAAACTGAATGAAAAAATGAAGAGAGATCATGTGTCCTTTGACATATGTGAGAGGAAGAAGGTAAATAACAATGTTGTAAGGCCACCAAGCAAAGAAGTATTGGAAAGGATAAAGAAGAACAACAAGAAAAAGGTGAAAGAAAATGTGGATGTTGAAAACTGTATCCCAATTTACCTTGTTTTCTCTAGTCATGAGGTTTTGGATGTTGGAGAAGTGGAAACTATGGAAGAGTATGAGAAGAGACAGTCAAAGATAAGAGAAAGTAGTGATGAGGAACCTATGAGTATGGAGAAAATTGTCTTTGTCAAAAGCAAGCTTGAAAGACAAGACATCAAGATTGAGGAGTTTGTGCCCTTCTCAATTGACTTTGATGGTTTAAAGAATCAGAAGACTCTAGGAGTCAAGACTCCTAAGCCAAGTGAAAGGTTCAAGAAACCAAAAGAGCATGAAATATTCAAAGGCAAGGTATGGTGCAAGAAGTGTATGGTCATCACACAGACTCATGTAATGAAAGATTGAAATTTCAGCCTTTTCATGTCCCAAATGGAATAAAGTATGGTCAAGACTTTGTCCTGTACAAACAAAAATATGATGCATACCTGGGAAAAGGAAAGGTTTGTGGAAATAAAACCATGAAAAGAGATGAAATGAAGTCAACAAAGGAGACAAGAGTTGAAAAGAAAATTGAAGTGAAAACAAAGAAGCAAGTGACTAAATCAGCAAGAAGAAGTAAGTCTTCTAAGAAGCATGAAATTTGACCAAAAAGGACTATCATCCTTTGAGAATCAAACAAGATACTCAATCAGACAAATCTAATGAATCTCAAGGTTCACCCAGAAATGAAAAGACAAGAAACAAAGGTGTCTTTTCAAGAAAGAAATCAACAGAATTGACAGGTGATGAGAAGTTCTTATTGAAACATGGATATGAACCACAAGGTTTCCTTTGGAAACCTAAGACAGAAACTAAGGTTGAGACAGTTGCTGATGTGAGAGAATACTCTGAAAAGAAGGACTATGTGATAAAGGAGTATGCCAGTGACTCAACTGAGTACCAGAACTCAACCTCATTTGTCAAAACCCCAAGAGAGTGTGGTTATGAAACAGACAATTCAGAAAACTTAGAAGTCACTCATGAAGATCCTAAACCAACAACACTCACTTCCCAAGTTGTCTCAGAAACTAAAAATGATGAGTTGCAAGCTGTAATGGCCTGCACTTCATCACTCAACTAATCAAACTTTTTCTTTTGTGTTGGAACAGTCCACTCCTCTGAATGAAATATGGTATATGGATAGTGGTTGTTCTAGGCACATGACTTGTGACAAAAGGTCACTTGTCAATTATGAAGAAAAGTTTGAAGGACCTGTAGCCTTGGGAGTGATGAAAATGGTGGAAAGATTGTGGGGAAAGGAATCTTAACAAATGGAAAGGTTTCTTTTGATAATGTGTTTCATGTTGAAGGTCTTCAGTATAATTTACTGAGTAAATCACAAATGTGTGATAAGGGTTACAAAGTCAGTTTGATGATTCCCACTGTTTCATCTTAAAACCTGAGTTTGTAATTCCACCTGAAATGATTATGATGATGGCACCAAGAAATGGCAACTTGTATTAATTGAATATGAAAGAAGCTGTATCAAGAGGAGGTGCATGTTTTGTTTCCAACGCCAATGAAAATGAATCCAAATTGTGGCATAGGAAACTATGTCATGTGAACTTAAAGAACATGAATAGACTTGTCAAAGGTGAGCATGTCATAGTCTTACCTACAAGAGAGTTCAAATTGGAAGATCATTGTAGTTCATGCAAAAAGGGAAAACAAGACAAATCTACTCATAAACCAAAGCTCATCAACACAGTTGATCAAGTACTTGAATTACTCCACATGGATCTTTTTGGTCCTGTGAGTGTGTCAAGTATAAGGAAGAAAATATATTGTCTAGTGATCATTGATGACTACTCAATATATACTTGGGTTTATTTCCTAAGTATCAAAAATGAGACTGCAGAGTTGATTAAGGGATGTGTAACAATGATTGAGAACAAATTGAATAAGAAGGTTAAAATGTTGAGAAGTTACAATGGTACTGAGTTCAAGAATGGAGTTATGCAAGAATTTTGTGCAGAAAAGGGAATACTTCAACAATTCTCAGCTCCTAGAACTCCTGAACAAAATGGTGTTGCAGAAAGAAGAAATAGAACTTTGATTGAAGCTGCAAGAACCATGTTAGCAGATGCTAACCTGCCTGTTACTTTTTGGGCTGAAGCAATAAACACTGCTTGCTATGTTCAGAACATGGTGCTTGTAAATAAAAGGCATAACAAGACTCCATATGAAATATATTCCACAACAGAAATCCTTATATCAAGTTTTTCAAGTCCTTTGGATGCAAATGTTTTCTTCTGAACACTAGGGATTATTTGAACAAGTTTCAAACAAAATCTCTAGATTGTTTCTTTGTTGGATATTCTACACACTCAAAAGCATACAAAGTATATGTGAAAGACCATTTGAGTGTTATAGAATCATCTGACATCATCTTTAATGAGAATCAATTCAATACAGTTGATGGTGCAGCATGGCTGTTTGATCATGAAAAGTTAATCAGGTCTTTCAAGATTTATCTTGAAGACTTTGATGAGTCATTCTACAAGACCAATGTAATTGAAGAGAAAAAGAAGAAACCACTGGACTTAGAATAATTGTGGAAAAAGGTTGCTAGAAAAGAAAAGGAATATACTTTTGTGAAAAATTCCTCAAGTGATATTGTTGAACAAGTTCAAGAAGATAATTAAGAAAACAATCATAGTCCTGAACATGATCATACTGAGATAAATCAAGATAATCAAGATGTACAGAATGATCAAGTTCAGAATGAGGGAGACTCATGCAACCAAGAAAGTGAAGAAGAAGCTGCATCTACTGCAAGGTTTCAAGATCTGTTTCAAAGACTGAATTTAGAAAACAATGGTGCATCTACTTCAGGACAAAATAATGTAGAAGCACCAGAATTTCATGATGCAGAGACTGCTTTGATCATTGAAGAACCATAACTCAATGAGTCAAATCTTGACACAACTGTGTCTACAGATATGATTGTTCAAACTCTTTATGTGGAAAAGAATCATCCTTCTGAAAACATCATTGGAGATTTGCATGAAAGAGTAACAAGAAGTCACTTAGAAATTGCAAACATCTGTCTCTACTCCTGCTTTCTATCCCAAATAGAGCCTAAGAATATTGCTCAAGCACTGAAAGACAACAGTTGGGTAAAAGCAATACAGGAAGAACTAGCTCAGTTCAGAGATCTACATGTGTGGGATCATGTTGATAGACCAATTGACAGATATGCAATAGGTACCAAATGGGTTTTTGGAAACAAAAGGGATGAGAGGGGTTTGGTGATTAAGAATAAAGCTAGGCTTGTGGCACTGGGATGTCTTCAAGAGGAAGGAATAGACTTTGAGGAAGTCTTTGCTCCTGTGGCAATACTTGAGGCTATCAGGATCTTTCTTGCATATGCTGCCTCAAAGAACATTAAGGTGTTCCAGCTTAATGTTAAGTCTGCATTCCTAAATGGAAAGATTGATGAAGAGGTGTATGTAGCTCAACCTCCAGGTTTTGAAGATCCTTTGTATCCAAACAGGGTGTATAAACTAAACAAAGCCCTTTATGGATTGCATCAGACTCCTAGAGCATGGTATGATGAGCTATCAAATCATCTTCTTGAAAATGACTTTAAAAGAGGAGCCATTGACAAGACACTCTTCTACAAAAGAAAGGGATCAGACTTACTTCTGTTACAAGGGTATGTGGATGACATCATCTTTGGATGTACAAATGAACAAATGTGTATGGAGTTTGAAGGGATTATGAAGTCTAAATACAGCATGAGTTCTATGGGAGAAATGAACTTCGTTCTTGGATTACAAGTTCAACAGAAAGCTGAAGGGATTTTCATTCACCAAAATAAATATGTGCAAGACATTTTGAACAAGTTCAATTGTCATGAGTACAAGACTGCTTCAACTCCAATGGACACCAAAGAAAAGATGATTGCAGATTAAAAGGGGGAGCCTGTGGATGAACATGAATATAGAGCAAAAATTGGATCTCTGATGTATCTGACTGCAACAAGACCAGACATCATGTTTGCTGTATGTGTGTGTGCAAGATTCCAATCAAGTCCAAAAGTCTCCCACATGAATGTTGTTAAAAGAATATTCAGATATTTGAAGGGAAGACCCGACTTAGGGATTTGGTATCCAAAGAACAAATCTTTTGATCTAATTGCATATACAGACAGTGATTATGATGGTTGTAACATGAGCAGAAAGTCAACCTCAGGAGGATGTCAATTTTTGGGTGAAAGGCTAGTGTCATGGCAATGCAAAAAGCAGACTACTGTCTCAATCTCTACTGCAGAAGCTGAATATGTTGCTGCATCAGTCTGCTGTGCACAAGTTCTATGGATTCAAAATCAGATGCTGGACTATGGTTTGAATTTTCTGAACACCCCTATTCTTATTGACAATACTGCTGCATACTTTATTGTTAAGAATCCAGTTCAACATTCTAAGACAAAGCACATTGAAATCAGACATCACTTCATTAGAGATTGTAGTGAAAAAGGTTGATTGAAATGCAAAGAGTTGATACAAGTGACAATTTGGCTGACCTATTCACCAAACCACTTGATAGAACCAGGTTCAACTTTCTTTTGAAAGCCCTGGGGATGATCAACTCTGATGAAGTCTGATTAATGATGTGTGCTGAGTTGTGTATATCTCTATGTGCTAAATTGATTAAATCATTAGGGGTATCACAAACTGAAAGTTGATTGAATATGTTTTGAATATTTTTCAACTGAATGTTGATTGAATATGTTTCAACTGAATGTTGATTTAATATGTTTTGAATATGTTACAACTGAATGTTGATTGAATATGTTTTGAATATGTTTCAACTGAATGTTGATTGAATATGTTTTGAATATGTTACTTGTTTGACGTTAACTGATAGGTGATTAAGTGAATATCTGTGCAATTTGTTTGAAATTGATGATAATACTTGACTGTCAAGTTAATTGATCTGATGTTATGATAAGTAGTTTGATCTGTTTGTGTGAATTGAATACTTATCTGATGTCATAAGTAATCACATGTTAATGATTGCTTGAATATGTGTGTTATCTGATCATCTTGATAATATCAGGATAGGATAGACTATGAATTTAGAATGTCTGCTTGTTCTGCTGAAGTTAAGAATGATTAAGATTTGAATATGTTACAACTGTTTGTGTCAAAATGTGTTTTTATATCAAAATTAAGTCTTTCAATTGAATATTCTAATGAATTTTGCATAATCACAATATTTTGAACAAAACATGAGCAAGTTGTTTATGGTGTAGAGATATGATAAGATTATTCAGTTCAAGCTTTAAAGAAGCTTAAAAGAAGGATTTTTTTTAAAAGACTCAAGTAGTTATCTTTGCTGAAAATTATGTCATTTGCCCAGTTGGAAGGACATACACTTGTGTATGTGTGGTCATGTTATCTGCAAAGATTAAAGGATAGCCATTAACCTGAAAAACTGAATGCATTTGGGGCAATAATAACTTGTTTCTTATTCCTTCACTTAAAACTATGTCAATAGCTCTGACTTTGAAAGGACATATATTCACATGTATGTTTGGTCCTGTTGACCACTTCTGGTCAAACAGGATAGCCATTTATCTGTCAATGAAGAGATATTGGGGTGATTGAATATTAAACTGTATTTAAATGGGAAATGATAGTACATTGTCTACTTAGCCAATCATATGGATTTAATAGGCTGAAAAGACCTTAGTATAGTCATTAACATGTATGGTTGCTTTTCAATGATGATGTAAAATCTAAGGTGATATAAACATAATGAATATGCAAATCTTTATGTGGAGATACATAGTGTCTTTTCATGTCTCAATACATCTCTCCAAATGATAGGCAGAAAAGTGACTACCCAGTCATACACAAGCCTGTTGCTATTTGGTCAACTCAAAAATGAAACATCTATAAATATGACAAAGAACATGCTTTAAGAAAAGTTGAGAAAATATCAAAAACAAGGGGAAGAATGAATAAATTAACCAAAAGTTGATAAGTGTTTTAAATATTTTATCAAACAAGAGGGTTACAACAAAGAACTACAAAGATGTTGACAAAATTTGTCTCATCTTGAATAAAATGCATGTTATTTAACTATAAGTCCAACGTTCAACCTCTATATATATGTTTGATTCTCAAAAATACAAAAATACAATAAGTTCTGTCATATAAAAACAATTTTTGACCAAATACAGGAGGTTGGAGTCAAATTGGGGTGATCCGGGGAAAGCCAAATAAGCTTTGAGAAGAGATATGAGGCATCATAGAACAGTTTTGACCATTACTACATTATGCTCTAATTGAACTTTAATTATATCACCAAAGAGATGAAATTCATGCTAAGTCTAGACCTGCTGTTAACCTATCTATGTTGTCATAATAATGCTGAGAATGAAGTATTGAGAAAGCTACTTAGTCAATATGATCCAATTCTTGAGATCTTTTCAGAAAAAGGAAGAAACTGTTTTTGAAGTGACAAACAACGGAAATTTGATCTCTAAATGCACCATTTGCTCTTAAACTGTGATCTTTAATGAAAAATAGATTTTAGCAAGTGGTTTAAGTCAAAAAGTGTTGCATTTTGCCTCAAAAAGGTTGAATATGTATTTTCGGGTAAGGTTTGATGTTATTAAACCTTCCTGAGCACAAACTGTTTGAATATGTATTTTCGGGTAAGGTTTGATGTTCTCAAACCTTTCCGGGTGCAAAACAGTTGTATATGTTTGAATAAGTATTTTCGGGTAAGGTTTGATGATTCATAACCTTTCCGAGCAAGCTTTGTCATTTTTGACTAAGTTTATGATTTTCGAGCATGCTTTGAAGTGTTTACACTTTTCGGGCAAGGTACACCATTGTATGATTTTCCCGAGCAAGCTTGAAGTCTTGAGATGATTATGTGTTTTAGCTAGATTTTAACAAGAAATTATTGTTTCGAGCAAGCTTTGCATTTTTATATACTGATTGTTATTCCTAGCAAACTTTGTGAACTTAGTTTAGTACACCAAGTAAGCTTTGTGATTTGTGTGAATATGTTTTCGAGTAAGGTTTGTTAACCTTTTCGGGCACACTTAGTTTGTTTTTATCTAAGTTTGTCTTTTTCGGTTATGATTTGATGATTTGAATTTTCTCGGGTAGACTAAACTGTTTAATTTAGTTCCCAAGCATACCTGATGGTTGAATATGATTGTCCTAGCAAGCTTTGAAGTCTTAGACTGTAGCACACTTAGGTGTTTTATGTTTAATCTATTTCCAGGTATGCTATGTAATGTTTGTAATTATGATTTCTTTGAATTACAAGTGTTTTCGGACAGACTCTGTCTTCCGGGCACACTTTATATTTCGGGTACACTATTGTTCCCTCAATATACTTGGTAATTTCAAAATTTGACTTTCCGAGTACACTGTCTGCTTGATATCTTTTCGGGCACACTTTAGACTCTAGGAAAAGTTATCCGGGTATACATTGCATAAGAAGGTTGCTCGGGCACACTATGCTTCCAAGTATGCTTGATTGAATATGTTTTAGCATAATTAATTGAATATGTTTCCTATTATGTTAGGGTCTATGATAGATTGAGCTTTTAATTTAAATTTAAGAAATTTTTACGGGTATCTTAATTGATTCCTATCAAGAATGTTTATTTGATATTATATACTTGATTAGTTGTCTTGTGATTAAGTTCTCAAGAAATCTGGTATTTCGGGTAAGCTTTCTTCATCATATCTTGATTTTTTTTTATTTTTTTTAAATTACTCAGCTTAACCAAGCAAGGTTAGTGTGTGAGAAAGATCGGGCAAACTTTGTAAATTCAATAATTAAAATTTTATCAAGCAGGGTTTGATATTTTATCGGGTAAGCTTTGTAAGTGGAAGTATACCGAATAGACTTTACAAAGGATCACTTTTCCGAGTAAGGTTTGCTAAACTTAAAAGATAAAAAATGTTTTTAATATATCAAGTGGATAATGTTACTGTTTGACAGCTAATAATTCACTAAATGATAAAAGGGAAACCCACTTTCAAAAGGTATATAAGAGGGAGTTAGAAACATTTTCAACATTATTTTTCCATCTCTCTCTCTCTTCTTCCACAACAACTGCTTACTCACAAAGAAACCCAAACCGACTTCTCACATTCGTTTTCAATCCAAACCCTAATTTTAATTAGCCCTCTAATTCCGACTCGGTAAGCAATAATAATGTGTTTTCCGATTACGATTAGACTGTAATGGGCTATGATTATGTATTTGATTACTAATACTCTGTTTATGTGTTTAGGTTATAAATTTGTCGAAGAACAGGTTCTTGATGATCTTTCTCTCTTTCTTCTTCATTTTTATACCTTGAAATTGCTTAAAGTACTGGACTTTATGACTAATTTCACTTTGAATATGTTTGATTGTGTTGTTCAGATATGGCAGAAGAAGAACAACCAAAGTATTTCTTTGAAAATAAGCATAACATGTGTGCACTGTTGCAAGTCACACCTGACAACGAGCTGGTGGCGAGAATGATTACATGGATGGCTCAATCGAATGTCAGTTTTGCTTTCACTGAAAGTCCTGTCATCTATAAAAATCATTCACTTGATTTCTGGAGATCTGCAACACTTGTGGATGACATAAATGGCCGAAGAATTGAAGCCTCTGTTGCTGTACATGAGGATACATGTGACTGAAAGAATAATCAGAAGATGTTTGCGGTTGAATGATGATGATCATAACCCAATAAACTTCAATACAGCACACCTGATGAAAATATTTGAAGAGACGATGGGTTATCAGGGAACTGTACATGATGGGCAGTTTCAAAAGGGGATGTTTCCAATGCTGTATAGATTCCTCATTCACCATGTGATACAGGGGTTTGCTCCAAGAAAAGGATCATGGACTTTGATGAGTCATGATTTAGCAAATGCTACTGTTGGGATTATGCATGATCTACCCTTCAATTTTTCAAAGATGATATTTGAAGGACTGGTAGCAAACTTAAAGAAGACAGAGAAGGACAGGTTTTTGCAATATCCAAGGTTCCTGCAGATAATCTTTAACAGTGAATTACAAGATCTACCCACTATGGGAATTACACACTTACTGCAGAACCCTGACACATACAAGAGAATTAAGAATCTGGGTGTTGCCAATAGATTCAATTCTGAAGTTCCATTTGAGATCTTTCCATGGTTTTTGAACCATGACTTGGATGTGATGCCAGTGCCTGAGTTGAGCTTAGAGGAGGAAGGAAGGGAAGATGATTCGGGAAGTAATAGTGATGACTCTGATGGAGATGATGTGGAAGATGGAGATGAAGGAGGGGCTGGAGGAGCCATGATTATTGATGCACAAGTTCAGGAGGAGCAACCTGAGAATCAAGAACAACCTATTCCAACACCACCACAATCACCACCACCCATAGACCAACCCATTATACCATCACCACCACAAACTCCACTACACCAAACCACTCAATCCCCACCCCAAACCTTAACCATGAGCCAACCTGAAACATCAACACATGTATCACCAATATCACCAACACCACAAACACCACCAACATTTAGCCCAAGTCATTCTAATCCATTTATCCCAAACCAACCACATACACAATCACCACCACCATCCATATTCCAAAATCACACCACAGAACAACCTGATTTTGAACCTTTTTCTACATCACCACCTACAACCTCACATACAGACACAGACCTATTGCAAAGAAATCTGGACTTAATGTTAGAAAATGCTGAGTTGAAAAGAAGAAATGAGGAGGTTACAAATGAGAATGTTATGCTGATTGAGAAGTTGGTACATGCTGAATGAGAATCAAATCCCTGGAGCAGGAGGTTGAGAAGACCTCAGCTGCCCCAAAACAGGGGGAGATTGAAAGAATGCCAACAGTCTCCAGTGTAGATGTTGAAACTGAAACTGTAACAGTTGCAGCCAGTTTGAAATTGATTATGATTGATTATGATAATGGAGAGGAAAGTAGTGAGGATAGGAGGATTGAGGATGATGAATATGAAGGTGATAGATCAGATGTAGGAGAGCAGGATTATGATTACAATGAAGAAAGAAATGATGAAATGAGAAATGTGGAAAGGGATGAAGAGAATGTTGAGAAAGTTGATGAGAATGAAAAGAGAGATGTTGAGAAGAATGTAGCTGCTACTGACATAGCTACTGATGTTTTAACTGACATAGCTACTGATGTCTTAACTGACATACAGACTGATGTAGAAACTGAAGTAGTGAATGAAGAAGATACTGCTACTGAGGAGCTGATACTTAATGAACCAGAAGCTGAACAACCTGAATGCTCCAAGACTGTAGAGTATGATGAGGAAATGAATGAGCTTGACAGAGACATTGATAATTTCCCTCCAGAAAGTGAAGAAGAATTAAAGAAAAGATTAGACAAGGGAACAGAAAAAGTCACAGAAGAAGAGCCTATTAAGGCATATCCAGAAAAAGATGTGATGTTTAAAGATGATGATATTGCTGCTGCTGCTGCATTAAGAGAACAAGAAAACATTTTAAGAGAGACAAGGGATAGGGAGATACTGGCCCAAACCATGACTCCAGAAGAAATGGCAGAGCAGGAAGCCTTGATCAAACAAGCCAATATTGCAAAAGAAATCATTAATGATGTGGCTGATCAAGAAGCAATTGAAACGCTGATTATGATGAACAGAGCTGAGGAAGCTGACAATGCCTTTGCTATGGTGGTCAGCATGTTTCAATCCCAGAATCAACAAGAAATAAAGTCCTCAGAAACTGCTGAACCTGCCAATTTGAATACTGATGTAATGATTGAAGAAGAATTTGGTGAGTCCATTGCCTCAATGGCTGCAAAGAAATGGGCTTAACAGATTAAAGATGGCATTAGACAAAATCCTGATGAATGGGAGTATGAGGATGATCCCAAGTATGGAATGAAATACTAAAGAAAAAGGGATAGACCAGAAACATTTATGCCAGCTGAAGGTACTGAGTCTGCAAAGAAAGGAAGATGGGATGATCAAAATAAATACTTTGTATAGACTCCTGATGATGAGGCAAGCCCAATCATGGCAGTCCCACTACAAACCTTGCAACCAGGTGAAAGGGTTCAAGGTGTTCTTGATGTGCCTATCAGAATTGAACCAGATCATCCACCCTCTGATGAACCCAAGATTGATGTTGTAAATGATTCAACTGAAGAGGAGGATGAGTCTGAAAGTTCTGATGAATCTGATGATAATCCTGAGGATAATCAAGGTGAAAGTGTTAAAGCTGCAAATGTTGAGTCTCCACAAGTTGTTATGACTGATGAGCAGAGAGCAAGCATTGAGCAGAGTTTGTTGAATGCCAAACTGAACAATCCATTGATTATAAAGTTGAAGGCACTTGGTGTAAAGTATGAGAGTGTGGCTCATATGAATGATGATGAGTTGAATCGGAGGCTTGAAGAAGAAAATGAAAAGATCAAAAGAGCCATGCAACAAAAGAATAAAGATGCTCAGAAACACAGAGAATATCTGAGAAGGCATGGATATTCTAAAAATGATTTGAGCCATTTCAATCATGATAAACTCCAAGACCTTTACAACAGTGAAATAGAAAAGGTGATTGAGAAATGTGTAAAAGAGAATGAGAGGATTGAAAAGATTGAAGCTTTGAAGAAGAAGTATGGAGGCATGTGTGGATATTTGCTGGAAAAAGGTTTGAAGCCAGAAATTTTTGAGAACCTATCTAGAGAATCAGTGGTGGACTAGTACAATAAACTGAAAAGAAAAAAAAAACTGAAAAAGGTCCAAACTGAGAGCTCTACCAAACAATCTGAACCATCTGATGAACCTCATGCTAAGAAAAGAAGAATTCAGACTTTGAGGGAGAAGATGAAAGAACAGGTAAGAACAGATGAAATCCCAATCCCTCAAGAAGTGAAGCCTGAACCTGAAAATGGACCATTTGTTCCCTGGGAGAATGAAGAGATGATCAACATTCTAAGGAACATAATGATTAATCAAAGGGGAATGGATGAACCCTCTTTTGATGCCTTGGAAAAGGAGGATTTGAAAAACCTTTTCTATCTCCAAAAGGCTGAATGGGAGAAAGCTCTAAGGGAAGGTGAGAACCCCATATACTATGCAGATGGAAGGTTTGTACCTGCTGGATTGGCAAACACTCCTGGCATGGCAAAAATGTTGCTCTCTCTTAAAGAACAAAGAGAAAACATTGTTGAACTTGCCAACCTTCCAACGGAAATGGTGGAGGCCATCTACAGTAGAGTTTTCAACTTAAGGCCTGGAAAACCAAAGAAGTCTATTCCCTTTAGGCCTCCAATCTCAAGAAGATATCCAAGAGGAGGAAGAGGTGAATCAAGTAGTTCTGCACAACAAAGAACAACAAGACCACAGTCAAATGTGGATCTTCCAAGAGAAC
Source organism: Bidens hawaiensis (assembly GCF_021521415.1). Classification (NCBI taxonomy): domain Eukaryota; kingdom Viridiplantae; phylum Streptophyta; class Magnoliopsida; order Asterales; family Asteraceae; genus Bidens; species Bidens hawaiensis. Next base: position 74,323 of record NW_027493442.1, on the reverse strand, counting down.
TTTACTATAATTCTGTGTGAATGTTTAAAAGTGATTATGGAAAGCAGGAAATTAAGAGAGATAGTTGTGAGGAGTGATTTCTATGAGTACACTCAAGAGCAACTGGAAAGGATGGCTACTCTGAATTTGTATGATTACAGAAACAGAAACAGGATGGCAGGAAGGCAGATGAATGATCTGTCGAAGTACTTGAAAGATGAAGCTGACAAAGGATTCAAGTTCTTAAAAGAAAAGAGAAGTTGGAGAATGATTCAACTTCACAGGTCAAAAAGGACATAAAAGCTTAAGAGAATGGACATTGCTGAAAGAAACCATATGATGAATGTCAGAGATGAGAATCCACTATCAAATATGAACACATGCATAAGTCTGGAAAGAAGAATGACACGCCCCAGCTACACAGTACAAAGAAATGGTGTTATTACAGAAGTTGAATACAAAGAAAATAATGACCATTACTTGCTGAGAAACTCTAATGGAAAAATACTGGGGATTATCAAGAAGGATGAAGACTTGAATTGCTTACATGATGAAGATCTAATGGATATAAGGGACTTGGTTATACCAGAAGGTCACACTCATTACCAAGCCCTTAATATTTTTAAAATGAGAGCTGAATCAGTAATAACAAACAGAAAGCAAGCCGCCTATAATGAATGGAAGAGACAAAATTTCTAGATTAGGCTTTGATATGTAATGTCTACGGACAGCTTTTGAATATGTAATTTGTTTATGTTATTTGAATATGTAATTTGACTTTTAATTTGATGTGTATTTTTTACTAAGTGTAAGTAACCTTAGAAATGTTTTGGGTCGGCTGAGGTGTTCCAATCTAGGGGGAGATTGTTGAGTCAAACAATTGACCAAAGGGGGAGATTGTGAGTCAAAGATTTGCTCTAAAGAGACATATGGAAGATTGGAATCTTCTCAACCTCCTCAGAAGTCGCTAAGTATGGATCCGGGCACACCTTAGACCTCCGAGCAAGCTTTTACTTAGCCGGGTATGATATTTTGTCTATCGGGCAAGGTTATCTTCAAGTAGTCTTCTTTAGTGGATATCCGAGCAGGGTTTGCAAATTAGTGCATTGCCTGGCAAAATTCACTAGTTTATGTAAATCCGGGCAAGGTTCACTTTATCATGAAAGTCTGTTCTTCATAGCCAAGTAAAGTTCACTCCCGAGTAAGCTTTTGGCTAACCAAGTCCATGAAGCCAAGTGATTGGAAGACCGTGCAAGGTATTCATTAATAATAGTGGTCCGAACAAGCTTGATGTTTTAATGATATATCTCTAAGTATCATCGGGCAAGGTTCAACTCAAACAAGGAACAGTACTCCCGATTACACCTTGCCAATAAGTTATTTTATAGCAAAGAGTTGAAATGGACCATTGAAGAACAAGGTTGCTCGTAAGGATTTGTCGGGCAAAGTTTGGCAAAACCAAGAAGACTGAAGTCTACCTGGTGAGTATTTTACTTGGTAAAATACTATTCAAGTAAAGTCTACCCGGAAACTGATTCTGAGTACACTTCTATATTACCAAGTCCTGAAGTATAGCAGAGTACACAGCCTACTCGGAGAATAAAGACTGTTGTAAAGCCTACCCGGAAGACTTGTTTTACACTTAGAATAATTCTGAATATGTAATTTGAATATGTTTTAGCATTTAGGGTTTCTAAAAGGAATGACAGCTATAAGGGATGTGTCAGGCCTATAAATAGAATAATTTAGGGCACACCTCCCGCGGCGGCAGAGAGAGAGGTCGCCAGCGACATAATTAAGAAAGAATATGTGTGTGTGACGGATGTCTGAGTACGAGAAAAACCTTCCTTCAAGAAACCCTAAATCGATTATCCAATCTGTATAATGAACATTATATAAATGGAAATCTTTTGAGTGAATCTTGTTCGTGTTGGTTACATTTGAATATTGATTTTGCAACCGTATGTTTGTTATTGATTCCGCCTTTAACAAACGGTGATCTTTCTAAATATAGCAACTTGTCATTAACTCCCTTGTCGACACATCTATTTGTGTGAGTTATGACATGATTCTAGTAAGATCCAGCTGAAATCGGGGACCTGACACAAATCAAACTTAGTGGCTTACTAATTATCATATTTGCATAACACTTCTTCCGTATAATTAATCCAAATATTTTTTTATTTTTTTTCCTTTTTCATTTAACCTTTGTCTAGAGGCATTATTGAAAAAAACTTTGATGGAATTTTCAAAACCCCGAGCAACCATGTACGTGATTTTTCTAAAATTGTTTTTGAATAAACTTGACAATGGGTTTATAAAGCCAAATCAAAATGTAATATTGGTTTCATAACATCAATAACTGAAACTTTAATTATTTTTGTTTTTCCCTTTCTCAAATTCAAATACCTCTTCAGCACCCAAAAACGTAAAAGGAAATAGCTAGAGGGGGGAAAACAAAGGCTGACAAAGGGCCATGTATATATAAGTTTTTTTTTCAAAACTACCTCAGAGCACTCGTATTGTGATTTTTGATATATAACCAATGAGTTTATATTATAAGAATGAGGCCCAAATTTTGTCTCACACGATGCCTAAATTTTTTTCTAATTCTCAGAGATGGCCCTAGGCCTATACGAGCCACATAGCGTGAGGAGTTCGTGTATGAAGATCCCATCCTATAACCTAAATCTTATCCATGGGCCTTGGGCCCACTACTAATTAATACACCAGCCGAAATTATCATCTCTCACTTCTGACACAAACACACGACTTGTCTATAATAATAAGGTTTTGTTTAAGGTTCCAAAATCCCCATTCACTCTTCACATGAAACGGTCTCTTTCCATTTCCACCGTTATCGTTCCTTATTCTTAAAACTTCAAATCCAATAATAATAATATTATTATTATTATTCCTTCAATCCAGCAATGCAATCAGAAATCGACTCAACCTCAATATCCTCAACATCTCCGTACATTGTTCAAAGCCCCTCACGTGACTCTCACGATGACAAATCATCAACCAATAGTCACACGACCCCAGTCGAGTCTCCGACGCATCCGTCCCACTCACGGATGTCGTCGGAGAGTCGTGTTTCGGGGCCGTATCGGTTTTCCATGGTAGGAAAACATCACGATGATCATGAACAAGAGTTTTTGAATAATGAAAATAATAATAGTATTAAGAATAAGAAGGATAAGAAGAAAAGGTGGCCACCTTTGTTTAGTGTGATTGATGAGGAGGATGTTGAGGGTTATGGGTACGATGATGATTATAATTATGATGATCGACAAGTTACGAGACAGTGTCGGGTTGTGATGCTTGTTATGGGATTTGTGATGGTTTTTATTACTGTTTGTTTTATCACTTGGGGTGTCAGTAGACATTACAAACTTCAGGTTCAAATGAAGGTAATTATTAAAAACCCTACTTGTTTTATTAATTTTTTCTTTTAATAATATAATTTTAAGAACAAAAATTACTATATATTTATTATTTACTAAATATTTTTTTTTAAATGACTGTTTAGATCACTGACAAGCAAATCATCTTCCTTCCTTGAATAACTCAGTGTTTGAAGATGTGATAAAAAGAGAAAAAAAGAAAAAGAGATAATTATATGATGTGTATGACAGTTAAAGCGAAAGAAACGTATGCGTTCGATTAAAAGATTTGTTAACATAAAATTAAAGTATTATAATATCACATGTACTTTGTTGGTAATGAAATAATTATCTAGTATGTGAATTTTTGGGTGGAGATTTTATATTTTGATACTTACTTTTCATGTGAAGGATTTGGAATCCAAACTTTTGTTAAAATAAATATATTTTAATTTAATGTTTAAGATAATATATTTTTGTTTGGTGTTTGATACTTGATTAATTTTCCATATATTTTTTTATAATTAAATATATAGTATAATATTTCTTATATAGTATTTCAAGATACCAGTTAATATTTAATATCACGTTTTGATCCTTAATATTTTAATATTTTATATTTATGAATTTACATATATTATTTAGCTTTTCTTTTAATTTAATAGTTTATTTGTTTCATAATTTAGTAATACTATACCTTATATTGGTGTTTCACTATGTACTGTTAAAAGTAATATTAACTACTATTTATTATTATAATTTAGTAGTTATATTTAATTCAATATTTTGTATTTCTGTAGTTGAATTTATTATGTAACATACTCTTTAATATTTTAGATTTACTTTTGACATTCCTGTTTGATCCTTAAGTATTAAATTAACTTCTATCTTTCTATTTATTATTTCAACCTACTTTTTATGCTATTCAACCTAATAAATGCTCCAATTTAATTATCGCATTTAATTTATTTTAATCTATAAATGCTACCATTAAATGCTAAGTATGTTTAAGGTATGCATTAATTATTGTATGATATCTTGTGTTGCAGAATTGGAAATTGAACAATTTTTATTATGGAGAAGGATCAGATAATACAGGAGTTCCCACCAAATTGTTGACGATAAATTGTTCGGTGAAGATGAACATTCATAATCCGGCTACATTTTTCGGCATTCATGTTTCATCTACATCGTTAAATCTTTTCTACTCACAAATCATAGTTGGAAGTGGTCAGGTAAAATTTTAAATTATTAATGAAAATTTAAAATTTTGAACTATAATTTATGAAAATTTTAGCAAAGTTAAATACATTTTTCTAAGTTTTTGTATTTTTATCAGTTTATGAACTATTATCAACCAAAGAAAACCGGCAGGACAATATCAGTAAATGTGGAAGGTCGAAAGGTTCCGCTTTATGGAGTTGGGGAGGGCTTGGTTATGTCAAGCAAAGTCAATGGCAGCGTTCCATTGAAGTTAGAGTTTGAGGTTCGTTCACAATCCTACTTGGTGGGTTCGTTGGTGAAGACGATTCATCATCGTCGAATCTTATGTATTTTGAAAATCGATTCTCAAAACAACAAAGTCATTGAGTTTAATGAGGATTCATGTTCTTATAGTTGAAATTGAAATGTATATCAAGATATATTATTCAGCTTCCCTTTTTGCGTAACTTATTAAATTTATATATATGCTAGTAATTAGTGTGCCCGTTGAATTACGTACATTTAGTTTCTTTTTTGTAGATTTTTGGTTAAATGAAAATAAGAGAATAGGGTAGTCACTTGCAAACTGTCGTTCAGTTCGGTTATTACTCTTAACTGTAGCCATAACCGCTGGCTTCGGTTATGGGATATCTTTAACTATAATCATAGCTGAACTACACTTCGGTTAATGGGTTATGAAGCTCGGTTTTGGTTAGGTTTCATTTAATTCACCTAACAAAGTTTGAATAAAAATTTGAAGTAATATATATATATATATATATATATACATATACATATTCTCAAGTTTTTGTTACAACATTGACACATATACTAAATCCATATATATACATATAAATACATATTCATCTCGATGTAAGCATGCCTAAAATTTTTTCAGTTTGGTTCGGTTTAGTTATGGAACACTCTTAACCATACCATAACCGATTAATTGGTTAATCAAATCACCTTAACCATAACGGTCGGTTAACTTGGTTGGATGACGGTTCCGTTATCGGTTAATCTTTGTTAAAAGGTTAAGGTTTGCTCACCCCTTTCATATTGCACAACATGTATGCATATATGAAGGGGTCTAGTTCATGAACCATTTTACGGTTGTCTGATCTGATCGGTGCGATCTTCATAGAGTAGACAAATGGACATACATAGGAGATGATCATGATTCTGGGGATAGAAAGAGTCACAATTGTCTTTGGATCTTAACCAAATGATTCAAGAGAGCTAAAAGTTTCTTCTCTAGTTCACAATTGTCAGGAATTTTATACATTGATATCTATGGTTTGACTTATCAAAGCATGTGCGACAATCGTTTCCAATACCAAAAAATATTATATTCGAGTACAACTTCATTTTCAATAAAGTTTATGTAGGAGTATTTAGAAATTCTTTATGAATATAATTAACGTTGGGCGGAGCAATGCGGTAGAAATTTTGTACATTATACCTACAACCTGACCAATCAAAGCACATGTAAAAATTGTTTATATAGAGCCGTTTTCAAGAATCATTTTATTTTTTTGAACCGAAGTGGAGAAAGAATTGGACATTTAGTAAAAAGTGTCTTTTACAAAGCATATAAAAAAAATTAAGGCCTACTAGGATTGATTGAATACTAAAAAGATATTTAAATATACCTTTACTTTTAGTTAATATTTATATCCGTATGTCCTGCAAAAATTTAGACATAATCAGAATGTTGAGAAACGAGTATCCGTGAAATTGGGCCTATGTGGTGTGGCAGAAATTTTACAATCTATTTACAATCTGACATATCAAAAGTACATTCGAAAGGCATCTGTGATATCAAAAAATAATTTATTTAGAATACAACTAGGTTATTGACCCGTATACGACACGGGTGAAAATATAGAAATTGTCTAACAAACACATGTAATCTGAAAGGGCAACATAATTTATAATATGTTTTCTGGGACGTCAACATGATATTTAGTTGTAAATAATACTTGTACGAAAGTACATGACTGTCATATATAAAGTTAAACTAAAATAACATTCAAAGTACAACGTTTAGAAACATAATCAAAAGTTGAAAACGTAAATTTCATAAACTACTAATATTTCCTTATAAACGATATTTGTTGTTTTATTAGTAATTTTACATTCCTTGTCTAATATAAGCATTTTAATACCGTCTATACTTTTCACTCTTGATAAAGTTACATAAAGTTGACCATATGTAAACACGAGGTCTCTCAGGTATATGTCAGCTCTTGTTAGAGACTAACCTTGACTTTTATTAATAATCATTACAAAACAAATTATAACTGGAAACTGCATTCTTTTCGATTTAAATGGAAGTTTCTTTTATTCATAGTGAAGTCTTCCTAACAATCAACGCTTTTTTCTCACCAAGATAAACATCAAACTTTGGAATACAAGCCTTCTTGACTTAAGTCAAATTTCGGTTACCCCGTTATATAATTAATGTAAAAAAAAAGCTTGTAAATAAAATATAAAAAATAATAGTTATTATGTGTAAGTAGTAACGAATGTTTGCTTAAATTATATATGTTTGTAAATATGAAATTAGCATCTCGTCTTGCAAAGTCATCTCTATGGACCAGTCTTTGTTATTGTCCTTTAGACACCATAACTTCAATATACGAACCTTGAGAATGCAATCTATCTTAAGAACATCCAACTCATTAAACATGGTTATGTTTGTTGGCTCCATTGTGTTGTTTGTAAAACAAATAAAATACATAGTATTAAATTGATAATTAAAATGTATGAACAATATCAATAACACGAATGAATAAAATAAATTGAGTAATAGAAATGAACATTATAAGAAATATGAAATTGCAGAATTTAGTAAATGAAAATGTGTGGTGTAAAATTTCTTGTGTGAAACTGAAAGTATATATATGAACATAAATATTTTTGGTTGATTAATTAAAAAAGAAATATTATTCTCAATTGCATTCAAGATTTCAAGATAATCAGTTTCATATAAATATGAAAGATTTTTAAAGATGCAAAAAAATATGAAAGTTCATACCTATAATTGATTTAATAAATGTTATTATTAATAGTCGAACGATTTTTAACGTAAAAATGGTTTCAAATTGATTTGATTAAAAATAAATATCTACTTATTTAAAATTCAAACTATTGAAAGAAATTAGAATATACCGTATAGTATACTTAAAATAGTTAAATAAATCTATTTTAACATTTTAATAGTTAAATTAACATTTCAATTTGATCAAAAAATATATATTTTGAGGTTATATGAAATATCATAGAAGTTGAGATACAAAAGACTTTTAATGCATAAAAGTATTAAATGCTTCTCCAAAATAAAAGTTTATAAATTTTTATTATATTCAAAAAAATCATAGACATAAACCCGGATATCTCATTGCATTCATTTAAAAAAAATCAACTAATTTAACAACTAATAATTAGTTGTTTCCAAATATACAAAGTTAATTGATTGTGCAAGTTTTAAAATTTATTATCTGCATTTTTTAATAGTTAAAAGCATAACACAATATAGTATTTTTAATTAATTTAAATTTTTTAGACAGCCAAAAATAGTAAAATATATAGTGTATTGGTTTTTATTAATCTCAATTATCATCTTTTAGTCGTTGTTGGTCTATAAAATTTTATTATATATAAATATACAAAAAATTAGAAATAACCTGTAAATGTTATTGCATTTACTTAAAAAAACAACTAATAATCAACTTTTCAAATATACAAAGTTAATTGATTATGTAAGTTTTAAAATGTTTGCAACGTTAATATATTGGTTATTTATGTAAATACCATATTTAATGTCTAATGTATTTCAATTAATATGATAGCATAATCTTGACATAGTACAAATAACATTGGTTAAAAAACTTCAAACAAATTAAAATTCGAACACAAAAAATAAAGTTACATGATTTAGATGGGTGTAAAGTTACTACAGCTCATCCAATCCTACATTTGTTTTTAAAAACAGGTGAACAATATAAACAATTTACAACTGAAAACATTAATTTCTTACTTTTTAGGTGAATTCCGTTTACATGATTTTGTATCCCTATAGCATTCATTTAACCACCTAGCATGTCACATAAGAATTTTGCTAACAAAATTGGTCTGCATCTTTTGTTTGTACTCCACTATGCAAGGATTTTGTACAACGGAAGCTCCATCTACATAATACATAATTATGTCACATATTAAGTTGTGTTACTTGTAACACCCCGGTTTTAAGCGGAATAGGCCTGGGTGCAACGTACAGATCACTCATAAGCTCGTAACACTATTAAAAGTGACAATATATTTATTTTATTTCATAATTTCACAAGTACACAAATAGTTTGATAATGAGACAAAAAGAACATCACATTTAAATGAAGCAAATATTATTCATTGAAATAATCCTATGATATAACTAATTTTCTTGTCCTGTCACTTCATCGTATCAACCTGCAGCACGTTTAAAATAATATATTTTGTCAACAACACATGTTGGTGAGTTTTCATAAGTTTTTGCGTATATAAATATATATTAAATATGTGATTCAACAATCGTCATGCAATAAACATTCAAACATAATGTAAATGAAATCAAATATTGTCGTTCTCCCGTTCATTTAGCCGAAGCCGCAGAAGTCGGGGAAATGAGAACAACCTTACGTAAACAACCAAAGTCGTAACGTTAGACGGCGCAGGTACGTCCCGTCCGACCCTCCCACTATGTGTATGCGTTTGCGTAACTTCCACCATAAAAACAGTAAACACGTTGCAATCAAGTTCACTTATAATCATACACAATATGCAAGAATAATATTAACATGTACGATAAATATGAATCGTTTTCTAAATAAGTGCATAACTAACGAAATAAAAACTTGTGACATGCTACACCTCAAAAATATTAAAAGAGTTAAAAAGGGGTTATGAAAAACTCACTTGTTAAGTAAGCGAGTCGAGAGAGAAAAATGCCTTTAAGCAAGTGAACTGAAAAAGTTCGGTTCAACAAATGGCCCTAGATAAATAAATAGCTAGGCTTAAAAAAATAAGTTGCGTAAAGAAAATAATTTGGCGAGTACGTTCGGTTTATGACAAAATGATTTATAAAGAAAAAGTATTTTTGGTTTATTAAAAAGGTTATTGGTTATTTGATTTTTTAGGTAAATTTATTTTAGTCTTAGAAAAATAAATGGGTTATAATAAATATTAATTAATTTAGATGAGTCCGGTTTGTTCCAACCGAACAATTAATTAAGAAAACGAGTTTAACGAGTGGTTCGTTTTTTGGTCGGACACGAACCCGGTTATTGAGTCGGGTTTGTGAGTAATATAATTTGAGAAAGATGAAGCAGTATGTTAAAAAATGTTTGTTCTTGATTATTAGTTTGTAAAAATAAAAGTTGACTTTTAAACATAAATTCATAAACCGAACATAAGCTAGCCGATTACGAAGAATGATAGGTCTCCATGAATGTCGTTTGTGTTATCATCATGGAAACAATCATTATGCGTAACGAAAGAAATAAACATTACCCGAGGATTGAATCACAAAAGAAAAGAAAATAATATTTCTTGAACAATTGACTTTTGAAGTTTAAACTTGAGAGTTGAGAGAAAATGAAAAGTTTGGATGATTTGAGTGTAAATTGGTTGTGCAAAGAATGTAGAGATTGAGTGAGCTTTATATAGGCTCCAAAATCGTTAATAACAAGGTCAAAATAAGTTAATTTGATGGCTAGTCAAGAGGCTAGTCATAAGGCTTGAAACATGGTTTTGACTAGTTGAATGTCTTTTATGACCAATTAAATTTCTTTGACTCAATTTATAAAATAAAGTTGATATAATACTTATGATTAAATTTGTAACATCATAAATAACAAAACAACATAAGAAACATCATGAACATAAATACAAAAACAATTCACCATTTTATTAATAAATAAAGATCGGAAAGGTGTTGAAAATTTTAAATGGGTCGGGTTTTCGGGTTTTAAAAATGACGAATGTCACATTACTTTTAAAAGATGGATCTTCATATAATAGATTTCCAACAAGAAGCTATCCATAATATTGGTCAACTGTTAATTTGCATCTTCAATCAAATGAACCTTCCACTATGAAAACATTTATAAACATATAATTAGATGTGGGTAAATAAGCTGGTTTATCGAACCGACCCCGAAAATCAAATCGAAACTGTTCGGTTTGAAACCGATTATGTAGAAACCGGTTTGGAACCGATTGAAACCGTAGGTTCAGAACCGGTTTGTAAATTTCTCCAACAAAGCGGTTCCAAACCGGTTAACCGAACCGGAACCGACTAAAACATGGCAAAAAGCATGCAAACTTGAACCAAAACCGATCGTAACCTAAACAAGAAACCAGTTTCAACCCAAACCAAAACCAATTATAAACTGATTTTGACTTTTGTTGACCAAACAGACTGTTTTAAACCGGTTTTGAGTTCTAAATATTTCAATGTAAAAACCAAACAATTTATTTATAACATACACAATAGTTATAACTAAAATTTTATACGTATGAATTACCATGTTCCAAAAAAAATAACACATTCAAATATAGCGGTTAGAAAAAAAAAAGGTAGTAGTATCATATTTGAGATCTCTTGAACATGTACCAATATTTTTTGGTTATTTAGAATTGAAGGACCTAAGATAAGTTGAAGATAATATTATTGTCCAAAACAAATAGAAACCATCTACTATTAATAACAAATTGCAGCAATATGACCCATATTTTTTTGTTAATGTTTATATAATAAGTAACATATCAAGCTGGCAAATCTTTGTATATAGCAACTAACCTATGAGGATTTGTCAGTAGAATCGCATATGTTCTTAAAGCTTGCAAGCTTAAAGAAATGATATAAAATTCAGATGAAGGAAAACAGACATTGTTATAACACAATAAAAATAATGAAATAAACTTTAATAATATCTAGTGTCGTTATTTAATCCATTGACTTTTAGGTCAAATTCAACTAAAGTCAAACTATCCCATAACCTAACTTTTACTAAATGTAACCAAGCGCTAGAACTCATCTTATCATTATTATGTTCTGTAAAACTAAAACTGTTACTTATTATGAGGCTTGTACAACTTATTCTCTTGTTATCTTTCCAAAATGTTGACTTCGTTGCAAAATTCTTTTCGGCTAAATCTAGAGTTTACTCACACAAATGCACTTGATTATTACCTATTTTGTGACATATAAATAATGCAACCATTCAACAGCAGCCCGTAGATCAAAGTTGTAAAAGAAAGACGACAATTGTACATAACACTTTTTACATATATGAAATGTAGAAACACTCATTAACATTTTTCGTAATGAACTATAACGTTAATTCTTCCAATCTCATTCAATGCATAATAGAGATTAAACTTATAATATGATTAATTACATCAAGAATATTTAATCTCATAATAACCATCAAACCAAAATCTTCCAATGGTAAACCTTGTACTACCTATCCATATGCCTTTCTAGCAAACGAATCAGATTCACCAATCAGGTGATGGCTAAAAACGTAAAAGTAATTAAGACGTAGAATACATTAATAGTAGAAAATGCAAAAAAAAAATGCTTACACGATCGTAAAACAGCCTTCTTGTCCCCTTTAGAATTACATAATTGATGCATGAAAGAAAAATAAATGAGTACTCAGACTGAGTAAATGTTTAACAAAAATCAAATGAAATCAAATAAATTACAACATTAACAAAAATCAAAATGAAAAAAGAACTTATAGTGAAAACAGTGTTGTGTTGCTGCAATATTATATAGGGTGATAAAGAAAATCATATTTTTGTTAAGTTTTTTAAATATAGAAGTTCTTTAAAAAAATTTTAAAATATACATAAATTGTGCTGAATTCAAGTCAACAATAGTAATTATAATTGCAGAAGATATGTCACTTGTTAAATATATGTCCGAGATTATATGCATAACATTAAAACCGTTGAAAACTTAATGCCTCTCTTAAATATATATATATATACAAAAAGTTGAAAATACTAAACAAAGATTTAATTCACTTATTGTCTTTAAAACAAAATAAAAATATAAAGGTTCCATCTAAAAATTTAAGTCATTTATTGTCCATAGAAAATTATAATTTAATTTTGAATTATTTAAATTCCAAGAAGATCTATGAATGCATAGTATATATGGAATCTATAGGAATTGACCAATATGATGGAACCAAGTATTCAAATCCCTATTAATTTAATAGTATAGGTAGATACATTAATAATACATTAATTATTAGTAATTCATATTCTTTTTGATTTATTTTATTGTTAAGAAAATTAGAGAAGTGAATGATAAATTTGAAAACATGGGAAATAAACCAATAGGAAAGGGCCATGTAGACTCAATCTCAGTTGTTTTAATAGTATAGGTAGATTTCGTGTTTAGTTATGTTTATATTGGTCCATCAAAATGAACAGGCCCGTCAGTTGCTTTAGTTCAATTCAAAATCAGTTAAATCTGTTAAGTCTAATAAGTAAAGTTAAAATATTAATATGTGGTAACAAGTTATAAAAGCTAGATAGCTTTAATTAGCATGGTCCGTTACATAAATTAATATAGTTAATCTCGCTAACTTGGTTAAGATGGTGTAGCTAATACTGTTAATTAAAGTAACCCCGTTAGAGCAGTTAGTTCTGTTAGCTAGTTGTGTGGTTAATTAATGCATGTGTATGTTAAAGAAAAGAATAACTATTAACCCATAACACTTCAGGATCCATGTGAGTTTCTAACCCTTTCTTTTTAAACGCTTTGCGGCTGTGCGCACACTCGTAAGTAAGAAAGTTAATACTTGCTTAATTAACGAGGTGTATTGTATGTGTGTTATATATATATTATATATTAAATGAATGTATGATTCTATTATGGTGGCAAACTCTTCTAGTATATGTGAATGTTAAAGTGGCAGACCATTTTTAATATTTATGAATGTTAGCGTGCCAGCCCCTTCTAAAGTCTGTGAACGTTAGGGCAGCCTCTTCTAATATTTGTGAATGTTAGGGTTGTAACTCCCCGACCATGTGCAAAAATTAAGGCGGGTACTTAAATTGTCCATCGCTCGTAGACGCTATTAAAGTGATAAATATATGTATATTTACCCCGTTTTATATAATCACAAGTACATATTTGTTTGAATCAAATAACGATACATCGAAATATAACGATATCAATTTATTTAAATAGTTCTAAAGGTCCAATCTAGTTATCTTAGTTCCATAGAACTTCGTCAAAAAACCTGTAGCACGTTAAAAAGAATATTTTTGTCAACACGTATGTTGGTGAGATATTATAAGTTTGATATATAGATAACACAAAAATGCTTGTTGATTCACATGTCAGAATGTAATGTATCCTATCATAAAGTAAGAAAGAAAATAATAAACACCCCACCCTCCAGATCAAAGTCGCGGAACTAGGGGAAATGGTAGAATAAGGGCGCTGGTACGTCACGTCGGACACTCCCACTTTGATGTTTATGTACTAACCATAAAACGATAAACACGTTGCACATTATTTATGTATAGTCATCATAAGCAATATGAAAGAAATGTTATTAACATGCATTACATAATTGCGAATCGATTTGTAAACAAAATCATGAAATAATGAGAAAACATGGTAATTTCCTACACCCCAAATCTTTATAAAGTATGGAAAAGGGATTATGAAATTCACAAGTTAAACAAAGTGAGTTTGAATAAGAAAAACAATTAAGCGAGTGAACCGGGTAGTTTCGGTTCGACACGTGATCTTAAAAATATGAAATATTTCCATGTCCAATGTATTGCACAAGATAACGATGAATAAACAAAAATAACATGAATGGTTTGGTTAAAAGTTTGGAGTTTTAAGGCTTTGAAGAAAATATATATACATTTTACTTTACAATAGGTTTTTAGACTTTTTCGTCAAGCAGGTTAAGTTTATTTGTTTAGTAAACATTGTGTTGTTATAAGGTTTAGTCATGCTCATAAGCTCGGCGCGTTTCAAGAAAGACGGAAACATGCCTAAAAAGTAAGAAAACAAGTTTAAGCGAGTGGTTCGTGTTCACTCAGACCCGAATTCGACAAGTCGAGTTTGGTTCCGACATCGGAAAAATATTATTTTAAAGTTGAGGGGATGAAAGAATTTGGATTTAGATATAAACAGTATAAAAATTCTCAAACTTAACCAAACGAGCGTTTAAGCAAGCCAAGTTTGTTTTTTTATGAACTAACACCGTTGTCAAATTATTTTTTACATGGAATTAAGTTCTAAACGATAGGAGAGTGTAGAAACTATAATGTACATACCCGGGGAATGAAGTAGAATAAAAGGAAGACTTGAATCTTAAACGATTCGACTTATTGAGTCAAACTAAAGCAAAAACACCAAATTAATAGCTGGAATGATTTTGAGAGTGTAATGAGTTTTGGCAAAGAATGAGTAGAAGCTTGAGCATGTATATATAATGAAGAATTCGTTAATAACTAATCAGGTCAAGCAAGTCTTTAGCCTAGTCTTAAGCAAGAGTAATGAGGGAATTAAATGTTTTTACCAAAATTGGTGAAGTGGTTGTAAATATAAATCATAAAAATTATAGACATGAAATATAAGTGACATGAAACTTAATGTTTTCATACATAAATGCATATCCGAATTATATCATAATTTTAAAACGGGTCGTGTTTTGGGTTTAAAAATTAACGAATGTTACAAGGATGGCAGATCCTTATAATATTTATGAATAAGTGTGTACTAAGTAGAATAAGTATGATTAGAAAATATGTATGGAAGTATGTATGTCTATATGAATGAAATGTTAGCACGTTAAGTATGGAATGTTGATGGTCGGTCAGTTTGTACATATGTTAGTTTTTATTTATTAGTTTTAATCGTTTATTGCACGAACTTTGATACGTCATACGCGGTTGTTACATTTCAGGTCACATGTGATTAAAGAAGCTATTTTGGACCTATACGAGCACGGAATGAAGACCCGGGATGTCCAACATGCATTACGAGACAAGAAAATGATGTTCGCTGGTGAGGAGTCCCATCGCGGTACGCGATGGAAGTGAAGAGTGTCCATCGCGTATCGCGATGGACTGGTATTTGGACTGCATTGACTTTTGGTCAATACGCAATGGACCAGTGAAGGTCCCATCGTGTACCACGATGGGTGGCAAAAACGGGAAAAATAGGGTTTTTAATTATAATATGTTTTGACGACCCTATGACGAGCCAACACTTTCCAGAGCAGTTTCTAATGCATAGGAGTATTTCCATCATTCCAATTCATTCTGAAATCATTTACATGTTCCATATCATCTGAATCAAAGACTTTGTGATGTTGAGACACAGCTAGTCTCCAAGAATCATACTCGAGATGTAAAGTTTGTAACTTTTCAGTTTTCTCGTGTGTTAAAGAACATACTATTTGTAATTATCTTTGATTAATAATGAGTGTTGATGTTTGGTATTGCTATGGATTCAGTCGGTTTAGGTTTATGTGATCAGAACAATTATTTTGTCAATTGCTATGTTAATTGGTTATAGGTTTGTTTGACTAGTTTGAATATGCTGAAGTATTAAGTTGCCCTTAGTTGGTTACAATGGCAGGGATTGTTTGATAACACGTGTCATGTGTTAGCGATTGTTGATGCCTAAAGTTTAACTAGTTAATCAGTTTGTATTAATCAGTGATGATTTATCTGTTAAGTTAACATGAGACTACTATCTATTTGCTTACTTGAACCCGGGTGAGATTTGTTTTTGTTAATTGTTTAAAAGTTGTTTATTGCTTGGTTAATCTTGAAAACCAAATTGTTTGCTATGTGATCAACACTTTAAACGTTCACTTCATAATATTAGAAATTGGTTGCATGACACACTGACCACATACTCCTCGTGGTTCGACATCGTACTTACCCTAGCTTGCAAGGCTGGTCATGGCATATGGCAGGGTAGTCGACGGCCATAGGCACGACTACTTGCTAGGCCCGAAATTTTTTTTTTAAATTATATGTGTTTTGATGAAAATCTATATCTATACTTAATGTTTTAACACTATTACAAAACAACTAACTTGGTCTAGTGGCAAAGGGGTATGGCTCTCAACCAAAAGGTTGTGGGTTCTAGCCTCATTTGAAACATGTTTTAGCCTATATTTATACATTAGTTTTTTAAACAACCCAAATCATAACCATGGAAGCCAATTTAAAATTTAATTTTTTAAAAACCAACAAAATACTCTTATTTACTTTAGGCCCAAAATATTTTTCGCCTTCGGGCCAAATTTTTTTTTTTTCAATTCTCGGATCCGGCCCTGCTAGCTTGCTTAGGTGATTATGACTTGATTTTAATTGTTTTTGACTAGATAGCGATGATCTAGCATCAAATGTGTGTCTTTATATATGTATGTAAATGAACGTGAATGCATCACTTGTTGCCTGTTAAAACTAGAACTTAGTCACCATAGCTGACTTTTAGTATGCACGTAGGCAAATAAGATGAGGCAGCTGGCTTTAGAGGGACACATGGCAATAGAAGAGAGACCGGCATATGAAGAATAATAAGTTATGATAGTTCTATTGATGTTTGAATGATTAAAGACAATTTTTGGGTGTTTGCTAGTGACTTAGGTGCACAAGAGTACTCGCGCCACAACCATATCTTTATTATGGGTTCTACGGACCAATGTTTGCTACTTCATCCAAGAAATGGATGTTTATGTAATGAATGGCTGAAGTTCTAATATTCAACAAAAAATTTTAGTTAACTCTTGTATTTACAACTGTGTTTATAAGTAAATCCAACGACAAATAGGGCGCCTAGTTTCGGGGCCTTACACAGCAATACCCCACTCTTTCCAAAGAATTACACAACTTTGAAACCTTAAAAAAGGCCAAGTTGATTAGGAGAATGCCGGGCTACGAGCCAGTAGTCTGAAGACACCTGGATGGGTACTCTAGCTTTTGCAGTGACTCATCTGGTTGCCATAATGTTGCCCCTTACACATTTTTTTTCTCACCTCCCAACTCTGAAGGGGCCATTTACCTAAGTTTCCCACATCAATAAGATAACTAACTAACTTAATATTAAGTGAAAGAATATCCTAGGGAAATATTTATTTGTAAATCTCCCAAACTACTATAATAATGTAAAATATGTATCTGTCTTTTGAAACCAAAACCTCAGCTTTTATAAACTAAAACCGATCTATAAAACAATAAAGGTTGAGTAGGGGAAGTCGTGTATTTGGACAATAGTTGGTTCTTACATAAGCTATGCTATGCGATGAGTTCTTTTTCCGATTGTGTGTGCTTAGTTCAAGTAATTATCAGTTTATAAATTTAGAACCTTGATAAACTTATGTTAAAAATAATACTATAAAATACATATTAGCACACGAACATAAGTCGATAATTTACATATGTGTAACAAACGTTTGAAAATCAAAAAAGAAATTGAGTACTTAAATATGCACAGAGACAAATATGCCACTTAACCACATAAAACACGCATTAAGTGTTATATCTTGTTCAGAGAATGGATAGTAGAAAACAAGTTTTTGGAGAAAACGGTAGGAACAAATCTACACCACACATTTTGATTAAAAATGTGCCACCTAAGCATTATTGACTATTTGTGTGTTTCCCTTCTTAAAAAGGGCATAATTGTCAAAAATGTGTTTTTTAATTTTAGAAACCTCCATTTAACCGTCTGAATTCTACGTCTATCATAGTACAAACAATTGAAAAATAATAGCCTAAGATCTTTGAAGAAATTGGACAGATCGTTTACATGTAAGAATTGTTGGTGCAATGTGCCAGTAGTTCATTAGTCTTTAGTTTATCATGTCTGTAATTAGTATATTGCTTGTTACGTTTTGGTGAACTTGATGTTTAGTGTTTGGTAATTGGCGAGGTTAACCCATATTATATTTAGTGAGTTCCAATCATCATATATAAAAAAAGGCAAAAGAGGAGACGGAAATCAAGAGGGGGGGCGCCCCTTTGGTCAGCTACTGTTCGAAGTACGAAAAGTTAAAAATAACAAGGTTGGTTAATTAATTGGGAAGCAAGCTTTCCTAGCATCTTAAAAAGTCCACGTCCAAAACGAAAGAAGCAAGCAGGCAGGCAGGAGGATTAATTTAAGCTACCTGGCTAGTAGCTCATCTATTATTGTTATTTTCTATGAACCGTAATACTTGTATAATATTTGTTTCATCGAATATTATGAGTAGCTAATCTGTTATACTGCCTGTGTTTGGATGAATACTTTTTAGACTCGTTTTATTTTTGGTCTTGGATTATTATTGATTGGTTCATGCTTTGGTAAAGTTTTTATTGTATTTGGTTATGATGCATGTGCGTATTTGGTATTGATTTATTATCAATTTTTGTTCCATGTGCGTCTTTGTGAATGTCTTTCATGTATGGATGCATGTTAGGTTGTTTACTATGTGTTTGCAACTAGTTTATGGTATATAGTTAACGTATTCCATAGGAACGGTAATTGATAGTTTAGAGATACCTTATATTCAGCCACTTGAGAGACCGGGAGGTAATTAAGTGTCGCCTGTTTTGGTCTTTTGCTGGTTTGGGTAGTGACTGCACGGGAGTGAGTTACCCTAGATTCCCTTAGATTCTTACAGATCCGAATTATAACCGAATTTAATAAAAATACCCTTTTACGCCTTAGGGTGATTTGTGATTAGTGAGAACGGGAGGTAATTTAGTCTTTGGGTACCTTAGCATAGTTAGGTAAGGTGAGACCGGGAGGTGATCCGAACCATTAAACCGTTGAGCATACATGATATTAAGGGTTCTTAGGTATTGTTGGTGAGACCGGGAGGTGATCTATCTTACTATAGTAATTCCTTAAATTTCATATTTTTATAATACGGTACCAATCATAAATCCAATTCCGAGACTTTACGAGTTGACTAGTAGGATTCCTTGTCTAGGTAGTTGTTCCCCATATTTGAGTTCTAGTCCGATTTTTCAGTGTCAGTTTTAGTTTAAGTATTATTTTATTTATAGTTAATAATTAAAAAAGATAAAAAAAAATAAAATCAATTTATTTAAGTTATTAGTCAGAGTCTAGTTTAGGTGTCGCTAGTGTCCTTTGGGTTCAATATCCGGACTTCATTAGGATTTACTACAGTTGATAGGTACACTTGCCTGTCTAGTGGTTTAGCATTAGGATAGTCTAGATTTACAAATTTACAACTAGAGTGTCTAGGTTAGGTTAAGTTTTTATAGACCGTTTTGCACATCAAGTTTTTGGCGCCGTTGCCGGGGATACTTAGGCGATAGCGAAACTAGCTTTGATTGAACTTAATTGATTAATTGGTCTTTTGTGTCTTAAGTTGTGGTGCGTCTTGTGAGTTCATGTCTTAGATTTAGCGCGTCTAGTCGTGTTTAGGATAATTTAGTTTGTGTTTTATTTTCTCGAGTCTAGTTAATATGTTTAATAGATCGAGTCAGTTTAGGAGTATTTTATATAGAAGATGTTGGAAAGAGATGATGTTGGAAAGAGCCGAACAAGAGGAACGTGAAAGATTCCAAAAGATTAAGGAATTGGAAGTCAGGCTTGATAAGTTGATCGAAAGAGAAAGACTCCATAAGATAGAGGAAATCGAAGCTAGGTTAGACGAGATAAGTGCTAGAATTCAACATGAGAGTTTTTCTAAGAAGGAGCGGGAAGTCGTCTATGAAACAGATGATGAATTCTGGAATAATGATGATGAGGGCTTGATAGAAGAGATGGAGTTGGAGCTACCTGATTACACGGATCTGAGCGAAGATGTCGTTGTGGAGCCACTTGACCAGATGGAAGATGACGAAGAGGAGGAGCATGTACCATCTTGGGAGGATGAGTCTGGTGATGAGTTAGTGGGTTTACCAGTTTTTGAAGAACATGAAGAATTTGACCCTGTTGGCGATCTTATATATTTAGAAACACTAATCATGGGGAAGCCAACAATGGAGATCAAAACGTCACTAGAAGAAGAAAAGGAAGAGGATGTGGCAAAGGATGAGGATCAGAATATGGTGGTAGTTGAGCCGCCACATCATGTGAAGGTTAGCAAGTCTATGGAGGAACTAGATAGTGGACCGCTACCGAAATCGACAAATCCACAGAAGAGGGAGCGAAAGTGCTTGGATCAACACGTTTTGAGGGTTCAAAAATGGTACATAAAGAGTTATAGGAGAAAACTGAAATGCAAGAATAACCATTTTTCTCATTATATGTCACGTATTAGGTTTGGTCCAGGTAAGTTTAAGTATTGGTGATCCGACACGTTTGAATGTTTTAAAATGCTTTTAAGTTTCACTATGTGCTATTTGTTTAAAAATGTTGGATTGGTGGAACTAAACGGGTTAGACCGGGGTTGGATAAAAGAAAAGCCTCCTGATTAAGATTTCGGGAGCGAGTCTGACTGAAGACTATTTTGTAAACTTAGCGCTTCCCGGGAGGCAACCCGGTAGTATGTTTTGGTTTTTACTTTTATTTTTACTTTTATTTTTTGGGTTTCTTGCTTTCTTGTGCTGGTTGTTTCTTGGTTCGCTTTCAGGTTGCTTCAAAGATGCTATTGGATGATTGATGATACATGGTTTGATTCAAGTGTGGGGAGATTATTTGCTGATTGATTGTCGCTTTCGTCCGTAAGTGACAGCTTGGTAGAGAGCATTGGAGTATGAGGCTTTCGTTCGAATTGGAGGGCATGGAACACGAATCGCGAGGCAATATCATCATATTTACCAGGGAAGTCTGTTCCACTTTACTTATATTTGAATGCGCTTTAATTTTTGTCGTTTTCCTGTCTCATTGAGGACAATGTGACATTTAAGTGTGGGGATGGGAAACTGACGTTTTTATAAAAAAAAGAATTTCAAAAATTTCAAAAATTTTAAATAAAAAAAAGTTGAAAAATGTCCCGAATTTTTATCGAATTTTTTTTTGCAAATAATGGAAAATGATAGAAAAATTTGAGATTGGTTTTTAAAACTACTATTATATATGAGATTAAATAAAAGATAACGCACTAAGGTTGGGATATGTCGGTAGGCCCAACTAGCTTTGATAGTCCTCTTTAGCAAATTTTATATATCTAATAATTTGAAAAACGGTGAAACCGAATTTCGATGCTTAGGGAGGATTACCATAATCTAAAAACTTTGAGATTGTAAGACTTAGATGCACTCAAATCATCACACCACCACATGTCCATCTTTTTACGAGCTTAGAAATAGTTATATACTTTAAGGTGGTATAAAAAAAGAGAAAAAAAAAAGAAAAAAGAAAAGTATGTTTTGAAAGTGTATTATGAAAAGTTGGTCCGAAAAGAAAATGACCATGTGAAAGTTATGTAATGAAAAATGCCAAAGAAGCATTCTCAAAAATAGAAAAAGAGGCCAAAGATGCAAATACTAGACGGGACTTAGAGTTTACGTGTTACCAAGGGGATAGTGACTCTGAGGATACACTATTGAGGTTCGAAGGTTTTTAGTCTATATATATATTTTAGGGAATATATAGGACAAAGTCCAATAATATTTAGGAATAGCTCGTACGGCCTCCACATGACCATTCATCCATCAAATTTCACAGAGTGCATCTACTTAGTACTATCAACGAGTCATTAGCAAATGGTGATTTGTCAAACCAGTCTGCTTTGACTCTAGTTTTTCTAGCTCTCTTTGTCTGAGATGGGGTAGGTGTAGCCGTGGTTTTTGAACTTAAAACGCTTAATGCAATTGTGGGCTTGATAGGCTGGTGGCTGGGTTTAAGTGGACAATAATATCGACAATCGCGGTTTTTGCGTTTATCTATGCTTAAAAGATAACCTATATGTTTTAAAAAAAATCAGTTTCGAATAGATTCCATTGCAAAATACTTTTTCAGGGACGAAAAAGGTTTAAGTGTAGGGATATTTGATGTGGTCTAAAATATACATAATATTATATTAATATTTCCCATGCTTTAAAGTATTTTGAGTCAGGTTTTTATTGAATATATTTATATTTGACTCATATTTGAATTATAAAGGTTTTAAAGAGACAACGAGCTAAAATGATGAAATATAATTAAGTCTCTTATTGGTTTAAATTAATTACCTATTATTTGTTGTATCCGTTAACAGTTTAAATAATATTTCTATTATAATAATTTACTAATACTAATATTACTTGTTCTTTTTATTAAGAATGGTTCATATAATCTATTAACAAACGTATGTTTGTTCCACATAAACATCAATTGGAAATTAATTTGAAGGCTTATATTGAATGTGATCCATATGCTCCATTCCTCCAATACCATGTAATAATAATATTTGCAAGTAGCTAGGAAGGAACGAGGAACATTACAACAAGATCACATGGGCTGAAACTAAAATTAAGCCCATATTATATTTAGTGAGTTCCAATCATCATATATAAAAAAAAGGCAAAAGAGGAGACGGAAATCAAGAGGGGGGGGGGCGCCCCTTTGGTCAGCTACTGTTCGAAGTACGAAAAGTTAAAAATAACAAGGTTGGTTAATTAATTGGGAAGCAAGCTTTCCTAGCATCTTAAAAAGTCCACGTCCAAAAAGAAAGAAGCAAGCAGGCAGGCATGAGGATTAATTTAAGCTACCTGGCTAGTAGCTCATCTATTATTGTTATTTTCTATGAACCGTAATACTTGTATAATCTTTGTTTCATCGAATATTATGAGTAGCTAATCTGTTATACTGCCTGTGTTTGGATGAATACTTTTTAGACTCGTTTTATTTTTGGTCTTGGATTATTATTGATTGGTTCATGCTTTGGTAAAGTTTTTATTGTATTTGGTTATGATGCATGTGCGTATTTGGTATTGATTTATTATCAATTTTTGTTCCATATGCGTCTTTGTGAATGTCTTTCATGTATGGATGCATGTTAGGTTGTTTACTATGTGTTTGCAACTAGTTTATGGTATATAGTTAACGTATTCCATAGGAACGGTAATTGATAGTTTGGAGATACCTTATATTCAGCCACTTGAGAGACCGGGAGGTAATTAAGTGTCACCTGTTTTAGTCTTTTGCGGGTTTGGGTAGTGACTGCACGGGAGTGAGTTACCTTAGAATCCCTTAGATTCTTACAGATCCGAATTATAACCGAATTTAATAAAAATACCCCTTTACGCCTTAGGGTGATTTGTGATTAGAGAGACCGGGAGGTAATTTAGTATTTGGGTACCTTAGCATGGTTAGGTAAGGTGAGACCGGGAGGTGATCCGAACCATTAAACCGTTGAGCATACATGATATTTAGGGTTTTTAGGTATTGTTGGTGAGACCGGGAGGTGATCTATCTTACTATAGTAATTCCTTAAATTTCATATTTTTATAATACGGTACCAATCATAAATCCAATTCCGAGACTTTACGAGTTGACTAGTAGGATTCCTTGTCTAGGTAGTTGTTCCCCATATTTGAGTTCTAGTCCGATTTTTCCGTGTCAGTTTTAGCTTAAGTATTATTTAATTTATAATTAATAATTAAAAAATACCAAAAAAATAAATAAAATCAATTTATTTAAGTTATTAGTCAGAGTCTAGTTTAGGTGTCGCTAGTGTCCTTTGGGTTCGATATCCGAACTTCATTAGGATTTACAATAGTTGATAGGTACACTTGCATGTCTAGTGGTCTAGCATTAGGATAGTCTAGATTTATAAATTTAAAACTAGAGTGTCTAGGTTAGGTTAAGTTTTTATAGACCGTTTTGCACATCAGTAAGCAGCGAAGTTGACTTTTAGCGAAGTTAATTGACTTTTAGCGAAGTTAGTACTTTGGTCTTTATTAACTTCTCCCTTAGAGAAGTTAACTCTTAGGCGAAGTTAATACTAACTTCGCTCGTCACTGCTTATAGAACAAAAGTTGAAATAGCTTTAGATCTCGTTTCGGATGAACATGACTTCGATAAACATCTCAGATTTGGTAAAGATGGAGGTCGAGGCAGGTTCAGCGACTAAGGCTCCTAAGTTACTTAAAGGTACTGACTTTGTTGCTTGGAAAGACAGATTTGAGCAATAAGTGAAGTATCAGGATGCAAAGATGTGGGTATGTATTCAGGATGGTTATATTCCTCCAACGACAGAATTTGAAGGTCGTGAGCAACTAAAAAAGTATAATAAGATGGAGGATGATGAGAAGAAAATGTATGAAGCAGAAAGTAAAGCCTTAGCAGCTATAACTATGGTGCCGCCTCAAGAGATATTACATACATTCAGAAAGTATAAGTCTGCTTGAGAGTTATGGGAAGCATTAGAAAATCGTTTTGAAGGAAATGTGGGAATTCGAAACTCAAAGACAAAGTTGCTGAAAACTCAATTCTCTGTATTCAAGCACTTTCAAAATGAATCGCTTGATGAAATTACCACAAGGTACTACCATTTGATGACCGAGTTGACCAACTACTTCATAAAGTATACTGAGATTGAAATAGTAGAAAAGCTTCTAGATGCTCTTCCACCGAAATGGGAGATGTATACTATGTTGATGAAAGAAGACAAAGAGTATGAAAACTTCGATTTAGAAACGGTAGTCAAAAAGTTACGTACCTATGAACTGAGTATGAGACGAAAGGAGACATTTACTGATCAGGTTCATGATCCGGGAATGTATGGTGCAAAGGGTTCTCCAAGTTCAGGTTCTAAAGCAGGCTCCAATGCCTTCAACTCTAGTGGAGAAACTAACTCAACTCAAGATGGTCAAGTGATAATGAACATGGATAGAGACTTATGTTTTATCGCTAGTGGTAGCTCTTCTTCAAAACCTCAATCTGCAGCTGGAAGCTCTACTGAAAATTCTCCAGGTATGAATTATTCAAGGATGTCTATGAGTGTGAAGTCTGCTAAACTACAATTTGCCCTCTACGCGTCTTTCATTGCCTCATATGAGAACTACATAAATGGGAAGATAGTAGACCCGACCACTTTAGAAGAGGACTACGATCAGATTGATGCTAATGATATGGAAGAGATGGATCTTCAATGGTAAATGTCCATGATCGTGAGAAGGGTGAAAAGGTTCATGAAAAAGACAGGAAGAAAGTTCGTGGGGGAGAGACCGGGATTCGAAAAGTCCAAAGTTCGATGTTACAATTGCCAACAAAATGGACACTTTGCAAGAGAATGTACTAATGAAAGGGTTGAAAGGAGTCAGAACAGGTAGACTTCTCAGAATGGAAATGGAGCTGAGACGAAAGCTATGGTTTCTCAACATGAAGGTGGATATAATTGGAACATCCATGTAGAAGAGGTTAGCGAACAGGCAAACTTGGTGAACATTGTGTCAGGAAGATATGAAAAAGACGGAGTGGAGGACCAAGCCTACGTGGCTGATATGAACAATCAAATCTCAGAGGAACAGTCTGAAAGGACTGTGAACAATAGGTGGGTTGTCGACAGTGGCTGTTCCTGGCACATGACAAGTAACAACAAATTGTTACTTGACTGGAATGTTGTACAAGGAGAAGAGTAAGTTTTGAAAGAGAAAGTGGAGGAAGAATTTCAGGCATTGGTACGGTTACTAACGGAAGGATCAGATTGGAAAAAGTAGATTTTGTGGAAGAATTATCTTCTTAGTGTTTCTCGAATTTGTGACAAAGAATACACCATGCATTTTACAAAGGACGAAGCCTTAGTGCTTTATCCCGGTTTCAAGATCCCAGAAAGTTGGATTGTCATGAAAGCTCCAAGAGAGAAGAATACCTATGTGATGGATATGAGGTCCACCAAGATAGCAACTGAAGAATCATGTCTTTTGTCCAAAGAAACATAATCTGAATCTGAATTGTGGCACTGAAGAATGGGACACATCCATCTACGTAAAAAGAAATACATTGTCAAGAATGGGTTTGTACTAGGGGTTCCTTTGAAGAATTTCAACTTTAAAGATAAATGTTTTTCATCCAAGAAAGGAAAACAACACAAGAAGCCGCATCACTCCAAGCTGATTAATTCGATTGTCACACCTCTAGACTTGCTCCACATGGATCTCTTTGGTCTCATAAATGTTAGAAGTTTGGGTGGGACGTCTTATTTCTTAGTAGTGACTGATGACTACTCACGATACTCGTGAGCGTATTTTCTGAAAGCTAAGGATGAGACAGTGCATTTGGTGATTAACTTGATTACCAAGGTGGAGAACATCATTGGAGGAAAAGTCAAATTCATCAGAAGCGATAACGGCACGGAGTTCAAGAATTATCAAATGGTGTTTTGTCTGCAGAAAGGGATAGAGCAACAGTTCAGTGCACCATACACTCCACAACAGAATGGAGTAGCTGAGAGAAAGAATAGAACGCTAATCGAATGAGCCAGGACTATGCTGGCATATGCTAAGCTTCCAGTGGTGTTCTAGGCTGAGGCTGTTGCTACAGCCTGCTATATCCTTAATCGTGTTTTGATTGTTAAAGATTAAACAAAATTTGTTATGAATTAATGCATGGTCGAAATCCTAATCTGTCAGGTCTCGAACCTTTTGGGTCCCCTTGTTCTATATTAAAGACTAATTCAAAATTTGGTGAGAAAGCTGACGAAGGTATTCTTGTTGGTTATGTGGTTGGTTCTACCAATAGAAGAGTCTTTAATCTATCAAGAAACAAGGTTGTGGTGGTGTGTAACACTGACATTACCATTTACAAGTCTCCAAAGCCTAGCATGAGACCAGATGAGGTTTTTGATTATGACAAACTGTTTAAGTCTTTTAATCTGCCTTCTTATGAATCTACAGATATGGAAGAAAGGATGGCCACTCAGATGTTAATTGATGAAGAAGAGAGTTTCACGCATAACTCAAAGGTTGAAGATAAAAGACAAACCGTGAATAGTACTGAAGAAAGACCCACTATCTCAAATGAAGAAGAGTTTATAAATCCGTTTCATAATCAACATAATACCGATGAACTCACTCCTAATCTGGGTGAAGACTTGGTAGTTGCTCCTGTCCAAACCACAAGAATTCACAAGGATCACCCTCTGGAGAATGTGATTGGTAATCCTTCTGATGGAGTGTAAACCAGAAGTAGCTTGGAAGAAAGCACATATGTGTATGTGAGCATCAAAGATACTGGTATTATGAACGAATACCTGTATGCATGCTACATCAGTCAAATAGAACCGAAAAACTATCGGATGGCGTTGAAGGATAGCTCGTGGGTTGAAGCCATGCAGGAAGAATTGGCTTAGTTTAATAAAATGGAAGTATGGAGTTTGGTTGAAAAGCCACACGATGTGCACGCAATCGGTACTAAGTGGGTATTTAAGTGCAAAAGAGATGAGAAAGGGGTAACTGTCCGAAACAAGGCTAGACTGGTAGTTAAGGGATTTAATCAAGAAGGAATCGACTACAATGAAGTGTTTTCTCCTGTAGCAAGACTGGAGACAATTCGACTTTTCTTGGCTTTTGCCGCTCATAAAGAAATGAAGGTGTTTCAATTAGACGTAAAGAGTGTGTTTCTGAATGGAAAGGTAGACGAAGTGGTATATGTCGAGCAACCTCCAGGTTTTCCAGATCCAGACTTTCCAGATCATGTGTACAGACTAATCAAAGCATTATATGGTGTACATCAAGCTCCACGGGCTTGGTATGCAACCTTATCTGATTACCTATTGGAAAATAGTTTTGTGAGAGGGAAGATTGACAGCACGCTGTTTGTTAAGTGGAGTGGAAAGGATTTTCTTTTTGTCCAAGTCTATGTGGACGATATTATCTTCGAAGCCTCAAAGATTTGTATGTGTCAAAAATTCAAAGCGGTCATGAAGAAAATATTTGAGATGAGTGCCATGGGTGAACTAACCTTCCTTTTGAGGTTTACAGGTAGATCAGAAGAAGGACGGGATGTTTATTCATCAAACTAAATATGTTCTCGACGTACTTAAAAGATTCAAGATGGAAGAAAGTACTCCGTATGATACTCTAATCTGTGTCAACCACAAACTGGGTGTTGACTCTGACGGTGATGAAGATGTGGATCCCACTCAATATCGCACAATAATAGGTTCTAATGTATCTAACGGCTTCTAGACCTGATATTATGTTTGCAGTTTGTGTTTGTGCATGTTTTCAGGCTAATCCAAAGGAGTCACACTTGAAAGGTGTGAAGAGGATACTACGATATCTCAAAGGAAAACCTAAGTTGGGTCTCTGGTATCCAAAGGGAGGTGACCTGGATTTGTGGCATATACCGATTCTGACTACGGAGGCTGTAACCAGAATAGGAAGTCGACTACCGATGGCTGTCAGTTTATAGGTGGGAGATTGGTGTCTTGGCAGTGCAAGAAGCAGACCTCGGTTGCAATATCCACATGTGAAGCAGAGTATATGACAGCATCAATTGCTGTTCCCAGGTTTTGTGGATACAACAACAAATGCGAGATTATGGTCTGAATTTCACTCATACTCCTATTTGCATTGATAATACTTTTGCTATCTCAGTAACTAACAATCCCGTAAAGCATAGTAAAACTAAACATATTGACATTCGTCATCATTTTATACGAGATTGTGCTGATAAGAAATTAATCGTGCTGGAAAAGGTTGATTCTCTGGATAATTTTGCCGATCTTTTTACAAAAGCTTTTAACCGATCTCGTTTTTAAAACATTATTGAGTTAAATGGGATGAACAATCTCGAGTAACCGTGTCTTGTTTTTGTTTTTTTTTTATTAAAAAAACTTCATTCTCGTTTAAAATTATGTCGGTTCGCTCAAGTTTGAAGGACATATACTTGTATATGTTTGGTCCTCTTATCTGCTTGTAGATTCAAAGGATAGCCATTCACCTGAAAACTGAAAACATCTGAGGTGATTGTGATGTGTTTTGTTTTAGTTCCTTCGCTGAAAAGTATGTCGGTAGCTCTAAGTTTGAGGGGCACATATTTATATGTGTTTGGTCCTGTTAACCAACTGGACATACAGGATGGTCATT
The DNA here is from genome assembly GCF_021521415.1 of Bidens hawaiensis. NCBI lineage: Eukaryota > Viridiplantae > Streptophyta > Magnoliopsida > Asterales > Asteraceae > Bidens > Bidens hawaiensis. The sequence continues at coordinate 44,735 of NW_027493442.1, read as the reverse complement.
TACCTAAGAACTAAGAAGTGACCGGGGCGATTGAGTTTAAACAGTTTTTCTGTTTTCTCTGGGAAGTGATATAATCATCAGTCTATAGCTTTTTAAGAAGCTTTAAAGTTTGTTTTAAATTGAAAATTGATTCAACCTTTGGAAAATGATAGTAAATTGATTTTGTGTGCCTAACAGGTGAAGTTATTAAGCTTAAAAGGCTCTAGAACAGTCATTGATTGGCATGATAGCTTTCCATGATGCGTAAAAGTTGAAGTGATACAAACTAAATATGCTAGATTTACTGTGGAGAGTCATTTTGAAGAAATGTGCATGTCTCCACATATATCTCTCCGAATGATAGGCAGAAAAGTGATTACCCAGTCATACATGAGCGCGTTAGTGTCTTGATCACCAAAAATATTTTGTTTCTTTGCTTTAATTAAAAAAAATGTGTGTGTAATATTAAGTTGTTACTTTTATTTTTCGAAAGCTTAAAGCGTCAAACTAGAACTACAAGGGTGGTGCATTCAAATAAGTCCTAAACACTCTGAATGAAAGGCATGTAAGTCAGAATGGCTTGTAAGCCCAACGTTCAACCTTAAAGCTTTAAATCTTTTCTTTTCAGTTATAAAAACTTTTGATCAAGTGCTAGGGGGTTGGAGTCAAATTGGGGTGATCTGGGGAAAACCAAATACGCTTTGAGAAGAGATAAGAGGCATCACATGTCCATAAGTTATGTCCATCTAAATTCTATGCCTAATTGAACCTAACTCGTATCACGGACGCAATGATAATCATGCTAAGTTATATATACCTACTTTCAACCTGTTTCTCTATGTCGTAATAACGCTGAACATGAATCCTTGTGACAACATATTAATCAATATGATTCCATGTTCATATCTTTTCATGAACGCGAAGGTTTTTCTCAAAGACTGAAATTTGATCCCGCATTCTTTTAAATACTTATTTTTAATCAGGTTTCCTTTAAACCACAGGTTACTTGTTATTGGTTATGTTCTAAAAATTTAATCCTTAACTTACTTGGCGAAGTTAGCCCAACTTCGCCTCCAGGGTTTCCTAAAGGTATATAAACGCGTACTTGATCAAATTAGGTCAAACCTTCTTCCTTAAACCCTCGGCGAACTTATCCTAAGAATCAATCTCGTGCAAATAAGTTTTTGTTCACCTATTAAGGTGCATTATCCCATAATGATTCATAATTTATTACTGGTTATTGTTGATTCTCCCTATACAGTTTGTTTTTAGTGTTTTTCTCGGATAGTAACTATAGGTCATTAATACTCCTTCATTGTTAATGTTTGTGTGATATCGAGTATTGGATGACCTTAATCGGACCTTATATGACCAGCCATGGCCTTCTGATTGTTTTGGTTTGCAACGGAAAAAGAGTTTTAATTCTGGTCTGTTCTTGAGGCGATGTTTAGATTAAAGGCGAAGTTAGCCTAACTTCGCCTAGAGACTAACTTCGCAGGCTATACTGCTTTAAGCATAACTTCGCTGGAACTCTAACTTCGCTGTAAATATGTTAAGCGAAGTTACCAGCTTAGTATGCATTTTCTAACTTGGCTCGTTTACACTGCAGATATGGCTGAGGTTGCGGGTGCTGGTGGCACGGATGGTGATGGAGTGATGGAGACAAAAGGCAATTTTCTTGGCTCACAACATGTATGTTACCCTAGTTCCCGATACTCGTGGAGCTGAGGACTACGCGAAGATCATTCAGTTTCTTTTGCGCTCATGTATTTTTCATTCTATCTCCGCAACTCTTCCTATTTCTTTGCCGAATATCGAAGACTTTTGGAGAACGGTAGAGTATGATTGTCGAATGGAACCTCCAGTTATGCGTGTTACCGTAAATAAGCAAGTCGTGCAGTTTTTAGCTGATCAGATAAGGGCAACTTTTCTGTTTGGGTTTGTTGAAGAAGATGAGGGTCCTACTGAGTATCCGGCAACGTTTCGTAATGGTGCTTTTCTTCGCATGGGTTACTCAAGTCCTTTGGAAGACTCTCAACGTTGCAAAGGGTTCTTACTTGATCAATGGCATTTCTTTATGCATGTGTTGATTGTTTGCATGTCTGGTCGTAAAGCTGGTTCTGATGGTATGGGTGCAACTATGCAATCTGCAATGACTGCGTTGACATACAATAAACCATTCAACTTTTGTCAGATGGTAATTTTGAGATTGATCGTCAACGGAGGGCGGTGGCTAGGGAACGGTTCTTGATGTATCCCAGATTTCTGCAGATGATCCTTAATCATGTTTCTCTGAATCTTCCACAACGTCGTCTTATTTCATTTATGGACAGTGTGAACAAGAATTTGCTCAGTGTCGGACATCGAGCGCACAAAGTAATGTTGAGCGTCGTCCGAGACACACTGATTTATTTGGTTATCTTGTGAATCCAGCTAATGTTGCTCCACCAGATGATGGGCTTGTTGATCCTGTTCCGGCTCCAGCTGATATTCCACAACCACCTCCTGTGGTTCAATATGCTCCAGTATATGCTCCTATAATGTATGATGCTGAAGAGGTAGATCTTGATGCTGCTTTTGGGGTACAAGGGATATTTAATATGTCCTCGGTTAATGCTTCTGAGGTTCAGGTTTTGTTGGTTGATGTGACTGGGGTTTATGGTTCCTCAGTTGCTGCTTCGGTGGGTCTATCACTTCCCATAGTTGAGGATTTTGAGGAGACTTTATCTTATTCATCCTCAGGTGAGGTTAATGAGACTCAAAGAGTTCTGGCACTTCAAGAAAAGATTCAGGGGAAACGTAAGAAGGGTTCCGATGATGACAGTGAATCTGATTTCGAGGATGAGTTGTTTGAGTTGGTTCGTAGATCCAAGAAAGCTAGGGGTGGTGAGAGCTCGAGGGTAGTTCACTTTGCTCCTTAGTAGTTATCTGGTACGTCTACTCTTGTACCGACCACTACTACCTCTATGCCAGTGACCTCTAGCTTGTCAACGGTGGCTTTGTCAGCACCAGAGATTGTGCCCTTCTACGGTGGCTTTGTCAACACTGGAGATTTTCCTTACTGCCTCAATCTATTACTCCATCTGAGGTGGTTTCTATGTTTGTTGAGTCTACTTTAGTGGCTACTGCTAGGTCCTCAGTTATAGTTCCACCTCCTGTTACTATTCCACCTACATCTGAGATTCCTGTAAGTTTGGGTATTCCACCACCATATGCTCAGGATATTTCTCATATGTCATTTGCATTTGATACTTCTTTGACGGATTCCGAGCGGATTGTGGCTCTGGAACGTGTTGTTGCTGAGAAATCAAGGATCATTGTTATTCAGACTCAGGCCGTCCAACGTCTGGTGGCTGAAAATCAACTTCAGTCGGCTCTCCTGGTTGAACACGGTAAACTTTTTGATGCTTTAAAGAAGCTTTTAGCATCTCAGGGTGGAGAAGTTGCAAAGAAGATGAGTTAAGAACAAAGAGAAGGGAGGACAGAGATGATGATCCCAATTCATCGAAAGATGCAGGTGGTGAGCTGCCAAGAAATTCACAATCTCTTGGGGCTTCCACATCTCAGGGGGAGTCTACTACTCCGTTTGGCAGTGCAGGTGGTGAGACTATAGTTGTGGATGATGAGGTTGATATTGTTGAAGATGTGTTATCGTACAGTGAGATCGAAAAGCTTGGTGAACAGATTGAGATTGATAGTGGTTTGGAGGAAGAGGAGATACCGGAAGATGGGGTTGAACATGATATTCCGGGTAGTGGACAAGAACAGGTGATTCAAGATGATAGTGTAAGTGATGATTCTGAATGGGAAGAACAACCTAGGTGGAAGGAAGAATGTGTTCATTGGTTTGTTAAAACAAATAAACCAGAGGTGCCTCCGATGTTCAAAAGGAGTTATAATATCAAAGGGTATAATGAATCAAAGAAAGGTATCATCTGTTGGCTCTATGATTATCAGCTCAAGGTGTTTGTGGTTAAGAGGTATGATGGGATTCAGTATTTTGCAAAGAAGCTGATATCGTTCAACACATTACCCGAGTGTGAGGTAAAAGATTTGGCTCGTTTGAAGTTGATTAACAGGAGTGGTGATAGATATGCTGGTTGGAATGGAAAGATAGTGCGGAATGAAGTGGTCAAGGAGAAGAAGTTCGGGTTGTTAAAACCTCAGAAGGGTAAGTTGATTGAGGATGCTGAAAGGGGGATGCGAGCGGATGGTAAACCGTGGATGATTATGAAGTACAAGCCCATTCGATGTCTGACATAGATTCCGATGAAGATTATGCCTCAGGATGTGCTGAAAGACTTGAAATGGTGGTATTTTGATTGTGAGACGGCTGAAGCTGTAATGGAATATCAAGATGAACAAGAGATCTTGAGGGTGTATGATCCTATGCACCTGGTTAACTTGTCCCAAGCTGATTTGCAAGTACTGAATGAAAAGAAGATCTTTTATATTCCAGCTTGGAAAGATGAAGGGAAGAAGTATAAAAGAGTGGTCTCGGTTTGTGTGAGACAAGGTGTGCATGTCTGAAGATTGTTGGTACAACTTTTTAGATTACGAGAAAAGAAGAAGTTATAAGAGAAATGAAGCTACTGCCAAGGGGGAATCTGTTGGTGTAGTGTGCCAGTAGTTCATTAGTATTTAGTTTATAATGTCTGTAATCGGTATATTATCTGTTACGTTTTGGTGAACTTGATGTTTAGTATTTGGTAATTGGCGAGGTTAACCCAACGGTGAAGTTAGGGACAACTTCTCCAAGCATGTTTGGCGAAGTTGTCGCAGGTTATTTAAACGTAACTTCGGCCGTGGTTTTGATTAGGGTTTTTGTCATAACTTTTGGAAGTCGTCTTGCTTATTGGTTATGAGCACTGAGTTGCTAATAACAATTAAGTATTTGGTTTACGCATTTGTTCTTTTTATGTGTTTGATTCGTTATCTCGTTTATACACTCGTAATCGTATACTTAGGGGATTCCGCACCCTCTGTGTTCAAGATACTCCTGTGTAGATCCGGCTGGGAACCTACAAGAATTCTCGATTAATTGGTATTCCATTTTCCGATTGAAAACTACCCTGTACTCCACATTTCTAAGAGTCGGCGATTAACACCGAAGAAAGGCGAAATGCGATGGTAGCACCTGGTTCATGTAAAATCAACAAATTATTTGTGCTTTTAAAGCAAAAATGTTATGATTTTTTTGTTATTTTGATTTGTGTGTATGTTACTGTAGGTACTGGTTTGGCTAACTCCATCATTCTTGGTGCTATATTTAAAAATGTTGGTATTAAACCTTGACGTGTTGGTTTGTTTGTGCTGTTTGGACTTTTTGGTGTTATTTTTGGGGCCATATGTGCTAGTTATATATCATTTGTTTGTGCTATTTTGATATCAATCCCCTGTGTTATCATTTCCCTTTTCGTATCCAATAACTAATGTGTTGTTATGAACATTTTGCTTATAAATTAGGTGGTGGTGTTGTTATAATATGCTTCATCCGTTGTTACAAACTCAGAAAATCGATTATAGTAACTAATAAAGAACTCCACGCAAAGGTTTCATTTGACGTTAGCACTATTAAATTCAAAGTTGTTCATTAATATAGTCTGGTAGAATCTGATCATCCATTTACAAATAGAAATCTTGAAAAATTATTAATGATAGATCGATAATAAAGATGTTTGTGCTTGATTTCTGATACGTATCGTTTAATTGATGCATCAAAATAGGAATTAAGATAACAAGGAATTCAATTTGATTAAAAAATGATCAGCATATGTCTTTCCATGAAAAAAGGATTTGGATCACAAATTCACAATTACTATAATACCCTTTTTAATTAATTTATTAACTGAATTCTGAATGGTTCTTATCATTCTCACCAAAAATATGTTTTCTATTTGATCCTACCTCTTAGTATTGTGAATTACAATTAGTGTTACTTCAATTTTAAAAAATCCACTTTGTTACACATTGTAATATATAAATGGATAAGAATTTGACGTGGATGCAGTAAACTCCACTCATATGCAATTCCTCTCCTGATAGGAAATTTATGCTCCTGAATCATTGAATTCAAACTCTTTATCAGATGAAAGGGAGTGAGTGAATGTAGGTTACTCCTAGAATGTTGGGTCTTAGAGACAGTAGAGTGCAGTACAAGCGAATGGAGTGGAATCTACCATCGAAGAAATCTATTTGCTTAACCCAGGCCTTCAGATCGCACTTCTTGGTTGAAGAGGATCGGAAGAAGTTGAAGGTTGTGAAAGAATGATCATATGTGTACGAACATAATGAACCTCGGATAGAGAAAGCGAACCAAGGGGAGATTCCCCTTTCGATTGTAGATCTTCGATGGGAAAGAAAGTAAGGAGTTAGAGCTCGGAAGTGAGAACTAGCTTATAGGAGCGAAGCCACTCGACCACAGGGAGAGGAATGGGTACTCTCTCTCCTCATTCAAAGAAAATAGAGGAATTCCCCAGTACTGCTATAACTATAGGAGGAGAAGTGATAACTAGCTAGATCATATTGATTTTTAGATAGGCTCGACCGGAGTAAAAATTTACTTATAGGGCCACCGGTCATAGCTATATGAAGAGGGAATCCAACTATCACAATTCCCGGTTAATGATGCGATGGGAGAAGTTTTTCTTTTGTTATTTCATCAATGTTGGCTCAGTCGTCCATGCCCAATCCAAATGGAAAAACCTTAGCCCCTTGCTCTATAATCCACCCTACCTAGTCCCTGAAAGCCCTCCCAGGGGCCTAGCCATTCGAGTCTCCAGAGGCTTTCATCGTTGACGAACACTTGTGCTAATAAGACAAAGAGGCAGACTTTGCCTTGAATGAATCAGCAAAGTAAAAGTAGATTAGTGGAATGAGGGATCAAGACACAGATAGAGGGAGAATGGAAATCATTGGTGGACCTTCCTTTGAACGAGTCACGGAGTTCACTATAACCAATGGCTCTTATACCAATTTGTCACACCCTCAAATTTTGACTAACATAGTTTTACCGCGAGGCCTGGGACATACAAGGATCTAGCTCATCTGTTATAGCAAACAACTAGTTTAATTTATTCGAGAAATTATTCAAATCTCATTCAAACATGGGAAAACACAAAAAAAAAAACAAACCAAACAGTAAACATGGTTGGTGAGTTCATAAGTTATAACAAAGAAAATGATAAATGTAATATGTATAAGTAGATTTAGCACATTTCAAAATATATCATGGTAGCTAACCCATTTACAAGCTACTAGACGGTTGAACCGAAGCTGACCGTATGTATACCTTCTTACCAAGTCTATCATGAACACTAGCGTATAAAAGTTAGGTAAATACACTCGTTTTACGACATTACAGCTGTGCTAGTGCAACTAGCCCAAGTAGGGTTTGTCAAGCCCAGTAGTACTGCTCAAAGTAAAGTAAGGACTTTAAGTTATATAAGGGCATCTAGTATAAACTTGTGATATATAAGAAATTACGAAAAATCTAAAAAGAGTTGTTGTGTTTCCCTACAGAAAACTAGTATATAAGTAAGTTTGTGTTTTCTCCCTGAAAACATGTATCAGAAAGTAGTTTGCGTTTTCTACCCAAAAACAAGTGTAGGCAAATGTTTTGTATGTTTTGTGTTTTCAATCCAGAAAACCAATATACGACAATGGTTTTATGTTTTCTCTCTAGAAAACAATTAGGAACAAGTATGAACTCACCTAAAGTATGCAAAAGAGATTCCGTGAACCAACTTAACGAAAGAGAGTGTGCCCGTCTAACCAATACCGAGTACAAGTGTTAAGATATGAGGATGTGTTTAACAATACGACACCGTAAGACTCACGTAACGATCCACACACAAACATGGACCTGATCCGACGACTCGTTGGTGATTGATAGTAATGTCAACAGTTTCAAATTATTCTAACATGCATCCTATCTCACAACACCATCCAAACATCAAGCAGTTATCAATTATTTCAAATTTGTTGAAATCTTTAAGACAAATTCTCGCATGCACACCCTAATTTATTTAACGAGGCATCCTTTGAAATAAATTCCACAAATACTAGCACAGAAGAACATAAGAATCGGGTTTCTCAATATATATATATTTTTATATATTTTTGCTTTGTGTAAAACATTCACAACAATTCAATCATCACACATCTGTAAGTTTTTCATCAGTTTGCGCAAAAAAAAAGTATAGACTTGGCTAAAACTCTAAACCAAACTAAAGAAAGCAAGGTCAATTGGGTTAGTTTCCTGACTAAAAGTATGAACTTCTAGAAGTGGAATTAACTCATTTGATGTTGTCATTTGGGAGTTATGCTGTCGAAAGACAGACCAGAATACAACTCCCCGAACCAGCTTTGACACACGTTTTTGTAATATCATAAAACTTATTCAATTTTCCTCCAAAATTTACCTTTCTGGAAACTAGACTTAGAATACTATATCTTATAATCAAGAATCAATAAATAATCATTGTTTATCATCAAGTTACAGCCACAACAATAAACGAGAACGAATCGGTCTGCAAACTGTTGTCATCAAAACTCAAACTCTAACATGTTTATGACGTCTCTAGGGTTCTAATTCGTCAATTAAAATCAATTAACATCATAATCATGTTATATCATCAATATTAAAAATAATTAGACCTGGGGTTTCATCAAGAATGATTAAACTAGCACACAGTGTTTAGCACTCACATGTAATGATTAATGTAGCATACCATCATCATTCTAAACACACACAAAATCATCAAGAACTCGATTGGACATCTAGGGTTGCAAAGGAACTAATCAAAGTCATAAACTTAATCAAAATTGAGAATGATTGTTACTATTTATGCATGTAGGAGTGTTAGAAAGCTCAAAAATCACCAAGAATTCCAAGGAATCAAAAGATGGAAACTGGATTGAAGATCATGGAGGTTGCTTGGTGGGTCACGATCGATGAAGAGGATTGCAAGGGTTGAATGCAGGTTTTGGGGAGGGGATTAGGGTTGGTTTATATTTTTAAAGTTAATATTAATCAAATTTACAAGAATGACCCCTTTAAAATGGTTTTTGGGCGAAAATGGAATTTAAACACCAAACCGGGTTATAAACGAATCATTACTTATATAATTGATAGCATGTTAAGCAAAAATAATCTACTAAATCACGTAACAATAAAATCATCCAACACATAACATTACATTCGAATTATTTAAACATATCTGATTCGACGTTAATTACCAACGCATACTGACGGACTCATGTGTGTGACTCGTTACCGACTCCTATAAATATTATGCATAACGTGTAAGATACCAAATTTTGGTTAACAAAGTTAATGTGCAAATGTGGGGTGTCACAGGCTAAACCCATGAACTTGCAAACACAATCCGTTTAACAAACCTGGTGAGGCCTGAATAGCCTTAACCGTTTGATCGTAGGGGCGTAGGGCTGACTTTGACTCATACCAGAACTTAATCGGGAGAAGCCTGGGTTCAAACCGGTCAAACTCAATCGTCTGACCTTTTTAACCCAGTTCTTAGCTAAAATGGTTCGTAGTGGAATTGTCAGCTTCGACAAGTCAAAGCCAATCCTTTGACTTTCCACCCATGAGCCAAGTCTGAGCTTTAGGATAAGAGCGCAAATCAAATCGAAGCCAACCTTCATAAAACATCATAAAACACCATGATTTAAAACCAAGTTCAGGTTCGAGTTTGAACATGTCAAAATGTACCAACATTGGCTAATTGGTCTAAAGTCAAAACTCAAAACCAATCTTCATGTCGTTGAATTATTTCCACATCTTGGATTTAGGTTGAAATAATAGAAGAATGTGAATTGTAAACGTTTTAATGAGCCAAGTTCGACGCGTATTGACTTACTCGAGCTAGAAGTTAGTTTGATTCATGTTGTTTTGTAAAGCTCGGACTCAGTTTAATTCGTGCTCTTTTTCTAAACATGAAGCTCTTATACAGTTTAGAAGACTATTCTTTTTTAGTAATTTATGAAACTGCAAATTCAAAAACAGAGCGGGTCATGTTATTTAGGATATGGTCAAACGGGTCACTTTCTCTGTAAAAATCGTTCATGACTAGACATGAGATGTTTTATTGTCTTAAATGTAATTCATAAACCAGTCATCTCATTTTGCAACCCTTTATGAAAACTAAATACAAAGAAACAAAATCCATTACCAACAACGAAAACATCCATTAACGCATCACCTAACAAAGTATTAACTATAGTTTGAGAGAACTATCGTTTTCTCAATTGGTTGATGTTATTTTATTTACGTTTTTCATGTTATATCAACTATAGTTATTTGGTTATGTTCTAGTAGACATTTCTACATGCTCTAAGAAAATTTAAATTTTTATTGTTACGACCAGAAGACAATGCCATCCCCATCAGTCGAACATAACGAACCGATAAACATCAGCTATACATTCTAATACTCGAACCAGTTATCGCCTGCCACCCAAGAAACTGTTCTGGAACTAAGGAACCGGTGCCAAAGAATCGCTAGTGTGTGTTACCATACGGTTCTCGGTTCTCAGTATTTGCATTAAACGTTTCCAAGTTCAGTTCCGGGTAAAACTGAAGGTTCTAGACGTGAAACCGAAGAACCGGAATATTAAAAACTTTGTAATTTTTAAATAAAATTACCAATCACCATTTTTATAGGGTAATTTATTAGCCGGTATTCATTCAAACATTCTTTAATTCAAAATTTTCCTTGTTTGCGTTTAATACCGCAACCAAGATCAATTTGGACTCAAGCTTTCAAGTTAATACATATAATGGTATTATATTCCTTTAATCTATCACCACTAATGATTTTTTTAACTTCAACAATTAGTTTTTATTCAAAAATATAATTGATGTTCATATTATAATCTAAATTAATTTTATCGTGAAAAAAGATATACAATTACATAAACTTGTTTTGCAGTCTGTTAAGTTTGCATAACCAATATGATAAATGAACGACCGAACCGGTTATGGCACATAGCGAGAACCGACTTTACCGGTTTCAGAACCGAACCGGTTTACCATAATAGGTTCCGGTTCTATCTTTCAGCCATTTCTGGTTCCGATTTAGTTCCGGTTCGGTTCTCGCGATTCCAAATCGTTGCACAGCCCTAGATCTGGTGTCACCTTGCATTCCTCAAAATAAACTGCATAAAAATATAGTTTACAAATTGACCATAAAAAGTCAAACAAATGATGTGTATGCCTTCAATCCCTAAACACCTATTGAGATGCCAATGTAGTGGAATCTTGTTGAGTTTCTAAACTATTGGTGGTATTTTCCAGTTTGTCGACTGCACAACCAGCTGGCAAAATCGTGCTGCCGATCCTCGTTGGCGGCCAATATCGCAACACCGATCTCCCAATTATGTTTTTTAAAGGTAGGGGTCCCCTGTGATTAGATTTTTTTAAAAAAAAATTAATCTCGGTTTTGACTTTCATTAACTGAAAACAGAAATAAAATCATGAAGATTAAATAATTAATATCTTTGAATAAAATCAATTCAAGAATTTGTACGACTGAATACATAATTATTACGGCTTTCAACCCGTTTGATATGTTCCCTTTGAAGCTAATCTTTAAATCTTTTTTTGACCCGTTTGAGATAAAATACACCAAAATCTTTAGAAATCTTTTTATTTAAACCATCTGGCCCGTTTGAGATAAAATTCACCAAAATCTTTAAATCTTTTAATTTGACCCGTTTGAAATAAATACACCAAAATCGACCCATGTAAAAACGAAATACCAAAACTTTTAGTTCGCTGAAAAGATTTAAACTTTTATCAGAAAATTTCAAACCGACCAATTGGTAAAAAAAAAAACAAAATGTGCATAAAACCGAGAAAACTTACCAAACATGTGAATCATAGCTGTTATTACGGTTATCTCCCATCACAAACACATAATTCTCTGGTACACGCTGCAATAAACAAATATGCCCGACTTTTAGCTAACGGTTTCAAGATTAGGGTTTCATGGATGAAAAAAAAATGTTAAGATTTAAGATTTTGGACATACAATTGGAGTCATTTCATATTTAGGTGCTTCATAAGTGAAGTCTTCGTTTCTGACTATCCCGTTGACTATTAGCTTCCCGTTGTGTACCTGCGGAGAAAAAGTTTGCAAATAGTTTAGTTTCAATGAACAGTTTGTTTATTAGTTAAATGTCTAAAATGCCCCTTACCAAGAACAGGACGACTTGTTGAGACCAAGAGTTTATTGATACCGAGGTGTTTTGGAGATGGTTATTTCTATTGTAATTGTATGCTTATTATTCCCTGTTATCATGTAATTAAGTTGCAGAACGCATAATCTTAAACTACTTGACCAGATTGAGCTTATGGATGAGATAAAATAAGATTTTAATATAAATGAAACGGTCAAACGAGACAAAACCGAATGTTTGAAAAAAAGAAAAACTATGCTTTAAAACATACTCAATCCAATCTTGAAACGCGGATGAGGATCTACTTAAGAGCAACTAAAGCGGAACTTGCTGAGACTAAAATTCGTGTTGACAGATGATCCTTTGCTTTTATGTCAGGCATCTAAATAGGATCTATTTCCATTTGTATCTTGGAAGACCTCTTCCAAATGCTAATGAATCAGAAGACTGTAAGTTTATCATGTATCTAAGATTCATTATGCACTTGATCTCATTTGAATTTGGGAACAATATTCCAAAAACAGGAGGCACTTACTTTAGAAATGCACACAAGCCGAGTTGAGAACGAGCTCGAGCTCGGCTCGTTTAACTTACATGGAGCTCGATCTCGGCTCGTGAGAAGATTTTCAAGCTCAAGTCAGCTCGTTTACTATTTATTAATTATATTCTATGTATTTATAATTATTATTATCTATTTTTTTGCGATTATAATTTTATGTATTTAGTTACTTTTTCATAACATTATATATATTAATAAATAATTATTAAATATATATATTAAAAAATAATATAAATGACAGCCGTTTAGGCTCGCGAGCTGCTTGAGCTCGATAGGTGAAGCTATGGCTCGTTCATATCGAGCTTACTTATAAGATCGAGCTAGGGCTCGATCGAGCTTTTTTACGAGCCAATCTCAAGTAGCTCGCGAGCGGCTCAGCTCTTTGCACCCCTACTTATCAAAATCCCATACTCACAAGGTCTTCACCAACCTGTACAATACCACAAGTGGTTCTCAGGGTATGGCATCTCACCATTATCTACAATGGTGGGACCATATGTCCAACACGGTGACTTAGCACATCGTCCCTGCTTTTAAAACTCCCAAACTGAAAGTAAGTCAGTCCATATTAGCCAAGCCGCTCTAGAAAAAAGGCCGCTGAACAAGCTTAATCCCAACCACACAAACCAAGAAAGAGTGTTAAATAGAACCTTCGTTTACACACAACTGGCCCAAGCCTTGTTGCTAAACCGGCAAGCAAGTTCACAAAACTCTCTTATTAAACTTTAAGAGAATGCCTACGTCATGAAGGTGCTTTCTTTGGAAGGTACTTCTCTAGATTCAATACCGTCCCCCGGTCCTTCTCATTCTGAGAGCAAAACCCCCAAACCAAGCCTCAATCAGCAAGCATTAAGAATCAAGATGCTTATATAGTTGTCCTTACATCTCAAAATGAAGCATAATTTACACCAACAACATATGTTGCCAAAGTGTTGACTGATTTGCAAGGGGTGGAATCTAAACCCGGATTCTACCAAGGTTGATCGTAAGGAGATTGATCACATGACATCCATCTTCTTATGATCAACCTTAGTAGAACTTGGGTTAGATGCTACCACTAACATCTCAGTCACCACTTTGGCAATAGATGTGGTTGGTGTTAGTTGTGCTTCATTCTGAAATGTAAAGACAAGCATATAAAGCATCATGGTTCCGAATGTTTGGTGACTGGATAGACTTGATTTGGTTGTTTTGCTTAGAGAATGGAGAAGGATCTAAGAGAGAGGAACCTGAATCTAGAAAAATACCTTCCAATGAAGGCACCTTCGTGACATAGGCATACCCTTTAAAATTGACAAAAAGTTTTACATGTTTACTTATCGGTTTGGCAGCAAGTCTTAGGCAATTGTTATTTAAAATAAGTTTTTATGACACTCTTCCCTTTATTTGTTTGCATGGTTGCGATTAACCTTTCTCGGGGGGCCTTTCGTCCAGTGCGGCATGGGATATATGGGCATGCTCACTTCCAGCAAAAGAAGCAGTGATTTGATTCATGAAATATGCATTAACTGTTTAGGAATTTGTAGGGGTAGTAGGTGTTGGCAAAGTTATCAATAGCATGGTATTATGATTTGATTAAAAAGATGCCTTACTAATTACGGGCTCTTCATAAACGACACTCGAGAAAGATGCAAGTCTGCAAACTCAATTTTGGAAGAAGTGAACTAAAGATCCGAATTCGGATTTTGGAAGAACTGAACTCGATTTTGGAAGCACACTACATTCCTACATGCCGATCTAATAACCTAATTCCCAAGTTTAACCAGTTCTCTTATTAATCACCCTACAAAACTCAAACTTATAAAAAAAATTATTACCGCCATTTTTGTGCTTTTAGATCGCTACAACCCATCTAGTGGGAACTCACATATACGCTACGCTATTCGCATAACGGCTGCTACGAGCGCTATTGACAACTACGGATCTTGAGCAGGGGACGTCTTGCCAAGTCACCATGTTAGAAAATCCCATTTTCCCGACATGCACAAAAATTATCCGTTTTGACCTGTTACCCAACATGTTTGACCCGCCCAAGAAACTCGGTAATGCACGTCTTTTTATGTGAAAACATGTACTTCAACAACAAATAGGCTGAAATACAAGCATAGGATATCGCATGTTGCATAACCAATAATATTTGCATCAAAGAACTGTGTTTGTGAGAATTAAACAAGAAACTAACCTCCACTAAATCTCCTCCCTTCGCGACAACTCGTTTAATGAAAACATCATCATCAGTGTATCCTACGTCTTGGAGGACCGGAGGGCTTTTAAAAATCACAATATCGTTTGGGCATGGCTTTCTAAAATAGTAACTAACCTGAAAACAGTGTCCATAAATCAAGATATTGCCAACGAAGAATCAGATAAAAGGATTAATCATGTAAAGAAATAGTTGAAAGAACTTTTTACATATGAAACTATAAATGTATGTCTTATAACATGGATTGATATATAAATATTACAACCTAAAAGGCTACATGTACAACATCTTGATACACAAAATTTTCCCTCGTATAAAGGGGTATGCCACAGAACAACGCCTCATGTTGATTTTCTGTATAGCAAATTAGCAACCATATAACTTTATTAAATCTGACTGATCTGACAGTTAAGTCATGTCAAAAGTTATAGGCCCGTATAGGCATATAGCCTTATATGGCCAGTATAACAAGGTATGGTATACAATAATCCTAAAATCACTTTCAAATCCGAACGCCAAAGAACTTTGGATATCAAGCAGGATTAAGGTTGTTCACGGGTCGAGCCAGGCTAAGCTAGGGCTCGGCTTGGCCTTTATAATTATATAAAGATACATGCCACCCTTGGCTCGGACTCAACTCGTTTACAAACCGAGCAAGCTTCAAGCGAGCTCAAAGCCACAAACTTTTAATTTAGTGACAAATTAACAATAACTATTTGCCTCAATTTAGTGCTAAAAAAAATAAAAAACCATTATCAAATTACACAAAATTAACAAACTAAAACACAAATTAAACAAAAATTTCTACCTTTTCAGCTACAAGACTATCTCCTACATCAAATATAGGATACACAGACAACAAAGGAATAAATCTCGGTTCAGCAATAAACGCTCTAAAACCCAAGATCAAATTACACAAAATCAGGAGTATGCATGAAACCAAAAAATCCGACGGTCTGAATTTATGTGTTTGTAAAAACCAAATTCATGGTTCGGTTTTGATTTTGCATGTAATAAAAACCGAAAAAACTGAACTAAAACCAACCAAATCTACAAACTTTTATTTTATTTTATATAATTTATAAGAATTTAATAAGCATGCAACTCAAATATGTTAGCGACTTAGCCCAAATGTATGATAATCAATTAGTTATTAACTAACAAAATTAATTAAGCCCAAATTCATATTTATGGTCTAACTTATTCTTTCTGGCCCAAAACTGAAAAACCCGAAAAACCCGAAACTGATCTGTTTTCAAGTATTCAAAACCTAATAATTTAATAAATATTCAACTCAAAAATATTAGCCCAAATGCATAATAAGCAATTAGCTATTAATTAACAAAATAATTTAAGCCCGAATTCTTTTTGACCCAAAAATTTAAAGCTCAAATGGCAAAATTGAAAAACCCGAAATCCTAGAAAACAAAACCTATAAACCTGGAACCAAATTCAGTTTTAGCCCAAAACCGATCCAAACCAAACCGTGCGCACCCTATAACATAAAACTAAAACCCCAAAACACAAAACACAAACCAAACAAAATTTCTACCTTCTCAGCCACCAAAGTTTCGTTTTTAGTTCGTTTTAGCCCAAAACCGGCCCAAACCAAACCGTGCGCACCCTTTAACACAAAACTAAAACCCCAAAACACAAACCAAACAAAATTTCTACCTTCTCAGCCACCAAAGTTTCGTTTTTTAGCTTGGTTTTAGCTCAAAACTGACCCAAACCAAACCGTGCGCACCCTTAACACAAAACTAAAAACCAAACTATTTTCAAGCTCAAATAACAAAACCGAAAAACCCAAAACCTAAAAAATCCGAACCCGAACTGTTTCAAATATACAAAAAACCGAACAATGCACACCCCTACACAAAACTAAAAAAAACAAAACTTCTACCTTTTCAGCCACCAGTCTATCTCCTACATCAAATGTAGGATACATCGACAACGACGGAATAAACCTGGGTTCGGCAATAAACGACCGAAACGCAAGCGAAACCGCAAGCGCCAAGAACACCGTTTTCGCATCATCGGAGCTAAAATCCACCCAATCCGGCAACAACCCACCTTTCTTTTCATCATCATTACCATCTCCACCACCACCGTTATCACCACCACCACCAGAATCTCCAGAATCTAAACCCACTTTGATAATATCCTTAGCAGAAGAGTCTTTAACATTATGGCAAGTTAATTGGCGAAATTGAGATTTAGGGTTTGGTGGGTTATTATGAAAGGTTGAAAATTTGTGGGTTTTGATGGGTAAAGTTGGTGATGAGTTGGTGAAATTGAAGGTGGGTTTTGGGTTATGGAAGGAATATAATTGCGAGAAGTGTGAAGAAGATATCATTTTTGATGGTTGGGTTGGGTTGGGTTGGGTTGGGTTGGGTTGAGTTGAGTTGAGTTGAGTTGTTAATTACAGTTGGATTGGTGTAGAAGACTACAGGATTGGATGATGATGATGATGATGATGATGATGATGATGATGACTTCACTTTGACTTTGTTAATTAAGTTTCTTTGTTTGTGGGAACAAACTAACCTTTGTGTGTACAGAGGTAAAATGTTTGTAGTATTCGGATAATATTTGTAGACATATATAGAAAAAACGGTGGATTAAATATTTGCAGTCTGCAAGAAGAAAGATTGTTTTTTTTAAGGTCTGTATATTGTTAAAACAAATAGTTCTTAGTGTACGAACTGCAGTAGTGAGTGGTGGTGTTGCTGGATGGTGATAGTGGTAGTGGTGGACGGTAGCGGCGGCAGTGGTGGTAGAAGGCGGTGATGGTGGTGGCAGACGGTGGTGGTGGGTGGTGGGGAGGTTATGTATGGAATAATACTAACGCTTGTATAGTTTATGATAAAAAAAACATTTTTTAAACGACTTGTAGTCGGTTAGTAAACTCGACTGGTGAGCTAGGGAGGCTGTGAGTCGACAGAAAGTTGGTTGGTATCTGGTTTTAGCACCAGAACTAAACCAAATATAAATTTGTCAATGTCCAAATACAAGAAGTTAACATGTTAAAAAGACATGACACACTTGTTAATGTGGCTAACATGCATGAATTTGGACGGTATTGGACTAAGAAACTGAAACTAAACAAAATAATAAATCCGTTAACACCCAAATACAACAAGTTCACATATTTTCTATTAAATAAAAAAGCAAAATATGCAGGTTTAACATCAATCGATTCGTATTCTCCTTTCGATCACCCTAAAAAATCGAAAAAAGGAACTTAAATGAGTTAAGATTAAGTTTTTTTTAACAAGAATCACAAAAAATGGGATTAATTTCCTATGTTGCTTTACTAATCGATATATGTTGTACAAGTGTAATAATAAGGGTGAGGCTAAAGTACACATCTTCTACTTGTCATACCATCTTCCTTAAACTTTCAATTCCTTTAATAATTTTTTTGACATATTATTCCCCTCTAACAATTTTTTTCATTTTATTGTACAAATTTTGCGCAATTTATTACGTAAATCCACTATTTATTTATTTATTTATTTACTTATTATAAACAAACAATAGGAAATTTGTTTTAAAAAATGCAAACTATCTTCAAAAATTATTAAAAAAAACACTCTAAACAATGAAAACAATTTAAAAAATGTATTTTTAAATTATAAGAATATTTCATTTTAATTAATAAAAAAATGTTTTTGTTATTTTAAAAAAAAAATTGTCTTAAAAATATAAAAAAAATAGTCTTAAAAAATGTGTTTTGAAAACAATAATAATAAAATACAACAAAATGACAAAAAAATCAAAAAGATTTGAATTGTATAAATGTGAAAATTAAGGAAGTGAGTATTTTTAGTAAAGATTAGATAGATATAGGTACATTAAACAGCACCATTAAAATAAATCCAAATATTTTAAAAGTTACAATTGACCTTTTCTTTTACTCACAAACCCTTTTGTGTTTATGTGATAACTAGGTTTAACGCGCCGGGGCTATTATGTGTTTGTCGAGTTTTATTACTTGATGCATTATAGATAATAAGAAAATACAACTTATGAACTTCTGAAGCTGAAATGTTTACCGAATGTATATACGGGCTCTTTTGCGTGAAGACTGAGGTTTGTTGACGTTCGTAAATGGCAACGACATTTATAACTTATAAGCACACACAACTATAGCTATAGATCAGAACGGTTATCCAGCCGCACACACATTACAAAAGCTTTTCATTACCAACCAGTATAGGCAGGGTAGAAATCCGTAGCAACTTTTCATTACATAAAAGGCTTCAATAGAATTACAAATTTTGTCCTTTAAAAAAAGCCAAATTACGATTTATGTCTTTTTTTTGGTTTCTTTACAGGCGGTATCCTTTAAACATTTTTTCCTACACGTTATGTCCTTTACGCTAACTAGGTTAGAAAAACTCAGTTAAATACCCTCACGTGAGGCGCATGTGAGAGCATTTTTGTCTTTTCGTATGTCCTGCAAATTGATAACACATTCTCCTTTCTTTCTCTCTTCTTTCTCTCTCTAAGCCACCACCATCACCACACCATCATCATACCACATAACACAACCACTTCCTTTTCTCTCTATGTTCTACCACACCATCACCATACCACAACCACTCCTCAAACACCCTCACCACCGCCACCTCACCACCGCCACCATAGCTCCGCCACCAATCACTCCTCAAAAACAATCTTGTTCATTACTATACTGAAAAAAAGTAATTGATATAGAAAGAAGTTGAATTCCCAACTAATCTCTTATTACTTTCTCTCTCCATATTCTTTTACAACCAGTTGTATTGATGAGAAAGAAACAAAGCACAGAAAAAGAGAACCTTTGACTAAATTTACGACGACTTCCTCATCCCCAATCTCTCTCTCTCTAATTACCCCCAAAACCCTCAAATTCCACCTTCAAATTCCATCAATTCAACTATTTCAACAACTGGGTTTTCTTTATTTATGCCTGATTGATTAGATTTGCATATGGGTTTGTGAAAATTTCATCTTTTTAGCTGTTTCTTGAAGTTGGTTTTCAGTTTAGGCTTCTGGGTATTTCAAATTTCTTGATCTGAGTGGTTGGTTCATGAGAAAGCTTCAATGACCCGGACCCGGTTTTGAGAAATGGATCGGGTGGTTTCTTTGGTTTCAGTTGTTGTTGTGTGGTTCATATTGGTGTGGTGGCGGTGGTGATGGTGTTTGAGGAGTGGTTGTGGTATGGTGATGGTGTGGTAGAGAAGGAAGAGAGAAGGAACCGGCAACAGCAACGGCGGGTTGGCGGCGTTGCGGCGATGGAAGAACTGGAAGAACAGTCAACACCACCACCACCTGCATGTAAATGTCAACACCACCGCCACCACCTGCGGCGATGGAAGATCTGGGTCGGTGTCAGATTGCCGCCGGAAGCAACGGCGGCGGTGGAGGTGGAGGTGGAAGAACTGGCGGCAGCGGCGGTGGAGGTGGAAGAAGTATGAGTGAAGTAGGAGTAGAGTTAGAGTAGAAGGTGTGTGTCATTTTTGGAATTAGGGTTTGGGTTTAATTGGGAAAAAAATGCAGGTTGGTTTCATTAATTTATGAGAGAGAAGAAATAAAGATACAGAGGCGGCGTGAAAAGACAAAAGTGCCCTCACATGCGACTCACGTGAGGATATTTAACTAAGCTTTTTTAACCCAGTTAGTGTAAAGGACATAACGTGTAGGAAAAAAATGTTTAAAGGACACCGCCTGCAAGGAAACTAAAAAAAGAACACGAATCGTAATTTGGCTTTTTTTAAAGGACAAAATTTGTAATTCTGTCTTAAATCTATAATACACCTTAAATAGTACACATAAATAACAAAAAAAAACACACACACACACAGAGGTTGTATCTAAAAACCATGTCTTCAATAGCATTAACTAAAGCATGTAGGAAAGATATGCTAAAATCATAAGCTAAAAAAAACTCAACAACAAAAACCAAACAACCAAATTGATAAGGTTATTATCAATAAGAATAAATTATGTTAAAACCACCACCTTGACCTAAAACAAACCAAACGCCAGTGAAAAACAATAACAAGCAGCAAGCTTCTAATAATCAGCCACCTTAACCGCATAGTAGGGATTAGAAAATGTTACCGGGTATCGGTACCGAACTGGGTACTTTCGGTACCAATACGGTATTGGTATTTTCGGTACGACATCGCTGTCGAGCTCACCCCTACCAAGTATAACCAAAAACTGTACGTGTTATTTTATGCTAAACATGTACTAAATCTTTATTACATCCAGATGGCAAACACAACATTATGTTTTAGCAGGTTATAAAAGGACTCGAGATAGCTGAGTTAAAAAAAATACGTATATTATATTAAGGCAGAATCGAACCCAAGAAGAAGCCGGAAAACAATCCAGCCAACAACATAACAAACCACAGAGCAACCACCTGGCAAAATCTAATATTACTTTTCTCTTGGAAAAATATTAAGATATATTGCAACTACGCATACTTGCTTTCTGCGGCGCCAACAATGTTTTTGATACTATATAAATAAATAATTTCATTAGCAAAGCAACCACAACTTTGTTGGGTTTTAGCCTTTAGGGTGGTGGGCGTGGTTGCGTGGATTCGGTATGGGCTACGGATGGTGATGCAGGATGTAAATATGCAATGTAATGTCATGAAAAACAAAAATAACATGACTTAATGTCGATTTTGCACTATTAAACCATCATGTACGTTCTTAGATATCCATTCTTAGTAACTCTTTTTTTAATAGTTTGATCTTAAATGGTTTTAAGTGTGTCTAAACGCAAAATTCTAAATAGTGTTTATACATATTTGACTCAAAATAAGTGTCTAAACTCGAATTCAAGTTAATACCCAAAACTAAGATGACTTCTAATATAATTTTAAGAAAAACAATCAAATATTATTGGTAGTTTCGTTGGGAGCAATATAGTACATACAAATTACATGTGAAGAAAAGAAAAACATATCATACATGAATACATATCATACATTGAATTAAATGGAAGTTATTAAAAAACGCAGTTGAAGAAATATAGAGATCGATGAGTTTGTTAATTTATCATCATTAACTTAGACACCAATTTTATCACCCCCGACACCACCACCACCTCCAACGCCACCACCACCACCAAACCCTCCTTCTATTCCTTTTCCGACACCACCACCTCCACCTAAGTCTCCGCCTCCACCAACTCCACCACCTTTTCCTCCTCCAAATCCACCACCAAACCCTCCACCACTGCTTCCGCCAAAGCCTCCACCTCCCCCACCACCAAACCCTCCACCACCTCCACCTATCCCACCACCACTTCCAAAACCTCCTCCAATTCCTCCACCATATCCACCACCACCTCCAAAACCTCCACCGGCTCCACCTCCACCTCCTATTCCCCCTCCAGCTCCACCACCGCCTCCAAATCCCCCACCAGCTCCACCACCACCTCCAATTCCTCCACCACCACCTCCGATTCCACCTCCACCACCGCTTCCTATTCTTCCACCAGTACCTCCTCCAGCTCCACCACCGCCTCCTATTCCTCCACCAGAACCTCCTCCAGCTCCACCACTGCCTCCTATTCCTCCACCAGAACCTCCTCCAGTTCCTCCCCCGGCACCACCACCACCACCTCCTATTCCTCCACCAGAACCTCCTCCTATCCCACCACCACCTATTCCGCCTCCAACTCCTCCACCGCCTCCTTTACCAATTCCCCCTCCTACTCCACCGCCACCTCCTTTACCAATTCCCCCTCCTACTCCACCGCCACCTCCTTTACCAATTCCCCCACCTACTCCACCAATGCCCCCGCCTCCTTTTCCAATTCCTCCACCTTTCCCAATTCCTCCACCAATTCCCTTACCAATCCCACCACCACCACCAAAATGACCATGGTGGTTTTTTTCTTTCTTACCATGCTTCTTACCTTTACCACCCTTTTCTTTTCCAATACAATCAGGTTTCACCACTTTCTTATCCTCACCCCTGATCGTAAAACCCTGCCCATTCCCATTCCCAACACCAAAACTAAAAGAACTACCACCATCACCACCCCAATTGCCACCACCCCCAAAACTCCATCCCGGCTGATCATCAAGAAACCATTCCGGTTTCTTCACTTCAACCCCATTGCCACCAGTTAGCTCCTCTGCCACCAATTTTCTCCCCTCAATACAACTCCCAACAAATAACACAAACAAGAATCCCACTAAAATGACACACTTAACAACTCCACTACTCATCATGTTACCAAGTATTTGGTTTGTTGTTTTTGAGAATGATGGCTATATTTTGGATCTATATACAAGTATTCCATGAGACAGAATTTAATTTGCCACAGCTTCTCAACTGAAAGTGACCCTTCTTCATTTCTTTATATTATTTGATATATATATTTCTCAACCAAACGAATATGTTACCCATATTGCATCTACGTGAATCTCTTCATACTTGCATTCAAGGCCACCGTACCCACAAATTAAATATTTGTTTAAATATTATTCTCTGCTTAAAAAAAAGTTTTTTATTGAATAGTGATACATCAATTACTTAACAAATTAAAATCGATAATAATAAGTTCATTTAGTCAATGATCAAGTTGTCAAAATACATAGAATATATAGGCATCGTATATTATTGTATAAAGATGATAAGTCTAAATAATGTATTCTTTAATGTTTTATATGTATTGTTGCATGTTTTCTTGGCCAAGACGTGGGTTTCGATGTCTAGCTTAAAAGACATTCATTCTTGTTATTGTGCTTGTAAAATCTTCTCTCTAATTCGATCTTATGTTTTTATTCTCAAACCTCTTCTCTTCATCTTGACCAATGTTGTAAAAGATGTTCTACAAGGCTAAGTACTACTCGAGAAATCGTTATAAGGTATGACGCCGATGCGACTTTCCTTAACTCCGTCTAGTTACTAAGAATCGATCAAAAGTGGTCAATCTCAGCCAAAATCACATCTAGTCGGTTAACTTGGACCAATTTTGACTTAAAAAATAAAATATAATTCGTATTTGTATAATATTAAAGAACATATATCATTTTTTTTTAACTAATGATCAGTATTTTTGGAATAAATTATTGATATTCACATATTTTGTTATAAATGTTAGTAAACTTATGATACTTGACAGATATGTAATATCCAAAAGTTAATTTTTTTATATTTACCATGTCCGAGTATTCTCCGAATACACCGAGTATACCCATACTCTCCAATAGGCCATCTAGGGTTCGCCTAACGACTTTTGTAACCATGATCTTGACATAACTACAGTTTAAAGTTGATGGATTGGTGCCTGATTTGAGTTTATTCAGGTTTTCAAACTTCAGAATATGTGTGTAATTTGAAAGAGAGAACCTTTTCTAATGTGAGATTATTTTCGACCAGCCAAAAATAGTGGGATTAATAAGATCGAATTTTCTAGTAATTTAGATTTAATTGTTGAATTGTTAAGAATATAATAAATTTTCATCTGCTAACAACCAAAAAGATGAAATTGGGGTTATGGTGTTACTAAAAACACTTGTGGCAAAAATGTACAATTCACCTCACCAGCCTTCATTAATTCAAAATTCAAAATCAAACTCATATAAAATAATATATAGTCTAAGGACTTAAAAACCCTTGTAATGTTATTTCAAAAGAAAAGATTCAGAACGAGTTAGTGAAAAATAAGAAAAAGGTTGATTGATAAAAAGTATAAAAAATAAGTAATTAGATTTATCATATAAAAATGTATAAGAAATGCGAAATAAAAATAGAAAAACACCAAATGGTCAATATTTTTATCCACCAACACTTGTTTCGTAAATAGTTTTTATAACATTAAAATGGTAAATACTTTTACTCCAGACACTAATTTGAGAAAAAAAACTCAAAACAAATCCTGAGTCCATCACCGCTTTTTCGTTGACTTATTATAAATTAAGAATTTCGTTGACTTATTATAAATTAAGAATAATAATGTGAAAGCATATTTCAACTCCATAGAGTTCTCTCACATTTAAAGTATGGCACATGATTCAAGAGTCCTAATGTACTGTACTAGTATCAAAAGTTCTTGGAAAGGAACTTGTGATTATAATATGGTATTGTTCACTTTTGTTTAGGCTGGATGAAAGGGTACATCACATGATTCAAGTGTAGTAATCAAAGTTTTATTTTTCATATTTTATAAAAATAACAATAGTAATGTATGCATATTATTTTTTTTAATGATGTAGTTCAGCATATCATTGGTGTTTATATTTTGTACATTATATTCAAGTACGTAAAAATTTTATACAAATGTTTGTCCTTCAGAATATACATTAAAACGCATCATTTTAACACCGACTTCGGACAAAGGAGTAAAATGGTCTATTAGATTCATTAATACCGTTCGCTCAGCAATATGATGCATATGAACATTCGCAAAGCTAAAGCTCAGCGTGCAAAATGTATTCTGGAGTATACAAGGCTGCATAAAAATGTTATCAAAATAAAATAATAAACAAATTACAAGCTTGTTAAAAATGTAGATATCTTTATTAAACATTAGATTACTACATAAAAGCATCAAGTCAAAATACAAACAAGAACATGTGCTAAAGACTTCAAATGCTATCAGGTACCGCAACTTCCGCTTTGATCATCAATCCTTCAGCATCTGCAAATACAAATAAAATTTTCAAAAATTGTCCTGATTGTAACGAAACTGTCAAAACAGATACAAATGCTCGAATTTGTTAGAATATAAACCATGAATGCAATTACAGCTAAACCACAACCCTCCACTACGGATCGTGAAACAGGTGGGCCAAACCTGTTTGACCCGTTCCCTTTTTAGCTAATTCTTTATTTGACCCGTTTCAGATAAAACATAAATCAACCCATCTGTAAGTGAACACTGAACAGGGTAAAAATGTAAAAAATAACACTTTATACAAATTTTTAAGTGTTATAAATTACTAACCTGTTAAATATGATTAAAAAAACTACACTGTTGTCTATTAGACTATTACAATAATACTCTTAATGTAGTTATTTTGGAGGTTTTACAGATTTAAATACACGAGTGATTTTCAAATTTCTACTGATTTGACCCGTATCCTTTGTAGTTAAATCTTTTAGATTAACTTGTCGCTCCACAAAAGACACAACATAAGTTACATAACCCGATTCAAATTCCATAAGCAATAATACATGTAACTTATTCACAAATATTCGGGAGAAGGTCTCTGAGTACAACAGATGCAAAATGAAACTGAATATTTGATAATAATACAGAATTACAGTCAATTAAAGAGCAACAGTCAACAGACGATATAATTTTATTCTGCGAGAACTTATTGCCTCTATGATATAAGGGGTGTTTAGATGTGTGTGGATGCTAATAATTTGATTATTCGCAATTTCAAGTCAGAATAGTTTGTGTGTTTGGTTAAACTACTTTTACTTATTATTATAGGATAGCTTAGAGATCAAATAATCAAATTGATACTAGCAAACAGCTACAACAAAACTTATTATCAAAGGATATATAAACCTTCATATATCTATTGCTTCTTTAAAAAATCAAATTTTGTTAAAACAATCAAGTGCCCAACACTATGAAAAGTGATTATTATATGCAACAAAATACCATCTTCTACATCATGGTTTATAACAGCTGATTGTATGCTTCATTACTAACTACAACAAAAATAATTATCAAAGGCTGTGTTTATAATCAACTTGTATCCCTTATCAATATCTACTGCTTATTTCTTTTTTATAGAAAAAATAAGAAAATTGTCTAACGCTACCCACCATTAAAGGTGATTATTAAAACTTCAGGCTGCAACAACATATCCAAATACTGTCCTCTAAAGCATGTTTTATCACAGCAGATTACTTAATTATTAATTTATAATATTTCAATATCACATACTCCCACTGTCCCAAAAGTATTTTCCACAAACAAAAAACCACGCTTCTAGTTATGTACAATTATCGCACGTTCTAACTATACTCCCACTGTCCCAAAAGTATTTTCCACAAACAAAAAAACACACTTCTAGTTATGTACAATTATCGCACGTTCTAACTAACAGAATCCAACTTTTAGTTGCGTACACTTATCACAAGATTTAATGATAAAGACAAGCCTAAAACAAGAGATTGGTAAATTACAACTATCCAACTATGAAAGTGGATAACAACTTTTGAGACAGAGAGAATAACCACTTTCAATATGTGCATCCAAACACTCCATATTGATTAATAAAGACAGTAACTTGCAGACAGTTTATTAAAACAAACAGAGCAACTAATAAATCTACCACTAGATCCTATAAAACAAATAACAAAAAGTAGAAAAAAATTACCTTATTATCCACTAAGATTCTCAACTGAATTAGCATCTTCATCATCACCTTCACGAATCTTTGCAATCTCAGCTTGAGCCCGTTCAAGAATCTGCTTCTTCTGCAACTCCATCTCTTTCTGAAAATCCATCCTCATCTTCTCCAACTCCATCATCTGCTGCCTCTTCCTCACCTCAATCTTTTCATAAATCTCACCAAAATTCTGAACCGATTCAGCCAACAACCGAAACCCTTCCTCATCTTTCCCTCCATCTTCATCATCATCGTCGTCATCATCATCCTCTTCCGATTCACAAGGACTGTCTCTCATTTCATCCATAGCGTTCGAATTGTTCAAATAAACCTTCGTGTTCATAAACACGTATTCACCCGAATCAACACCGCACGGTAAACCGTTGTGTTGCTTCTTCGGTGACAATAACATATCCATCTTTTTAAAAAAACCCCATTTCCCATTATACACTTCTCGCCCAACCAATCCCATATCCTCCATTTTCATCTTCTCTTTCTTATACTTCTTCTTCAAACCTTCTAACCTGTTCCTACACTGTGTCTCGTTAATATCCATCTTACACATCGCCGAAACCTTTTCCGCAACCTCAACCCAATCTTCTCCCCGTAAACTTTTCCGTCCTAATTGCATAAACCTATCTCCCCAAACCTCTAACAACACAAAAGTTGCATTCTCACTCCACTCATCAACCGATCTATCTGGAACAGGGCGAGGGGCATATTCATAATTTGACACCAAATTATCTAACCTACGCTTCTTCTGGTGACGTCTAGACGACTCCCCGGTGTCCATTCCACCTCCTGGAACCCGATAATATCCGTGCTGATACTCGTTATCATCATCCTCTTCATCGTCATCGGGCTCTTGATAACCGTATCTCGGATTCAATCCTTCGGTTTCCTCTTCATATTCGTCGTTTTCGTACTCGTTGTAATTGGTATTGTTATGATAACTGTTGTTACGAGCAGGACGTCTAGATCGAACCGATTGATTGTAATCCATTACGTAGTACCCCTATATACAAACACTTATAAAAAATTAGCAAATTAACAAGTGAATAGATTTCAAAAGCAACTAATAAATAATTACAACCCCTAATTTTACGTATGCCAATACTTATAGAAAATTTTATGAAAACAAGTGAATAGATTCAAAAAATCAGCTACCACACAATTACAAACCCTAAATTCAAGTGCATAGGTAAAACTAAAAAATAATTATCGGAATTTATAAAATCAACGAGTAAATATAATCAAAAGCAGCTAATACACAATTTACAAACACTGTCTTCACGTAAACACACAAAATTAGCAAATAATGATAAGAATTTACGAGATTAATAGGTGAACAAATTCAAAAGCAGCTCATACACAATTACAAACTCTACTTTCACATAAATACGTAAAATTAGCAATTAATTATCGGAATTTATATGAAAACAACAAGTGAATATCTTTCAAAAGCAGATAATACACAATTTACAAACACTAATTTCGCGTAAATAAGTAAAACTAGCAAATAATAATCAGAAACTATGTACCTTTCAAGCACTAATTTCGCGTAAATACGTAAGATTAGCAAATAATAATCGGAATTTAATGAAATCAACGAGTTCAAAAGATTCAAGACAATTACAAACCCTAATTTCATTAAAATTTATTAAAACAACGAGTAAATAGATTCAAAAGCACATAGTATACACAATTTACAAACCCTAATTTCCGTAAATACATTTAATAATCGGAATTTAACAAATCAACAAGTTAATACACAATTACGAAACCCTAATTTCTTGTAAATACGTAAAACTAGCAAATAGTAATCCGAATTTAACAAATTAACAAGTGAATAGAATCAAAAGCACAATTGCAAGCTCTAATTTGTTGTAAATACATTTAGTTAGCAAATAATAATCAGAGTTTTAAAAAACAACGAGTGTATAGATTCAAAAGCAGATAATATGCCTACCTTTTATGGATCTGCTTAAAAGAACCCTAATTTTGGCGTTAAGCTTTCGGAATTGAAGCAATTATGATGACAAGTGGATTTGTTATTGTTAGGGTTTTGAAGTCGAATTGGGGATTAATGTGGATGAGTTTCAACTGCGTAATGCCATGTCATGTCATCTTGGTTATGTTTTGGGTCCACCACGTCTTTTGAGTTTATTTTTGAAGAAGTATCATAACTTTATGACGTAACACATGGTGGGACAAAAACCCGGATAGATTCAGGATTCAAATTTTTATTCAAACTAGAACTAACCCAGCTCGAAAATCTGAACCCGAGAAAAAACTAACCCGATCTCGAATTGAAGTTATTCGAGTTGGTTCTTGGGTTTAATTTTTAATTTATTTATATATGACAACTATATAAATGTGTAGACAACACACATAAAATATAACTAAAAGAACATGAACAATTTTTTTTCCATTTAGTTAAAAGAACGGTTATCAACAGATGTCTCATTTGTTTATTTGTGTTTGTGAATGATGGTTCATTAAAATTCGTGTATATGCCTTCATTTACATTTATTTGTATTTGTTGGTTTTTAGTTTTTTTTAATCGTGTTGCATTCATTAGAATTTCTTCAACAGGGGCTTTTTGAGGAAAATCAGGTTAAAACTTATTCGGAGTCAACTGAACATTCACTTATCTGAGTAGGACAACCTTAAAGGCACATCGTGTTCATGTTTGTTAAGCATTTTTGTGAAACTTAAGTATTATTGTATTATAACAACATAATTGAATTTCACTATGAAACTCTTGTGTTGGTATGACTCACAGAAGATGATGTAAAACATGCAACATGATTTTCGAGCAGAGGGGTATTAAAAACAAATACTAGAGTTTGGTCAATGTAAGCATTAGATATTGAGGAAGAAATCAGCTGACTCCGTTTCTGATCTTAATAAAATGACTTGTACGGTTCAAGCATTAGGTATATATCTAACTTTACCCTTACTAACTCATTTTATAAATTAATAATTGTTTAGTTTTTGAGTGTGAAGTTCAAAAATTGAACCTGGAACCAAATTATTCATTTTTTTGTTTTAAAAATTGTTTAGTTTTTGGTCCTCACTATTCACTCGTGGGTAGCACGAATGGTATTTGGGGGCCTGTTTAGTATTCTGTTTGGGTTATTCGGTTTGGAATTTTATTTGGGTGAAAACAAAAACTGAACCGAATTAAGTATGGTTCAAAGACCCGAATAAGAATTCGGTTCAGTTTTAAACTGAATAATTATTTTATTTTATTTTCAAATTTAAACGGTTTTTATACAAGTAAACCGAATAAAAACCTAAACACATTTGAAACAAGAGTTAACCGATTGTTCCAATTGTTTAAAATCACTATGGGATGAACATAGTTTATTTGATGAAAAATCATGTAACACCCCGACCCACGGCGAATAAACGTTTGGTTTTCCCGTGACTAAAATATAAGTCACGGTAATAAAGTTCATCTAAAATAAAGGAAAACTATAAAGTTACAAGGTACTAACTTAGATGGTACTATCTGAGGCGGGGTTTAAAACTCATGTTTCAAATGAAGGTTTATAAATGTTTTATGCTTGCTTGAGATTACACACGTAAGAATATACAATATAAAGGGATTCATATAACAAACTATCCAGGGGCGGACAAACTTTATGCCGAGCCGTAGCCTCCGCTACGGCTCAAACTTTTACGGGTAGTGTAAAATAAAAAAAATTTGGTCGATTTTCGTTTTTCGTTATGGCTAGAAAAAATAACGTTCCGGCTAAGATTTTAAGCCCAACTAATATATGTTTTAAACCCAATCAAAAGATAAAGCCCAAATAAAAAACCCATTAACACAACCCAACCAACCCATTAACACACCTTTCACAACAACAACAAAAATCTCTTGGCATACCAGTGTTAAAGAATTTTATGAATCTCTTGGCATGGTTGTTAATACGGTTGGTGCTTCTTGCAAAAGAAAAGATATGATGTTGGAGTTAAAAAGTGAGAGGGTGAAAATTGAAATTCTTCTTGGTGAGATTAAAACTGGAAAATGATTAAATCAAGAGGTTTCCCTTGCCCGAGCCGGAGACACGCGATGGGGTTCACATCATAGAACAATCACAAGTTTGTTAAAATTATTCCCGGAAGTTGTTGAGGTGCTTCAATTTATTAAAATAGATGGAGATAGTGTGCAACAAAGATACAATGCGAAATGCATTCTATCATATTTTAAGACTCTTGAATTTGTGTTTTATACACACTTGTTGGACGAAATTTTAGGCCTCACAAATGTTTTATCAAAACATCTTTAAAAAAAGAGTCAAGATTTGTTGGAAGCGTCTAAGTTAATAAGCGGGACAAATTGAGCATTGAATAATCTAAGACAAACCGGATTTGACAAGATGTTGGCAAAAGTTACATCTTTTTGTGAAAAAAACAAGATTAAGATGTTAGATATGGAGGAAAGTTATGGTAATCAAAGAAACCGGAAGTATGTCATTACTAATCGACATCATTTTGAGGTTGAAGTCTTTATCACGGTCTTGGATATGCAAATTCAAGAACTTGGAAATAGATTTAGTGAGGTCTCAACTACTTTGTTAGAAAATATGTCGGGTTTAAATCCTTGTGATTCGTTTTTCAAGTTTGACATATATAAGATAGTGGCTTTTTCATATATGTATCCGAATGATTTTACTAATGAAGAAAGAGGGTGTATTCCGGGTGATCTTACGACATTTTATTACCCACTTTAAAGGAAGATGATAAATTTGTAAAACTTGGTGGAATGGGTGATCTTGCTCGTGTAATGGTGGAAACCGGAAAACACACAATTTTTCCTTTGGTTTATCGGATATTGAAGCTAGCATTGGTTTTACCGGTTGCAACTGCAACCGTTGAAAGATGTTTCTCTAAATTGAAGCTTATCAATACGGATTTGCGCAATCGAATGGGTAATGAGTATTTGAACAATGCTTTAGTTTGTGCGGTCGAAAGAGAAACGTTAGATGAAGTAAATGAAGAAGATGTAATGGCTCGGTTTCAAGCTATCAAAAACCGAAGAGGAGATATTTACAGCCCAGATAGATCCGCCACTGTTGGTTCGTTAACCCGGTTAGTTTAAATTTATTTGTTGCCGTGTTCTTTATATTTGTTTCATTAACATTGTATTAAATATGGGGGAAAAACAATTTGAGCGTTCCGGCTCGGTTTCGAGTCTAGATCCGCCACTGAAACTATCCCTACCAATATGGAAATGAAATCATTCTAAATAATACAAATATAATACTCTAATACGCCCATGCAGTTTGAGCGTGGTTTTGTCGAACACTCAAACTGGACCGAAAATTCTGAAAGAGCTCCCGTGGTAAACCTTTAGTAAATATATCAGCATATTGATACTGTCACACCCCGACTAGGTAGTTGCGGAAGCGTAATACGGGAATGTAACAGATAACACTGGTATCAACCACATTGTTTATAAAGAAATTCAACAAACTAATTTACATCATATTACATTGGTAGGTACTAAGTTTACAAACTAGATGAAAATCACATAACCAGTTTACGGGCTTCTTATTCATTACTACGTATTTGCATCTATTCACAGCTATTCAACTTTCCTTCTAACACCAAGCACGTAAGCAAATCATTCAAACTTCGGCTTACCTAAAAAGCATGTTAAAACGGGTCAACTACGTCTAGTTGGTGAGTTTCAAGTTTCACGAGTATCAACGAAATCAGTATACGAGTTCGTAAAGTTTACAGTGTGTATGTATACATGTATGTGTATGATGTATTATACTGCCCATGCACTCCCGTTGGCATTTAACAGCCACTTTGCCCCAAGTATGTACTATGTCTAACACCGCATAGCAGTATGTAATAAGTTTAAATGACAATGTGCAACTGGGTTAACATGTTCCGGCATACCCCACCGGCCCTGTCAATTAGGTTTGTCAAACCGATAGTACTATCCACACGTCACCGGCACGAAGTTAATCACTTGTGTTTGTGGGGACTTTCAAGTGTTAGTACTTAGATAATTCACATCATCACATGTTTTCATGTATATAAGTATATGCTAACATGCTTTCCACCCCAAAAGTTCGTAAAACAGTTTAGAAAGTGGGGTCGTGAAACTCACCTTATTGTAGTTCGAGCAGGTAATATACGTCAATAAGTGTTATGCCTCGATTATAACTCGTATCCTATAATCGGTATCGTACTGTTAATACTAGTACAGTGTTTAAACCAAATTGGGCTGTATAAATAGTATGATTATAGCTGTTAGGCCCAAAACATGACCATAGTCTTAGATTGTGACGTTGTATACTGTGAAATACTTAAAATCAGATTTGGCTCAGTTTCACCGTTTTCCGAGCCTAGCCAAGTTGATCGTTTACGCGTTTCGGGAATAGGTAAGATCATAAAAATTTAAGTAAACATATTGATTGATAAAATGATTTAATTTATAAAAGAATTTTAAGGTTTCGGTATCTGGATTGATCGCAAGGTTCGCTTCCGTTTTCACACGGGTTTGATTATACAAGACGCGTACAATCCACCCGAATTGTCCGGAATTCTCGTAAAAAATTCGCTTTTATCAATTTCATCCAAAAATACAATATTTGACCACTTTTGATATTTTGACGTACCAGTTAGTCCGTTAAACATCAAACTGTCGGTTTCGTTAAAACAATAATAATTTAAATCTTTGATTAATCATAACTAAATATGTACTTATATATAAATTATGTAAATTTTTGTAAAAATACATTAAAATATGGAGAATTTTATAAAAATATTTTCAGAAATTTTATTATTAATTATTTATTTATAAAAATTCATTTAATATGTTATAATCGTGTAATAAATTGCCCGTTTATATCAAACGACCTCCGAAAAATCCGATAATTTTTAAAAATGGCCTCAATGTTATTAAATAGCTCCTGTAAAATCAACAGAACCTAAATATTTTGAAAAAATGCCTTTTTGTGCGTTTTTCTGCTGTTAAAATTCGGTTAAATCATAATTGAACAAAACATACTTAGGCATTTCCAATGATCCCCAAACTTTAGCAGTGATCTTAAAATCACATATTAATCTCCAAAACCAAATTTCATAATTTTTCAATATGTTTAGCTATTTTTCCCAAATAAACACTCATAAACGGAAATAAATTCACCAAATATTCTCCGTTTATCGAAAAATTACCAAATTTGAACAGGGACTCATTTATATGATCCCTAATGTCCCTGAAAATTTTCACAAGCTAAAAACAAGCACGTCCCAACCTAATACTAAACAGCCCTTAAACGAGTGTTACGGGTTTACCTTGCCGGTTTCGATGAGTTTTGCTAGCTTAAACGACTTTCCGGCTCTCGGGTTGCAAACTCAGTGTATCTACATATCATATAACATCAAACCAAGCATAAATCATCCATTGAACAGCCTTGTTAACTAGGGTTTCGGTTTT
Source organism: Bidens hawaiensis (assembly GCF_021521415.1). Classification (NCBI taxonomy): domain Eukaryota; kingdom Viridiplantae; phylum Streptophyta; class Magnoliopsida; order Asterales; family Asteraceae; genus Bidens; species Bidens hawaiensis. The sequence continues at coordinate 9,956 of NW_027493442.1, read as the reverse complement.
GGTATCAAACCGAACTTTCAAACCGTAAAAACGTTGTATTCATGTTCTAATCCGTGTTTTTGACCAAAAATCAATATGTTTCTGCTTTGTAGACATGTTTAACATCAAAACATGATTTTACTTGATTTTTATGGTTTTTGGATGGTTAAACATGTTTAATACTAATCAATAACTAATTTTCTATGTTTAAATCTTACTAAACAAGCTTGAAATCTTCATGAATTTAATGTTTACCTTTAGGGTTTTGGAAAAGAATTGAAGATGATCAGCTGGATATTGAGTTGGTTGGTGTTTGGAATGAGAAAATATCTTTTTCCTTAGCTTATTTAACAAGCTAATCAAAAGCCCCCCCCCCCCCCAAGTTGCGACCCGGAAACATTAAGGGCCCATTGGGCCTCCTATTTGGCCCAATGGTTCCTCGGTATTCATGCCATACGCAAACGTCGGTCCAAAATTTAGTTAGGGTTTGGTTTTTCGCAAGAAAACTAGTTCGAGTGCGAAAACCAGCGCGAAAACGAGTGTTTTTCAGCTTCTTTTTGTAAAATAAGAAAAACGTACTAACTCGTTGTAAAAATCCAAAATATTTTCACCGATTGCCTAGAACATGTCATATAAGTGTTTTATAAATCTTTTTCGGCTTAACGGATGCTACAATGCTCGTTTTGATGTTAACGATTGTGTTTAAACTTATAGCGTATCAATAAACGAAACCTTTTTCGTTTAAAAAGTTTTAAACGTACTGGGGCCTAAATATCAATATGTTAACCTCTACAATATATCTACAACTCGTATATGACCCCTCAGTATATATATACGGGTCATAATTAGTTTCGGTCGGTTACTCGTTTAAGCACTACTAATTAATTGATTTATCGTTTACTTGTTACGTAGTGAATATAGTATACCTCGTTTTGTCACGAATGTCACAGATACGGAGCCGTAACATGTAGTACACGAACTTGTCCGAGGCGTATCTTCTAGCGAACAAAATGGATGTCTATCTCAACGTGTTTGGTTCTTTGATGTTGAACCGGATTTCCAGACAAGTATACAACTGAGATATTATCACAATAAACGATACTGGCACGTTGAAGAGGCACGTGCAGTTCCAATAACAGATTTCGAATCCATGAGGTCTCTACAACCGCATTAGCTACCCCCTGTACTCGACCATGGCACTAGACCGAGAGATCGTGGGCTGACGTTTGGACGACCATGAAATCAAGTTGTTACCCAAATACACACAATAACTCGACGTTGAACGGCGAGAATCCAGACAGCCACCCCAATCAGCATCAGAGTAGGCTGTCAAAGTTTTCGGAGAGGACAAGGAGAGCCGTAACCCATAATCAAGGGTCCCCTTCAGATATCTCAATATACGTCGTAGAAATGCAAGATGTGGTTCCCGTGGAGCATGCATAAAGAGACAAACCTGTTGGACGGCATATAAGATGTCAGGTCTAGTAAACGTGAGATACTGTAACGCACTAGCCAAACTGCGGTATGATGTGGCATCATCAATTAGGGGCCCAGAATCAGCAGTTAATTTCGAACCAGTTTCAACGTGAGTAGCACATGGTTTGCAGGACGACATAGAAGCGCGAACTAGTATATCCGACGCGTACTGAGATTGTGAGAGAAACATGCCAGATTTATCACGGGTGACATGGATACCCAAAAAATTATGTAATGGCCCCAAGTCATTCATTGCAAATTCAGAAGAGAGTGATCGAATGATGCGATTTAAGTATATGAGGCCGTTAAGACGATGTCATCTACATACAGTAGTAAATAAGCCATAGAGTTTTCGTCTCGGTATACAAACAACGAACTATCACAAACACTTGGCTTGAACCCCTTGGAAATTATATGGGAGGAAAACCGTTCAAACCATGCACGCGGGGCCTGCTTAAGGCCATACAACGATCGTTTAAGTTTGCACACAAATTGTGGTGCACTGGGGTCCACAAAACCGGCAGGTTGGTGCATATAGACTGTTTCTTTTAAGTGCCCATGGAGAAAAGCATTTTTGACATCCAGTTGATGGATGGGCCATGATCGAGACAAACCAATTGACAATACTGCTCGAATAGTGGCCGGTATAACGACTGGGCTAAAAGTCTCATCACAATCAACGCCCATCGCTTGTGATTTGCCATTTACAACCAATCGGGCTTTATATCGTTCAAGTGAACCATCAGGTTTATATTTATGCCGAAACAACCATATACTACGAATAACCGGTTGTTGAGCCAGGTAAGGTACCAAATCCCATGTATTGTTATCTTTCAAAACATTATATTCATCTATCATGGCCGACTTCCAATTGGGGTCGGCTAAGGCTTGTTTATATGATGTTGGCACAGGAGAGATGGTTGGTGAATTTGTAATGGTATTTAAGTTGTATTTAGGATTGGGTTTTGTAATTCCTGATTTGGCTCGAGTTTTCATGTTGTGTGGAGCATTTGAAATAATATGTGGAGTGGGAAGTGTTGTTGGTATGGGATTAATTGGTATTGTAGAGGGTGTAGGTTGGATGTGAGTTGTGTTGGATGTATTGGTTTGGTCAGTGACTGGTATAGTGGGATAGGGCTGGGTGGAAGGTGGTGGTGTAGTCATTATGGGCTGCATAGGTAAAAATTAGATTGTGGAGCCGGTTCATCGTCCAGAAAGTTGTAGGTGTGGTCGGGTAAAGGAGTGGTGAATGGAAAATAGGTTTCGTCAAAATCAATGTGGCGAGATATGTAAACTTTCCCGGTGAGTGGGTCAAGGCATCGATATCCTCTATAGTCGGAAGGATATCCAAGAAAGACACATCGGGTTGATCGAGGGTGGAGTTTGTGTGGCATGGTGGTGGACATGTTTGGATAACATGCACACCCGAAGACCCGAAGATGATAATAAGTTGGATGTCGACCATAGAGAGCAAATGTGAGAGTGAAAAAATTTAAACGTTTAGTGGGAAGAATGTTATGCAAAATAAGTTGCCGTGTGTAGTGCTTCGACCCAATAAGACAGAGGTAGATTGATGTACATAAAAATATACATCTTTTCGGCCTCAAATAATCTCTAAAAACTGTAATTTCTATCTAATAACATTGCATAAGAGGCTACTTATCATAATAAAACATAATTTCAGGTGAAACCAAGCCCCAAACGAAGAAACAAACGAAAAGACGAAGAAAAACAGAAGAAAAAACAAGAAAATAAAGAAACACGCCCCCATGCCTCAAGAAACACGCTCCCATGCTTCTAAACACAAGAAAAGACAAAATCTAGAAGCAAAAGCACGGGGCCGTGCTCATAAAGCACGGGGCCGTGGACGAGAACAGAGAAAAGACAAAAAAGAATTGAGCACATGTCACTAAAAACCACGGGGCCGTGCCTACCAACCACGGGCCGTGGCCACGTCACAGAAAAGATAAAACAAATCTGGCACATGTAATACAAATGCACGGGGGCGTGCTCATCAAGCACGGGGCTGTGCCTCACTATCCAGATTGCCTATAAATAGTGGCTCATGTTACACTCTTTTGTTGTGCCTTGAAAAGAAATCTATTCGGTTCTCTCTTATAAAAACACACACTAACACTCACTTTGAAGATCTAGTGAAGAGTTTGAAGCCTTGGAGGCCATTACCATCAACCATCATTACCATCATTAAGAAGGAAGATTCATCTATAATTGGTTAGATTGTTCCAAGTTTAATCATGTATTTGTTATCATCAATCATCTTAATGTTTATCATCATGCTCATTATGAGCTAAACTCCTTTTACCATCTAAAATCTATGAAGAAGCTTTGTTTTACTTGATAATTAATCAAGACATGTGATGTAGTCTAGTAAAGTACATGGTTATATTACAATTATCTTTTGATGAGAAATGTTTCACCATCTTAAATCACTAATTCAAAGTTGGTGGTTGTCAATTCCATTGGAAATCGTTCATGATCGATTCATGTTCTTGAAAGATAGAAATACTTTGATACATTATCGAAACACGGATCCTTATATTGTACTTAGAAATGATGAGATATAAGTTATGATGTATTTTTCTAAACCTTGGTAATCCGAAAATGGCTTTGCTTAGGATATCAAATTAGTTAAAGAAACCATATGTTTAACGGAATATGTAATTATAACCTACATAAATCAACCAAGGGGAGGTTGTGTGATGAACTACAACCACCCGAAGTTGTTAGAATTGATATTTGAGAAATCAAAGTCAATCATAATCTTTCTACTTTACGAAACTACTTGCCAACTTAAATTGACATCATTGAGATGGTATGACATTAGGAAAGGGTAAACTTTAAAATGCGCATGCTATCTCCTTAGTGCCAAAGATGCTCACTTAAGGTTTAAGGAGCTATCTATCATATATTGCTATGACAAGTTTATCACATGTCCAAATATTAAATTATCAATGTTAAAATGGAGTGGATTCTTTATCTTAGATAGTAACCTTCGCATAATTAAACAACTCGTTTAGAATTTCTTGTCTTGGTCACCTATATATTATATATAAGTATTTATATTTTATAAAAGTTCAAAAAATTAACCCCAAAATGATTAAAACCTCCGATTAAAGTAAAACAACGATTTATCATAAGAAACATTCGTGTCCACGGATCGATACTTGGTTCTTACCAATATATTCTACATATACGATAGGTACTCTTGCCTATTTTGTGTTTGTTTAGTCTTTGTAAAAATCACTTTTATAAATTTAAAACACGATCTTGTGCAAAAGCTAAATATCCAATCTATCATATTTTATAAGACGCACGCGCACGCACCATCAAGTTTTTGGCGCCGTTGTCGGGGACACGGTACGTTTCTAAGAACAATCCAAGTTTTTATTTTAATCATTGTCTATAACTATACAAATTTCTTAACTTCAATTGTATGTTATCTTTATTGTTTTTTTTTAACTACATACTAAAATATATAATTTTACGGCTAGCCTACTTTTTACCTTTATTTACCTTACCCTTACTTTAGCATTTAACTAATTAAGACCCTAGTTTAGTTTAAAATAGCTAAGCCTAACTCATAATTTAACTTAGACTAACCTTTAGTACTAACTTTAACTAACTTTTACTTTAGTGTTAAATTTTGATTTAGTCCCATGTATGTCCTCTACTTTTGAGCCTGAGCTTGTTTCTCCAATTTCTGAACCGGAACGACTCTTTCGTCGACGAGCACGTAAACGGACAGCAGAAACCGCCGAAGCAATTAAAGACGAATCAGTAGACGCCACCACATCAGGAGAAAATCAAACCGAATAAATGATGGCGGACCAAAACAATGAGCCGAACATGAGCCAGTATGCCAAGCCAACTCTCGAAGGCTACGACAATGGAGTGGCTCCACCGAAATCACCGAAAATTTCGAAATCATATCAAGCACCATTCATATGGTGGAAAATTCAGTTCAATTTCATGGTCTCCTCGACGAAGACCCTCTTTCTCACATATCTAGATTTCTACGAATATGCGGAACCTTTAAAATTCAAAACTGTTCGGACGATCAAATCAAACTCAAACTCTTTCCTTTCTCTCTAAGGGGCCAAGCCCTAGAATGGATAGAATCTATTGCCTCTGGTTCCATCACCACTTGGGACCAGATGGTTGAACAGTTTCTCCTCAAATATTTTCCACCCGATAAAACTGCCAAATACCGAGGCAGCATTACCGGATTCCTGACCGATGATGATGAGTCGTTACACGCAGCATGGGAAAGATACAAAAGTCTTCTAAGAAGATGCCCACATCATGGACTGAGCGTATGGTTACAAGTTCAAACTTTCTTTGACGCACAATCCAGTCAAAACAAACAGGCCATCGACCAAATCGCCGGTGGAGACCTGGGATCCAAATCACCTAACAAAGTATTTGAAGTCCTGGAGAAGGCCGCAAAGAAGAGTTTTGCTTACAACCCACCAACATCTACACCTACCCATAAAGGAATACACCACGTCGATTCCAACACTCTTGTCACAGCACAGCTTGAAGCCCTCTCAAAAAAATTCGAACAACTTCAAACCGAGCTATCAAAAACCAGACTCGCCTGTGACACTTGTGGAGGAAATCATAAGAAAAGTAACTGTAAACAAGCCATCATGGCCAAGGAAGAAGTTGATTTCAACACTAGACAGAACAACGCTTTCAGCAATAACTACAATCCAGGATGGAAAAACCACTCGAATTTCAGCTGGAAAGACGGAGGTAACACTCAACCTTTACCCGGATTCGAAAAAAGACCGATGAATCAACCATTCCAGCCTAAACCTCAATTTTAAGATCAAAGTTCTAGTAGCCATCAAAACCCAAGCTACTCTAAGATCGAAGAAATGCTAATCCAACTGATGACCAAAACAAATGAAGCAGAGAAGAAGGCCGACTCAAGAGCTGTTGATATCAGCGGAGTATTATTAAAACATGAAGCCGATCTCAAAAGTCAACAAGCATCACTTCAGAACCTAGAAACCCAAATCGGACAAATTGCCCGACAATTATCCGAAAGACCACCTGGCACTCTTCCAAGCAACACAATCACCACCCGAATGCAACAGCTAACGCCGTTACACTCAGGAGTGGTACGACCACTTTTGTCTCACCAACTTCAGAAACAGTCATGGAAAAGAAATTTCTTGATGAAACACACGAAAGGCTGACCCCAACAAGCACAGTACAGCCTAAGGAGCCAGTCCGAACTTATGTTCCACCTATTCCATACCCCGGAAGACTGAAGCAGGAACGATTGGAAGCTCAGTATCGGAAGTTTCTAGAACTCTTTAAGCAACTCCATATCAACATCTCTTTTGTCAAGGCTATTGCTCAGATGCCAAAATATGCCAAGTTTCTCAAAGAAGTGTTGACAAGCAAAAGGAAGCTGTAGGAGCTCTCGCATGTCACTCTAAGTGAAGAATGTTCAGCTGTCCTCCAAAGCAAGCTACCAACAAAGATGACCGATCCAGGGAGTTTTACTATCCCTTGTCTCATAGGAAATTTATCTGTTAGCAATGCCCAGGCTGACCTAGGAGCTAGTATTAATTTAATGCCTTATGCGGTTTTTGCAAAACTAGGGATAAGAGAACCAAAACCCACCCGCATGAGCATTCAGTTAGCTGACAGATTCGTTAAATATCCTCGGGGCATTGTTGAAAACATGCTTGTCAAAATTGACAAGTTTGTTTTCCCAGTAGATTTTGTAATTCTAGACATGGAGGAAGACGAAAATGTACCTCTGATTTTAGGAAGACCCTTTTTAGCCACCGCAATGGCTATCATTGATGTTTGCACCGGCAAACTCACTCTCAGGGTCAATGACGAGGCAATCACTTTTTGACATAGGAAAATCTATGCAATATCCGCAACAGCACGATGATACCTTATACTGTGTTGACATCATAGATTCCATCGTAAGTTGCTATATGCGAGATTCCTCCGTCAATACTTCCCTAGAAACACAAGTCTTAGACAAAAAACTCAACAAACCCATTTAGAAGACGAAAATCTCAATAATAACTACCACGAAGAATCAGAAATGATATATGAAATCGTTGAAAACAATGAAATCAAAACCATCAATCGAAGAACCACCAGCCTTAGAGTTAAAAGAACTACCAAAACATCTCGAATACGCCTTTTTAGAAATAGATTCTCAACTCCCAGTAATTATTTCATCTCATCTTTCTAAAGAAGAGAAAGACGAACTTCTTAAGGTTCTTAAAAACCATAAGAAGGCCATCTCATGGAAGATCATGGATATCAAGGGCATCAGTCCCTCCTTTTGTACTCACAAAATCCTCATGGATGAAGAATACAAACCCGTGGTCAAACATCAAAGACGTCTTAATCTCAACATGCAAGATATGGTGAAGAAGGAAGTAATCAAACTGCTTGATGCCGGATTAATCTACCCGATCTCAGATTCACCTTGGGTTAGTCCCGTTCAAGTAGTACCCAAGCAGGGAGGAATGACGGTCGTAATGAACGAAAAGGACGAACTAATACCAATGAGAACCATCACAGGCTGGCGAGTTTGCATTGATTACCGGAAGCTTAATGACGCCACAAGAAAAGATCATTTTCCACTTCCTTTCATCGATCAAATGCTTGAACGATTATCTGGAAAAATATTTTACTGTTTTCTTGACGGATTTTCAGGACATTTCCAAATTCCCATTGCTCCTGAGGATCAGGAGAAAACCACTTTTACATGTCCATACGGAACCTTCGCCTACCGAAGAATACCATTTGTACTATGTAATGCTCCAGCCACCTTCCAGCGTTGCATGGTGGCCATCTTTCATGAAATGATCGAAAACTCTATAGAAGTTTTCATGGACGACTTCTCAGTCTTTGGAGACTCGTTCGATCACTGTCTAAAAAACCTAGACAAAATGTTAGCTAGGTGTGAAGAAGTAAATCTAGTGCTCAACTGGGAAAAATTCCACTTTATGGTAAAGGAAGACATTGTTCTAAGTCACAAGATTTCTCAAGACGGACTAGAAGTTTATAGGGCCAAAATAGAAACCATATCCAAACTTCCACCGCCAACTTCAGTCAAAGCCATTAGAAGTTTTCTAGGTCACGTAGGTTTCTACCGCCACTTCATAAAAGACTTCTCAAAAATCTCAAGACCTATGACCAAATTTCTGGAGAAAGACGCACCATTCGTTTTCTCTGAGGAATGTGTTGAATCATTCAATACATTAAAAGACAAACTTGTCAACGCACCAATCATGACGACACCCGATTGGACCCTTCCATTCGAAATCATGTGCGATGCAAGTGACTTTGCAGTTGGAGCCGTACTCGGACAACGCAAAGAAAAACACTTTCACCCCAATTTACTATGCAAGTAAAACTCTGAACGATGCACAAGAAAATTACACCACAACAGAAAAAGAGTTACTAGCAGTAGTATTTGCCTTTGAAATATTTAGATCATACCTAGTTCTTTCCAAAACCATAGTTTACACCGACCATAGCCGCAATACGTTACCTCTTCAACAAACAACCCAGACTCATCCGATGAATCCTACTACTTCAAGAATTTGACATCGAGGTCAAGGAAAAAAAGGGGGCAGAGAATGTAGCTGCCGACACCTTTCACGCTTAGAATGTTGGTAGGATCGGTGAGAGTGTAGAGATCCCCCGTGCTATCATGGTGTGAAAGGATCCTTCCAGTTGGGTATTCCTTCAAATAAAACCAAATGGGTCAAATTCTATAGAAATAAGATTATCACGTGAAAATTTACGAACATACATTAAGTCCGTAAGAACATGTGGGGCTAAAAGGACATCATTAAGGTGAAATGTTCTATTTGGTAAACTGTAGGTGGAGTTGCCCGAGCCAGAAATTGGAAGTTGTTGGTCATTACCGACAAATATATTACCTTGAAAAGTAACGTTGGATGGGTTTTGGATTTTACCTGGATTGGTAGTGAGATGGGATGTTGCACCGCAATCCATGTGCCAAGGCTGCTCATTTGGATTTAACTAGACAGCTTGAAGGGTGGCGCCAAGGTCGGTGGGACATAGTGGGTTGACCGAGTAATTGGGGATATTAGGTTGGGCTTGGTATGCCATATTAGTCATCTGTTGTGGTGAAGGGATTTGGGTCTGTGAGGAATGGCCGGTGGTGGGTTGGTTAGTCCAAGGTGTGGGCTGTTGAGCCGGATGAGGACATGGAGGAAAACCAGGTGGAAAGACTGCCCACTATTGTTGGGAAAATGGATAGTAGTTGGGCTGCCCATTCCAAGTCCCCAAGATTGTTGCTGCCAATTACCCAGATTACGTCCCCAACCATAAGACCCGCGGCCTCCCCCGCGACCTGACCTGCTACGACCCCGGAAGTGTTGCTGCTGATTTTGAGAAGTATGTGAGCCTATGGACATATTTTGATGTGAGCCGTGAGTTTGAGTTGATGGGCCAGGTTAGGC